>NC_142063.1:264244131-264550693 GCF_059756535.1 Pantherophis guttatus | reverse complement strand
CATGTTATCCAGATATTTCCAATAGTATTACTAAAAGCCAAAGCAACCATTCACAATTCACTTGATTTGACTTTTAAGCTCTGTCATGGCACCTGTCATCTGGAATGAGGTTCCCTGAGATTTGGGTGGTTCCCACCTTAATGGCATTTGAGAAGGACCTGGGTTTTTCTCTCCCAGGCTTTGGGCTAGGTGATCGGAAGCCTTTGTCATATATGTGATATGTTGTGTTGCCTGGCTCTGCATCTGTTTATTGCGAAGTTTTTATCTGGATTGAGTTCGTTGTTGTTTTTATGGTGTAAGAGACTCTGGATTGGGTAGATTTTAAGTGGAAATAACAAATAAGCAAGTATTGAAGGTTTTGGCTATGGCTAAAGCAGCTTTTTAGTGTTAATTGTTTGGCATTTCTGCATTCTCATTAAAGACACACTTCTTTATCAACAGAGATGCTTCACTGATGGCTATGAGAAGGCGTATTGAAGGCTTGACGCCAGAAGAAATCAGAAATCTTTCCAGAGATGAAATGCACATGCCAACTACAATGGAAGATTTTGAAATGGCCTTAAAAAAAGTTTCAAAATCAGTCTCTGCTGCGGACATTGAGAAATACGAGAAATGGATTTTTGAATTTGGATCATGTTAAGCCTTTCTACCATGAGAAATCTGCCTTAAGTATTCAAAGTTCCAAAAGTAATGAAATAGTAGTACTCCTGGGTGCTCAGTGCTATTTTTTAACTTTTTGTAACAACCATATATAATAAAGTTAGTTTTTTAAAGTGCAGCTCATTTTTTCCCTCTTAGTCCAGTTGTCTACATGAGAATAGGTTCTTGCAGCCATACTTCTTCTGTTTCTTGGCATACTAGACTATCACTTGCAACATTTCTACATATAACACATATTTCCATTTTGTTGGTTATATTTTTAAAAGTAGTCACTGTTAAAATATACAGTTCCATTTTTTTTAGGAAATTAGTACACATAGCCATCTGTGCAAAAAATTCTTGTCTTTAGTCCTTTATCAAGGAAAAAGTTGTTCCTCTTTTTCTATAAAGGTAAATTCTTCACTTTATGTCATATTTAGAGATCACAAAACAAGCATTTTAAAGCTAATTCACAATTAGAGCTTAACACTGATTCAACACATACCTCACATTTAATGTGGTGGAACTGAACAGAAAGGAAAGGGCACTAGATTTAACCCTTAATGAAACCTAAGTGTTCAATCAATTAAGAAAAGCATTGTTAAATCCGATGTAAATAAAATACTTCCAAAAATAAATTCCATTAAGTTTCCAAGAGATTTGTTAAGGGGAAATTGTACCAGGAGAAGCAGGAATTTTAAATCTCTTTGAGATTAGTCTTTGAGATTTTTCATTAATCTTCCAGTAATGAGAACTTGGACGGAAAGAATACCACAGCTTAGTAGAGGCACTAGCTAGATGAAAAGGGTGCCAGCATGGCTAAAAGGCAGAGGCGAGAAAATGATAAAACACCAGAAGACACTTTTCAGGAAAATGGCACTGCATCACTTGAAGTTTATATATTCTACTTCATGGTTTCAAATATGTACAGCTGCAAAAACAAACATCTAAATGACGAATACTGGGAAGAAAAGATACCTTGGAGGTTTCCTTTATAATGAAAAAAAATAAGTTTTATCTCATAAATCTTAACCTGGGAATCATTCAGAGAAATAGACAGGAGTAGAGGTTGGAAGTATAAACTAGGAAAATTTACTGCCAGAGTGTATATGACTTTAAAAAGAACGAACAAATATATGCAAGTCAGTCCATCAATGGGTCTTTGACAGGGTGATAGATTTATTTGAACAGGAATTGCACAAGAGCACAGTAAGTGACAGCTGCTGTTTTCAAGCTTAAAGCTGCTTAAGGGGCATCTAGATGTCCCATACAGAAAAAAAGACATTTGAAGTAAGTACTGTAGATTAGCAATCCCCACCTTTTTGACACTAGGGACCAATTTCATGGAAAACAGTTTTTCCATGGAGTGAAGTGGTGGTGATGGTTTTGGTTTTACGTGCTTGCCCGTAAAACCACAGCTGCTTGCCTCCAGCTATGCAGCCCAGTTCCTAACAGGCCACCGACTGATCATGATCCATGGCCCAGGGTTGGGAACCCCTGCTAAAGATCTTCCATCTGCCCAACTAATACTCTTATTTTTTAAAAAACGCTTTGGAAGTTTTCAATTTTTAGAATGTTCACCTAAATGTTTTATATTACTCATCTTGCTTGCTTCAAGTCCTGAACTCCCATCTGGTAACCTATAGCTTAACCAGTACTTAGTTTAAGTGCTCTGTGTCTGCTGAGATCACAGCACATTCCTCCGTATTTGTTTGCTCTGGCCCAGCTGTTTCTTTTATTGAGTCTGTTAGAACTTCTGCATGCTCCAGCCCAGTTTCTTTAAGAACTGACCATGTACTTTTCCAACCCACAGCATGATTTCCAGAATAATAAGAAAGTGGGCATTAAGTTATGCAGATGTGCCCAAACGATTGCATCCAATGCTCCAGAACCTCATCAGCTGTCATGGATGGGTTGCAGCATCTGTTTCGTGTAACCTTTTGTCATAAACTGAAGTTCCCAATATACAGTAATAGAAACGGTAGGCAGCGCATTTGGAAAACTTCCAAAAAAAATTCAAATTAGTTTCAAGCAAGATTCTGCACCATATACAGCAACATTGTCACTATTACATGAATTGCATTTTGGCTTTTTCACCAGGGTAACGTAATGGCACACTGAAGGCTGAGGCAGTCTGGCTTATTTGATGACTGATATCAACTGTGGCAACAATTTTCTGTTCTTGGACAACTTATTTAAATTACCGAAGTTGCTCAAGCTGAGCTCTATCAAAGTTGATGGTTGCCCAAGAATCATTAGTTGTAAATACCTTGCAAAATGTATGGTTAAGCCACGTGGCTAAACCACAGAGGTTCATATAGTGGTTAAAGGCACTGGGCTTGAAACCATGGATTCTAGGTCTGCCTTAGGTGCAAAACCAGCTGTTGACGGAGTCAATCCCTCTTTCAGTCCTAGGAAAAAGGCTCTTCAAAAAAAAAATGGCACTTATTTCCTATTTCCTATTTTAGTATTAGATACAGTCTAATGTATCGCCACCAACTGGCTGGTGACATCAACTGTTTGAGTAGCTTTCACACTTTTTAACTAATGGATGACAGCCTTTATTTGAGATTCTGTGCTCACCTTTTTCAATGTTGCCATTGGGATTATCAACAATTGGTTGAACTGAAATGTCTTATAGAACAGTTTTAAAGCAGTTAAATATATTTGCATCCACAACTCAGTTATTCAATTCCAAAGCACACAATAGTGCTATTTGCCCTCCTGAGGTATCTTCCATTGAAATGTACCACTAACGCAGCATAGTATGATGCAGTGACTGCAATATTCTTGGTAATGTTCTTCTACAATGTTATTTCAATATTCTTGGTTGCTGATGAAATAAATGCCCGTGTTGGTAGCAATCAGGAAAGCTGAAAAAATGCCCCAGGTAAATTTAGTTTTGGAACGATGAACTTCAATGGACTGTGCCTCTCATTTAGCAAATGTGCTAACAACTTGAAACACCTTATTTCAGCATTCACCAAAACATCAATTAACAGTGTTCACATACACAGGAAAGGAAACATGAGCTCTACAGTATTTCCTGATCAGCAGCATTTTCAAACACCAATTATGGATTTTTATAAATGAGAAACAGTGACTTACAACTCAGTTGAAACAAACTGCTTGTAATTATAGTCATACCCAAACATTATGGACAGTTGAAGCCACAAGATACTACTTAATATTTATCTACAACTAGAAGATGATAAGAGTACTTGGCAAATGCAATGGACTGGATCCAGATTTGCTCCCTGTTCAAATTTGAAAAAAGATGGTTCTCAAGATGCAAATTTGCAATAAGATCTGATGATCTTACAAATTGGTATATAAAAATGCTCTGGATTTATACAGTACTTTTAGACATTTTGTACTCCTGGATAAAAGACATTAGTAATGTGTAGTGTAAGTGTTTAAGAAGCACATTTTTACAAATGTTCATAAATTCAGTAGGAAAGACCCTGAAAGTGCTTACAATATGAAGATTATTTTTGGAAAATCCAAACAAAAATTGCACCAATGTTTACTATCAGAGCAGTATGAAAACTCTTTTGCTTTTGACTTCCCCCCGTAAGGCACACTTAAAGGCCTAAAATAGCTTTTAGTATTATCACAAGTCTATGCTCCTGTTGATGCTACTTAATCTGTTCCATTAGTCTGAGTCAAATTTCCTGGATTAGCCTTGTGTGTCCTGCAGCCAGTATAGCTGGGAAGATACAAGGAAGGTATCATTTCAGGGAGCAGGAAATTACTTCACAGAACCTAGAACTTACCGAAGTCCTTATGCAAGGAAACTGCTTTTTTTCCAGTCAAGAATACATTATAATGGTTGAAATGAAAAAAAATCCCAAAATTATTCTGGGCCTCAGCCTTAATTGCCCTTTAAATATGAATCATTCATAAATTTAATAAAAACGGCAAGCTGAGAACTGCTGTGAAATCAGCAGTTCCCAAACTAGAGTCCTCTAGATATATCAGAAATGCAATTATTTATGAATACTGGGAGTTGTAGTCCCGAAGTCTAGAGGACAGTACATTCGGAAGGCTGAATTAATATATTAAGATCCAAGTGCCAAGTTCATAGGTCAACAAACTGAAATAATTACAGTACTCATGTTTTTTAAATACATTTCTCCTCTACGTTGTTTATCTTCTCTGGAATTGCTGGAAGTAAACTTATTGCAGCCACAGGTATGACATTGGCATCAAGTTGAAGGATTCCCCTAGGGGAAAAAAATCAATTAAAATACTAACTTCAGAAATATGATCATATATAAACATTTCAACTTCACAGTTAAAACAATTATGGAAAAGTGCTTCAGCCTCTAAAACCAGATCATTGGTTTCTGAAAATGGCCTATATATACTGCAAAGATTAAAATGTAATTAAATCTTGTTTCAAAGAATTCTCAGGATGAATGTTATATAGAAAAAAAAGATTTTCATTCATCTGTCTCTTCTAGTATCAGTACTCCCAGAGGACTAACATTTTCATCTAAATGATTTATGACAGGGGTGTCAAACTTAATTTCATTGAGGGCCACATCAGGGTTGCGTTTGACCACGGGAGCTGGGGTGGGCGTGGCCAGGGTGGGCGTGGCCAGCTTGATGTCACTCATGTTGGGGGAATTTGTGGAGGTCCAAGTGCTCTGCCAGCGGAAACAGGGTCCTGAGATCCGTTTTCAGCCGTGATGGTCTCTTGCCGCCCTCTGCCAGTGAAAGCGGAGCTCGGGGAGCCCATATGCGTGCCCCAAGCTCCATTTTCGCTGACAGGGAGTGGCAGGAATCTCCGTTTTTGCCGACAGAGATACCGTGGGCCGGTCCTTTGCTGTTTCTAGGGCAGCCCCGTCGGCCATATCTAAACACCCCATGGGTCGAATCTGGCCCCCGGGCCTTGAGTTTGACACCCCTGATTTATAAGAACTGGTGCTAGGGTTTTCCTTTTCTTCATTTATTTCCTCATCTTTTTTTCTAGTGTGCAATGAGCAATTAGTATCTGAGACAATCTGGTACTTGCCACAAAGTATTTCTAAAGAAAGCAGTCATGACTCACCTATGTATAATAATATATGAATGGGTAGCATTGTGAATGGGCCTTCCACAGGTAGGACTTCTTCAGACATTAGAAGTTTCAAAACCATGAGAGGGATGCTAATAGCAATGCTAATTGTCCCCCTAAGTCTGAGTAAGCAGGAGATACTGATAGCTTTCAGGATGATTTACCATAAATCTTTCAGAGCGTTTCTGAGGCTCCATAACCTGACCTGTCTGACTCTGTCTGAGCTAATTGCTAATCTGTGGACGCTAGTGTTCCTCATTTCTTCCAATGCCAATTATGTTGAAATGTGTATGAAAAGGTAGAGATGAGACCTATGGGGCACTGAGAAGGACTCCTCTGGACTATTACTGTGTATCTGGGTCCTGTTTATAATTATTGGAAGAACAAAATCAATTCTGTCAACTAAAGCATTTCCTCTTTATCTGATGCTGCTTTTGTAGGGCTACAGAGGGATGTGGAGGAACCAACCCCGAGTATCTTTCCGTCCCTTCCCACTTAGTGGGAAGAGCTCTTGCCGGAGGGGGAAAAGATAAAAGAGAGAAATCCATTTAGCATCCTCACTTTTTGAACCTTCTGGTGATCATTTCCCATTAATAATTAATATTTATAATTTATTGATTGGTTTTATAAGGTCATCAAATCAAGACCTCAGGTGGGGTACATTAGTTCCTTAATAGGCTGTAAACCCTGCAGATTAGTTTTGTTTATCAATTTAAATAGCCTAACTTGAATAAATAAATTATATGAAACCTCTATTACCCAAGGAAATTTGTTTTAAGGATAAAAGAATAAAATAAAAGATCCTTACCTGGTGTCACATGAGGGACAAAACACTTTTAATACTTTTATGATTAAAGTTGCTCCTACAATTCCAACCACAATGACCTCCATAAAATTAAAAAATACAGGAAAAGAATTGAGCCAAAATGTACAAAGCTCCTTTCTCAGATCTTCTACCCATTGGCACATCACCTGCAAAGATAATAACACAGCCAATGAAATCCAAGAAGGACACCTACAAAAGCCCTTCTGTCATGATGTGGGAACTTCACAAATACGTTGCACCTATATATCTTTTCAAACATTACTCTTTTTCCCCTTGAACATTCCTTGGCATCTTTTCCCACATTTTCTATTGTTTGAAGTAATCTCCTAGTGTCAATTGTTCAACTTTTTTTTAAACTAAGCCCCTAATTTCATTTTATTTTTTTCATTTATTTCTGTTTGCTTTTCTGAAGTTAACTTTGACCCAGCTCAGACTTTATAGCCCCTTTCACACATGCTTAACTGGGGACAATGTCATGAAAACAGAGAAACCCAAGTCCCTGAAGCTGAAATAACTTTTCCTGGTAAACTACATTGATTACCTTGTATGTAGCTTCTAGGGAATAAATAACTCTAGGGGAAATGGGGCTGGTTTATGAATTCTGTGGTCTTTTGTTTCAATAATACCATACTCAATGGGTTCAGTTGTCTGGCTTAGTAGACAGGAAATGGTTCTGCATACCACCAGCGGTACAAACACTGTCCAATTCCAGATCCTGCCTCTCTTCACCTGGTTGTGGTTTACCTAGGTCATGCTGAGTTCGACCCAGTCATCCTTTTGCCTTCTTTTTCTCTCCCTCCCTCTCTCTCTTTCCCTCTCCCTCCCTCCTTGCATCTCTAGGGCAAAGAGGAGAAGCTGCACTTGCCACCAGTCCATCAGGGCCCAAAACAATGCTGCAATGGGTTTGGGCCAGGGGTGAAACGCTCCCGGTTCGGACCGGATCACCTGATCCGGTAGCGATGGCAGCGGGTGGTTCGGAGAACCGGTAGCAAAAATCCCTGCCCCCCCCCCAATGCCCAGATGAGCTCTGCAATCATCAGAGGCTTTTTTTTTTAATTTTTAAAAGCATTTTTTCTACAACCTCTTCAGCTGAAAAAATGCTTTTAAAAGTAAAAAAAAAAGCCTCTGATGATCGTGCAGCTCAGCTGGGATCGTCAGAGGCTTTTAAAAGCATTTTTTCTACAACCTCTTCGGCCGAAGAGATTGTAGAAAAAATGCTTTTAAAAGTAAAAAAAACAAAGTTGGCCACGCCCACCCAATCACATTACCCCCACCCCCACCAAGCCACGCCCACAGAACCGGTAGTAACAAATTTTACATTTCACCACTGGTTTGGGCTAGTAGCCAGTTAACGTATACTCATTTAGCAACTGAAGTTACAACAGCAGTGAATAAGGGTACTTATGCCAGGTCCTCATAATTGCAACTGCCCCACGTAATCATAATTCAGGTGCTCAGTTACAAGCTCATAATTGCAATATTGTGGCATCCTGCAGTCATGTGATTGTCACTTGCAACCTTCACTGCTGGCTTCTAACGAGTAAAATTGATGGAGAAGCTGACAAGAGGTTACTAATGGCAATCACATGACTGCAGCACTATGTGACCATGAGGGATTCACTAACAATGGCAACTAGGACTGCTGGAACTGCCATCATCACAGTCATGTGACATCATGCCTTACGACTGCGTTGCTTAGTGAGGGAGTTCCTGGTCCCAATTACCATCAGTGAGACCATCTGTACTAGCTTTTGAGAGGAGCCGATCAGGAGAAAATCAAGCTAATAACCTGTCAGCCACCTCCATGAGCATCAGGAAAATTGGGAGACTAATGCTTGAGGCACAAAGCAAGGTAGGTAACCTTGGGCCAGTCATTCCCTCTCAGCTCTAGGTAGGAAGCAAGTCCAGACCATTTCTATAACCTTGACAAGAAAACTGCAGGGATTAGTTGAGATATCAATAAAGGCAGGGGTGGGTTCTAAATTTTTCTACTACCGGTTCTGTGGGCGTGGCTTATTTTGTGGGTGTGGCTTGGAGGTCATGTGACTAGGTGGGCGTGGCTAGCTGGTTAGAGTCATTTCTGGAAGGTCCTCGCATTTACGACCAGTCCTCGTACTTACGACCCGACTCATTTGTTTGCTTTTAACACTGATCAGCTGTAGGACGGCCCTTTGAAGCCCCGCAGCAAGAGTTTAAACAGTTTTTTTCCCTCTAGTCATCAGCTGGGACTCAGGAGGCAGCAATAGATTGGGGGTGGGACCAAATAAAAGGTAAGAATAACGTGGGGGGGGAGGGCAGGGGGGGAGAACCAGTTTGGTGACGTAATATCGTCACCACTACCGGCTCGGCCGAACCGGACCAAACCAGGAGGAACCCACCACTGAATAAAGGAGAATATTTGTATCCCAGGATTGGAAATGAGGGGTTCCTGCTGCTCCCTAAGTTTGGTTGTTTTCTTGCAGATGGTAACATCATCAGCTGTTGCACTGATGATGTTACCTAGTTGGAGGTAATCTTCAAAAAAACAACCAAGCTCAGAGAGCACCTCATTAGTTGAGATGGTCACTAGGAGTCAACACTGACTCAAAGGCACAGCACACACACATACCCATGGGAAGATCAGGCAAAGGGAGAATTGGAGGAGATGCCATAATCTGGACATGAGGGTCATGTCTGTACGATTGAAGCTGCACTCCTTAGTATCTATACCATATGCATGTAGAAAGGAGGACTTCAAGCACACAGTTGCAACCCCATCTGTACTTTTTTTAGCTCCCTTCTAGTTACCACCTTGTTTCCATGCCTTTTTATTTTTGTTGGACTTAGTTTCTTTGATAGAGTGACTGAGGGGATACCAGATACATGAGGCACCAGTAATTCCCTTACGTATCCATTAACTCAAATTAGGTGACCATGATATTTACCTTTCACAATCGTTGTGACAAAAAAAAAATACCTTATAAGACGATGGTGGCTCTGTTCTGAGTGGAGTCTCTGGCAATTTGCCAGGCATTATCTGTTCATCCACAGTAGTTTCTACTTGTCTGAGAAGATAGTGACTGGTTGTTTGTAGAGGACTTTCAACATCTATTTTTCACAAAAATCAAAAAGATAGGTTGACCAGTTGGTGTGTTATTTTAAAAAACACACTTTGAGCCAGTAAAAAAAAAGCAGAGTAAGGACAAGAAATAAAAGTCCAAAAGTGCAAACCTATTTAAATCTTTTATAGAATTATGGAGTTGGTATAGATTTTTGGTCATCTGTTCCAACCCCCTTCTTGGTGTGGGTTCCATTAGAAAATCTCTGATAGAAATCACCCAGCCACTGTTTGAAGTCCTCCAGCAAAAGAAAATTCAGTTTTATGTGGCAGCCTGTTGCACTAGCTGACAACTTGTGTAGAGGAGATGTTCAGGGGTGGGTTCGACTTACCTTTACTACTGGTTCGCAATGGGGCCGCACGCTCTCCTGCGCATGTGCAGAAGCATTCTGATGACGTCAGGGTCGGTGGGCAGAGCCTCCCTCCGGTTTTACTACCGGTTCTATAGAACCGGTCCTCACCAGGGGCAACCCACCACTGGAGATGTTCCTCCTAAAAGCTAGTCTGAACCTACTTCCTTGCAGTTTTAACCCTTTGGTTCTGGTCTGCTCTCTGGGGCACAAAGACTAAGTGAATACATCCAGTCACTCTTATTGAAGACTATCACATCTCCCTCAATTTTCTCTTCTGTATGCTAAGCATATCCAGATTTGCTAACTGTTCCTCATAGGGTATCCTTTCCAGACCCAGCACTATCTTGCAAGCCCTCCTTTGAACTTGCTCCAATTTGTCCTTTTTGGATTCTGCTGCCCCCTACTCCAAATGGGGTCTGACCAGGGAGGAATGGAAGAACAATTACTCCTTGTGATCTAGACTGGTGCTCTTTAATAATTGACAAGGGCATTTTTCACAAGACTGCCTAAGCCAGGTTTCCTCCATCCCATGCTAAGGCTTTACATTTTTCCTATCAAGATGTAGAATTTTACATATTTCCATTCTATTCATTTCGGCCTACTGCCTAAATCTTTTTTTAATCTTCTTTCATCTAACGTTTTAACCAAATCCCCCAGTTTTATGATATCTGCAAATTTGATAAGGATCCCCCATCCGAGTCATTGATAAAAGTGTTGAACAATACAGGGACTAGGACAGATCCCTCTGGCCTTTAGCTTGATGCTTCCTTCAAGCTAAAGTGGAAGTATTAAATGAGCACTCTTTGGATAGGTTGGCCAACTGTGCTATCATCTAGTCCAAGAAGGTCTCTCAACCTCAGCAACTTTCAGATGTGTGGATTTTAATTATCACAATTCCCCTAGGAATTGAAGTCCACACACAACTGAAACTTGATAGTAGAGAAACAAAGATCTGGTCCATGTTTTAATTTTTCCTAACAACATTATGAGAGAATACAAAGCCAGTTGTAACCATATTAATTTGACCTGCCTATAAAAGAGAAGTCAATTTATGGCTGTGGGTGTGACCTTTTTTTGAGTAGTAAATGTAAAGGTGCCCCTCGCACATATGTGCTAGTTGTTCCTGACTCTAGGGGGCGTGCTCATCTCCATTCCAAAGCCGAAGAGCCAGCGTTGTCTGAAGACAACTCCATGGTCATGTGACCAGCATGACTAAACGCCAAAGGCACATGGAACGCTGTTACCTTCCCACCAAAGGTGGTCTCTATTTTTCTACTTGCATTTTTTACATGCTTTCAAACTGCTAGGTTGGCAGAAGCTGGGACAAGTAATGGGAGCTCACCCCGTTATGTGGCACTAGGGATTCGAACCGCTGAACTGCCGACCTTTCAATCGACAAGCTCAGCGTCTTAGCCACTGAGCCACCGCATCCCTTTTGAGTGGTGGAGTCATTAAATCTGAGGTAAGAACTTTTTGAACATTGCCTGCCTCAGATTTAATGACTTAAAAAGTCCATGAACACTGAAAGAGTCCAGATAAAGTTAACATTGAATTTAATCGACCCCCTTCTTATGAAGAAGTCTTAAAAAAAAGTCAGAACCCTTAAGTGAAATGGCAAGAAACAAACTCAATAGCATCTTTTTAAAGAAAAAAATAAAGAACCACATACATGAGATGAGTGAGTATAGAAACTGAATGAATAAATAAAACAAAATCCAATTCTTGCAACTCAACAAGACCAAGTACCTTTTCCTGCAAAGTTTGGAAGCGTAAACAAAATATCATTGTTCCTCGGGCTGGAATACAGCATACTTTCCTCCAGAGGAACGGTGTAGTTTGTATGTCTCAGGACTTGCTGATCCTTTACCAATAGGTCTATTTCTATCACTTCGTCTTGTTTAACCTGCAAAAGAAGTGTAACAATGGGAGCCATTTTTTTAATCCACACATGTTGGGAATGTTGTGGAAAACAGTCAAGCTTTTTTTAAAGCTGGACACAAAAGAGTAAGTATTGCAAGAAGTGATTTCCAAGATGAAAAGTTGCTTTTGTTTTAAGTGACAGCTAAATGTATTCCTACCCATTTACCTCATGAAGCACATGAAATACTAGAAGGAAATGCTCTCCGTTTGTTATTCATCAACATCATATTCATATCATGTACATTGTGTATCGTATCAAGAGGGAAAGCAAATGGCTCCATTTCTAGCATCAGTATCAATTATATTTTCTCAATGAGAAACTATGTAAGAAAAAAGTAGAATGCTGCCTTTCAAAACAATCGATCAAGAGAATTACAGATGAATTCTGAACCCAAAGATTAATGTCTACGTTTGTACTGTTTTGAGTGAATGATCTGAATTCTGAATATTTTAGAGGCAAAATAATCTATAACCCAAGAGTTACTATTGTATTATTTACTTAGAAACGTATAAGTAAATTGTGACTAAAGATGCGACTTCTGAAGACACATAAATCTGTATTCCTCAGTTTACAATATTTAACAATGTTAACTTTTGTTCATATTGGGAAGCTTTCTTTTTATCTGGGGGCTATTATTTATTTTATGATAATTTTGTATCTTTGGAAATGAGCAGCATACAAATTATGTAGA
Organism: Pantherophis guttatus; assembly: GCF_059756535.1. Taxonomy (NCBI): domain Eukaryota; kingdom Metazoa; phylum Chordata; class Lepidosauria; order Squamata; family Colubridae; genus Pantherophis; species Pantherophis guttatus. The sequence continues at coordinate 264,538,104 of NC_142063.1, read as the reverse complement.
TAAATAAATATTCCATCTTCATTCTAGGGGGTGGAAATAATATTTTCTCCCTTTATTTTTTTTCCTTCGCAGCAAAAACCTCATATCACATCAGTTGATCTGAAAACAGGGGACTGACCCTCAGGCACCTAGTGATTTTTTCCCGTGAAGGGTTCACTTGCACCTGGATCTTCCTAGTCCTACTCTATCACCTCAAAGGACTCAGACAAGGACTACAGGTAGTCTCAACTTACAACAGTTCATTTAGTGACCGTTCAAAGTTACAACAGCGCTGAAAAAATGACTTATGACCATTTTTCACACTTATGACCATTGCAGCATCCCCATGATCACATAATCAAAATTCAGACGCTTGGCAACTGACTCATATTTATGACCGTTGCAGTGTCCTGGGCTCATGCGATCCGCTTTTGCGACCTTCTGACAAGCAAAGTCAATGGGGAAGTCAGATTCACTTAACAACCATGTTGCTAACTTAAAAAACTGTAGTGACTGACTTAACAACAGTGGCAAGAAAAGTGGTAAAATGGGGCAAACTCACTTAACAAATGTTCCATGTAGCAACATAAATTTTGGCCTCAATTGTGGTCGTAACTCGAGGACTACCTGTACTCAATATTCAACTCCAACAGCATTTTATTTTCAGTTTGTTTCCTAATTATCAGTAGTCCTTGCTTAGCGCCCAGAATAGGGACCAGCAACTTTGTTGCCAAATACCAGTCACTAAGCGAAAAATCATGTGACCACAACAGGCTTACAACAATACTTCCCACTCAGTCATTAAGCAAGACATCATACGATTGCAACTTCCAATTTTACTTTTGTCTTCATTACCCTGTTTGTTAGAAACCTGTTGTGAAGCATACAAATAACAATCACAAGACCCCAGGATGCTGCAACAGTCATAAACGCAAGCACTGTTTGCAAAATTTTTCTTTATATCATCATAACTTCCAATGGTTGTTAAATGAGACATAAGCAAGAACTATCTTGTTTTCATAAAATGAATTTTGTTTTTTGCTTCCGATCGGCCAAAAATAAGACTCATGGCTATTTTGCTGTTGTGACTTTTCTGTAATGAGAAGTTTGCAGCCCAGTGGTCCAAATACCATCCCAAATAATGAAATTGATTAACTGGAAGCAAATGAACCAATGGGGCAGGTAACTGAATAAAGATACATAGGAACTTTGGTTGGAGTGACCATCGGATATTCCTAATACTAGGAATATCAGATGGAGAGCTTGACTGATCCTATTCAATGCTGGCAGAAGAGCAAAATGTGTATTAACTCCAAAAATAAATGGGTGCTAGCAGGATTTTCAAATGTAACTATTCAGATCTTTATTCTCTCCCACATTTCACAAGTAAAAACAAATGAATAATAACATCCAGCAGCAAATCTTAGAATCATCTTTGATATTAAAAATTATTCTGAGGAAGTCTATGCCAATGAGGTCTGAGCATCTGGCACTAGCCAGATCTTTCCTGAATTTGAAAGCTAAGCAGGGGCAGTCCTGGTTAATAATCAAATGAGAGATCATCATGAAATACCATCACTGTACATTAGATTGGGAAGTTGGAAAAAAAATCCCACTGCATATTGTTGACAAGAAAACTGCAAGGATATATCATCCATGAGGGCACCAAGAATTAAGCTCAATGCATGGCCAATTTACCCTTTACCCTTATACAACAAAAAAACTCACATACTATACAAAGTAGCTGCTTTTAAAAAGTTATCCATTTCCTTGCCTCCATTTCCTGGAGATACGTAATATATATAAACATTCTTAAAATATGATTGTATAGATACTATCAAAATTCCTGTAAAAAATTACAAAAATATATAAAGGGTGTTGACTTTGAGGACTTTTTAATTTAAAAAGTATATATTCTGAAACAAAAGAGGACATAGAACTATATAACATTAAACAGTATTCTTGGTTTACTGTGTTTACTTGATAAAACACAGAACTAAAATATGTAATAATTCTGCAAAAACAAGCTTCCACTATGGATTTATACCCAAGCTAGTAAATACAATGATTTAGAAAAAGAATACTTGCCTTCTTTTCATCTATATCCGTCACTTCTTCTTGAACAACAATCAATTGTAAGTTGGAGCTGGATGCCAATGGCCACTCATGAATCATAATGCGAACGCTGACAATTCCTAAGGTATCATGGTTTCCACTCTTCACTATCAACAAATAACTGTGTGTCATATAGAGGCCACACGGAGAAACAAAATCTCTAGAAACAAGTTACACATTAAAATAGTGTTGCAAACTGGATTGGACGCCATATTGCAATTCAGTATGGAACTAAATAACTAGCTGACTAGATTTCAGAGTTACTGTATTTTTGGGAGAAATGACAGAGGGCTAAATAGATTATTAAAATGGAAACAGGAATATTTTCTACTTTCTAGATTGTCTTCTACAAATATCATCTTTTGCACAATTACACTTTCCCACTCTCTCTTCTTCCCTCCTGCCCTGAGGGCAGTTCCTTTCTTCCCAAATCTGCTCTGTAGGTTCTTCAACTCATTGAATCAAGTCAAATACCCCTCTCCATACTATTTGATGAAAGCTACTGAATTACTAGGATAAACTAACTTTATATAACCACTCTTACACCTAAAGGGAACATTAGAAAATCAAGCAGTTCTACTTATACTAGGTGGGCCCCAGAAATCAGTGAACAAAAGAGTTGACAGAAGATATTTAGATTTATATTTAACGTGTTCAATCCAAACTAAAGCATCCATAATCCAATCCACTATACAACATATGGAATAGAACATAAAGTGACAAGCTCTTGGACTATTTTCTCCTCATTGTCAAATGGAAGCTGTCCTCCTATAATGTAGGTTTCTCTCAATTATGTAGCTTGCTGCTACTATGCTAACCCCCAACTTCTTTTCCTCTCCAGCTATGTACCCTTACATTGATTTCAGTAGAAGAATAGTAATTACTGCTGTCACAGTATTAAATTAAATTTGCGTAGAATACAACTATCATCAAGATGTTTGTGTGGCACAGAAGCCTTGGCATTTATTATGCATCACTGAACTGAGATCCAGTTTTGTAGTGTCAAGGACTTGTTCCCATGGCTTTCTGTATTATGAGTCCTGAATTTCCCTAATCTAACTTCCTCCCATTCCATTTAATCCAGTAAAGTCAGTGATGATTTGCAGGCAAACATTCTGCTTCTTATATCTGGAGAAAAACATAATGCATTGCATTATGAGTTCTCAAACTCACGTGATTCTCCTCAGAATTTAATAGAAATTCAGAGAACTAAAGGTAATTTAGTTATTATATTACAGCAAATGAAATGTTGTTTGAGAACTAAATGAAATGCATACTTTTCCACAGTAAAACCCCATCAATCAAGAAGGACTTTGTCTTTTTAGATCAGGGGTGTCAAACTTGCGTCATCACGTGACATATTATTTTTTTCCCCCTTCACTAAACTGGGTGTGGGTGTGGCCAGCATGTGACGCATCCAGCCCGCGGGTCACAAGTTTGATAGTCCTGCTTTAGATTATGTCTATTCTGGTAGTCCTTGATTTATGATCACAATTGGGACCAGAATGTCTGTTGCTAAGGAAAGTGATTCAGTAAGTCAGTCACACCCATTTTTATGACCTTTTTTTTGCCATGGTTAAGCGAATCTCTGCAGTTATTAAATGAATCATGCAGTCATTATGTGAGTTCAGTTTCCCCCACTGACTTTATTTGTCAGAAGCCAGCTAGGAAGATTACAAATGACAATTCATGTGATAACAGGATGCTGCAAGCATTGTAAATACATGCCGGTTACCAAGCACCCAGATTTTGATCATGTAAACCGACTGGCGGCCCCCAGGGGGAGAGCCTTCTCTGTGGGGGCACCTACTATCTGGAACGAGCTCCCCCCAGAGATACGGAGGATCCCGGATCTGCGCACCTTCCGCCGCGCCTTAAAGACCTTACTATTTCACCAGGCCGGCCTGGCCTAATTTTCCCCCTCTTTTATAAAAGATTTTTAAAATTTTAAATATTTTTTAGTATTTATATATTCAATTTTAAATTGGTTTTAAAAGTTTGGGGTTTTAAATTTGTCGGGGCCAAAATTATTTAATTTGATTTTATTCTATTTTTTAAATTTTGTATTGTATGTGTTTTTATTGTTTGGCTGTGCACCGCCCTGAGTCCTTCGGGAGTAGGGCGGTATAGAAATCTAATAAACTAAACTAAACTAAACTAAACTAAACCTGAGGGTGTTACAACAGTTAAGTATGAGGACCAGCTGGGAGTCACTTTTTTCAATGCCATTGTAACTTTGAATGGTAGTTAAATGAATGGTTGTAAATTGAGGATTACTTGTATTAGAGCTAGTTTAATGCTAGAAAACACAGGAGGGATTCTCTCTAAAAAGCCACAATGAACCACTGTTGGCATTCACTTCTGCAGCATCTTTTTATGCATATTGCTCTAAAGAACCAGTTTTAAAGTATACTAGCGTGTCCTTGAGTAGAGTAGATTATCTTAAAAGCTAACCTTGAAACTAGCCCCAACCAGTATATCAAGTAAACACTTAGTGTATAAAAAATTCGTAAATAGCAAGTAACTGCTGTGGCTTCATAAATTATGCTTATGTATCCAATCAGGATCTTTAGTTTCAATGTAAGACACATAACAGCAAAAAAGTAAACAAACCAGAATGTTTGCTTAAGTATCATTTTAAATTTGTATATGTTGGGTAATTCTTTTATCCTTACAAGAAAAATCCCCATTTTTTATTTACAGAAAATATGAATTAGGAAAGTCTCATTAAAAAGTGTTTTCCTAAGATTATCTGAAACCATGCTGTTTTTCTCCTTCACCAACTCGGCTGGATGTGTGCTGGGCGTGAGAGGAGACGGACAGGATTTATCAGGGTGGAGTCACATCCTTGAGTTTCTACAGCTCAGCCTGCGACACAATTAAATTAACCAAACAGGAACTTGCTGAGGGCTTTCCTAAAATCAGCTTTTAATCTCCATTTGTATTTGGTTATGGACGCAATAATGAACTACCCTGAATTAATTCAAAACTATAAACAATCACCAATAAATAATCTTGAATTATTTAGAAATGAAAACAATCTATTGTTACTAATTTATATAGAGGTGTTTTTTTTGTTAGTGATCGAAGTTATTTATTTATCAAATGTATATGCCTGCCCAACTCACAAAAAGTGGCTCTGGGGATGCAAACAACAATTAAAGGTATTCCTCACCTTACAATTATTAATTTAATGACCATTCAAAGTTACACTGGTGCTAAAAAAAAGTGATTCATGTCCAGTTCTTACACTTACCACTGTCGCAACATCCCTGGAAGTCATGTGATCAAACTAGCATCATAAATGTATGCAACTAGCATACATTTATGATGACTGTAGCATCCTAGGATTGCATGATTGCCATTGGTGACCTTCCAGGGGGCTTCAGAGAAGCAAAGCCAAAAGGGGAGCCAGATTTGCTTAATGACCATAGTGATTCTCTCAATGAATGCAGCAAAAATGTCATAAAATTGGCATGACTCACTTAGTGACTACATCACTTAGCAACTGAAGTCCCAGTCCCAATCAAAGTCATAAGCCGAGGAGTACCTCTATAGAGTTACAGAGGAACATACAATCCAGATAGTGAATTAAGAAATACTCACAGATTAAAGTTTGACATTTTATCCGTGTGACTCCGCTCTTCAGTGGAAAGTCATTTACATACACCTGACCGTTCACGTAAGTAATATTAAGGACAACCTAAAAAAAATCCACAGAATAATATATATATATTGAATGTACAGGATCATAAAAAGGGAGTTTTATACATTTCAAAACACAAGGCTGACCAAGTTTGGTTAAATTTACACAATCACAAAAGCAATTATCAAAATAAGTCATAAATATAAGAGATTCAAAATTAGTTACCATCCAAATATGCTGATAAAATTGCCATCACTGTGCTTTCATGCTTTAAAAGAATTAAAGGCCATTCCATACTGATCCCTCACTCATTTGTTTTTCTTTTTGGTCCCTTTGAGTCAATGTTAGATTCCTGGTGACTGCCTAGGCAAATCCTTGCACAGTCGTAACAGTGAGAACAATTAATCAGTGGAACGGTTTGCCTTTAGAAGTTGTGGGTGCTCCATCGCTGGAGGCTTTTAAGAAGAGACTGGACAGTCATTTGTCTGAAATGGGCCTCCTGTTCGAGCAGAGGTTTGGACTAGATCCGTGATGGCGAACTATGGCACGTGTACCACAAGTGGCATGCAGAGCTATCTCTGTGGGCACGCGAGCCGACGCCTAGGTCAGCTCCACCACGCATGCCTCCTGTCAGCCAGCTGACTTTTGGGTCTCTGCTGGGAGAGGCGCGCACATGTGTGGGCGGGGGGGTTCGCACGCACATGCATGGGGGTGGAGTGGGGGTGGTGCCCCCCCTGCGCCCCATTTTTGGTTCCAGGAGACTTCAGGAAGGCCTGCTAGGACAAAAACGGGGTGTGGAGGGGTGCGGCATGCCCCTTCACCCCCCTTTTTTTGTTCCAGGAGGCTTTAGGGAGGCCTGCTAGCACCAAAACAGGGGTCGCGCACGCATGCACGGGGGGCGGGGGGAGCGCGGGATGTCACACGTTTGAGTGGTGTGGGGGTAGTGCAGGGGGCGCATGCACATGAGCAGGGGGCGGAGCCTGGGGTGGGCATTGCATTATGGGTGTTGGCACACACACATGTGCTGTTGCACAAGCGCATGCGCTTTCAGCACCCAAGGTAAAAAAGGTTCACCATCACTGGATTAGATGATCTCCAATATCCCTTCCAACTCTATTATTCTGTTGTGTTCTTCTTGGTAAGATTTCAGATGCAGTGTGTCATTATCTTCTTCATAGGGCTGAGATGAGATAGATCCAGCTAGCTTTGTGCTTAAGATAAGACTAGAAGTCCTCATCTCCTAGTTTCTAGCCTGGGGCCTTAACCCACTCTGGGTGATCTGGCTTGATCTCTTACTATATTGCCACTGATTTTAATGATTTTGGATTAAAAATATAACCTGTGAAGTATCTCTGTGTGGAAAAACTGAGGTCTTGCAAGAGGAGCAAAAGCAGAATGTAACACTGACAGGAAGTCATTGAAACCTTTTAAAAAACTAATTTCTGGCTGTAACTTAGATACTCATGCCGCTGCTTCTCAGTTTTGCTTACCACCATTAACAGAACAGTTATCTAGTTTGAGTAATGAAATGTCCAACCAAGCTCAGAGAGCACCAAGGACCCTCACTTTATTAATTATTCTGTTAAGTTAAACCAGTCCTTTAACTCAGACTCGTACCTTGGACTTCTAGCCAGCAGTGGAAAACCATGTCCTCAGTTTCTCCATAGACTCTGTAAACTAAGGGTTGGGAACTATGAACAGTATATCTTAGGAACAGCCAGTGAAAAACAGCTAGGCCTGTGGTCACCATCAACTGAGAGAAGCTGAACAAGAGTCCACATATTATCCACAGGACTTCATAATCTGTCAGTTCATAGTATAAAACTATGTACTATTGACAATTATTATGGTTGAAAGTAGCACACATCCAAAATGTATACATTCAGGCACATTGCTATGTATATAGAACAATGCCAATTAAGCACCAAATTTGGAACCCAACAAATGATCTTCCAACTTTTATAAACCCATAGAAGGTAGTACAAACATAACAAACTATTTATTGGAAGGAATTATTGAGTATCCCTCAAATGTTAATCAACAACTCGGTGTATTTACTGTGCTACTATGTTTCCCCGAAAATAAGACCGGATCTTACATTAATTTTTGCTCCAAAAGATACATTTTCCAGTTAGGTCTTATTTTCGGGAAAATACGGTACTAAATGTGTCCAACTGGCTTAACCTCTTAACTTAGGTTTATTTTTGGGATAGGGCTTATATTACGAGCATCCTGAAAAATCATGCTAGGAGTTATTTTCCGGTTGGGTCCTATTTTCAGGGAAACACGGTATTATAGTAACTAGAAAGACCCTTAGGCTGATGAGTCACAATAGCAAAAAGAAAAGACTTTGCTAAAGAAAGTACAGGAAGTGGAACATACAATACCTGTCTTTCCTGAATATCCCCAGTGGTTTCCAGTATATTTACTTTAATCTTGATGTTTTCCTGAAATAATGGAATGACAAAAAAAGAAAGAAGAGAAAAAGAAATATTCAATACAGTTTATAAACTAAGTAAGGTGCTTAATTCAATTTTTAGTTTGTGAGAAAGATTTATGTTTCCATCCACAATGTGATCTGTCAGGATCTAGCATTTCTAAAGTCTGTGTCTAAGTAACTAGAGTAAAAAAACTGAAGGAGGAACAAAATACCATAAACAGGCTCAGTGACCACAGAATAATAGGGGCCAGTGTAGTACATATAAATATCAAGATCCCAAAGTGCCTTTTATATCTAATTGTGCATACTATGCTGGCCATAAATACAAATTGTATAATCAGATGATTTTCTGTAATGAAATGTTTAACAGGCCCTGGGAAAGCGCAGGACAGAGGTAATAGTTATAGATGAAGTCTTGCTTTGCTGCTTTATTATGGAGGGAGGAGGCATGTTCCTGTAAGGGATGAGCAAAGATAGCTGGGAGAGAAGGCCAAAAGCATATAATCTCTCAAGGTTTGAGCATCATTCCAGCTGCCCAGCTAACACACATAGGCACCTATATTGGACAGCAGCAATATTGGAAGATACTAAAGGCGGATAATTGCTTTAGTGACAATGTCAAAGTCATTGTTTCATATTGTGCTGGAGGACACAATGGAAAATAATTCCTGTATTACCAAGAGAGCCATATAGATATATAATAAAAACTGACTGACACTATAATGCCAGATGACAAACCCTTTAGGTCATGCTAGAGAAACCACTGAGAATCTTTCAGAATACCAATCTGTTTATGACGTGACTAAATTAAGAAATGTAGGGTGCTTAGTTGCCAACTCACCACTCAGGAAAAAAAAACCCAAAATTGCAGAGACAGAATTACAGTGGGAACATGGAACGTAAGAATTACGAACATGAAAAGCTCAACACAGTGGGATATGAAATTAATCAACTACATTGACATTTTAGGCATCAATGAACTGAAATTGTCTGGAACTGGATATTTTCCCTGGAAAGATCATACGATTTACTACTTAGGACTAAGAAGGAATTGTCTTCTTTCATAGACAATTCAGGAACAAAATATAGCAAGGCCAGTACTTGGATATGGTGCAATCAGTAACTGAATAATATCAATTAGACTTCACAGACAATCCTTCAACATGGCAATTATTCCAGTTGTATTAACTAATGGCTGCAATGTTATTTTATGTTATTTCTATTGTTTTAAACTTTGATTCTTATTATGTTTTATCCAGTTTTATCCAGGGTTATGAATACAAAATGGGTTACCATATATATATATATATATAAAAAACACAAATAAATAAATATACCCACCATTTTTAAAGAGAACATCAGAAATCACTTTGAAGCAGGGTGGATAAAAATCAATGATTTTTTTAAAAAAATCAAAAAAATCGGATTTTTTTTATTTAAATCGGATTTATTTTTTTTATTTTTATCGAATTTATTTTAATAAAAAACTTTTGGGGTAAAAATCTATTGTAAGATAGTTTTCTATTTAAGATACATAAATAATTTAGCTTATTCAGCATGAAATGGAGCTTAGTTATGTAGCATGAGGCTGTATATTCTGCAACACTAGGACTATCGGTGAGTCAACAGTGGGTCAAAGGAGTAGCAGAGATGACAGTTGCTCTTTAAAAATTATAATTTAAATCGAGTTGATTTAAATCAAGCCTTTTTACTAGTGATTTAAATCATGATTTAAATCAACTCGATTTAAATCAAATCCACCCTGCTTTGAAGTCCTCAACCTCATTGATCAAGACCTAGAGGAACTATGGAAGGAAATCTAACAAGTTGCTAACCCTGAAAAGTTAAAAGGACCAAAATCGGAAGAAAACAACCAGATGACCATCAGCAGATATTGCCAAGAAAAGAAGAGTAGGAAAAGAAAAGGAAGATAAAGATCTCAGAAAGGAATTTAACTTCAATTTTGGAGAGCTGTTAGAAGAGACAAGCAGTAGTATTATAATGTCATCTATAAAGATATCAAATATGAAAACAAATACAGAAAAACAAGGTCTTCCAAAAGATCTCCGTTGTAGGAATCTTCTTCTGGGTTACAGAAGAAGGTTCCTACAATTGGTTAATGTATGTCAAGGGACAGATAGTAAGTGATTCAAATAGGATCAAACAAATAAGAAATGAGTATGCTGAAATACTGTACAATAGAGATATCAACATCCAAGATAGAAAAAAATTCCATATTTATAGGAATCTTTAGTATTAGAGGATGAAGTTAGTTTAGCATGGCAGTCATTAATAAGTCATTACAGATAGAATAGAATAGAATTCTTTATTGGCCAAGTGTGATTGGACACACAAGGAATTTGTCTTTGGTGCATATGCTCTCAGTGTACATAAGGAGAATAAAATACATTCATCAAGAATCATAATACTTAGTGATAGTCATAGGTTACTATCAAATCATACTAGGAAACAAATAAAACAATATAAATTGTAAAGATACAAGCAACATGGTTATAGTCATAAGTGGGAGGAGATAGGTAATAGGAAAGATGAGAAGAATAATAGTAATATAGTCTTAGTAAATAATTTGACAGTGTTGAAGGAATTAGTTGTTTAGCAGAGTGATGGCATTCAGGAAAAAACTGTCCTTGAGTTTAGTTGTTCTGGTGTGCAGTGCTCTATAGCGTCTAGGGTAGAGGTTGAAACAATTTATGTCCAGGATGTGAGGAGTCTGTAGATATTTTCAGAGTTCTCTTTTTGACTCGTGCAGTATACAGGTCCTCAATGGAAGGCAGGTTGGTAGCAATTGCTTTTTTCTGCAGTTCTAATTATCCGTTGAAGTCTGTGTCTGTCTTGTTTGGTTGCAGAGCCAAACCAGACAATTCTAGAGGTGCAGATGACAGACTCAATAATTCCTCTGTAGAACTGAATCAGCAGTTCCTTGGGCAGTTTGAGCTTTCTGAGTTGGCTCAGAAAGAATATTCTTTGTTGTGCTTTTTTGATGACGTTTTTGATGTTAGGTGTCCATTTTAAGTCTTGAGATTTGATAGAACCTAGGAACTTGAAGGTCTCTACTGTTGATACTGTGTTGTCTAGCATTGTAAGAGGTAGTAGTATAGGAGGGTTTCTCTACCCTCCTATATCTACCACCATTTCTACGGTTTTGAGTGTGTTTAGTTCAAATTGTTCTGGTTGCACAAGGCTAGTTGATCAACCTTCAGTCTGTATGCAGATTCATCGTTGTCTCGAATGAGACCAATCACTGTTAAATCATCTGCAAACTTCAGTACTTTAACAGAGGGATCTTTTGAGATGCAGTCATTGGTATATATAGAGAAGTGAAGAGAGCCCACAGCCCCAGGGGGTTCCTGTGCTAATTTTACAGGTATCTGATGTGATTTTGCCTAGCTTCACCGGCTGCTTCCTGTCTGTTAGGAAGCTTATGATCCATTTACAAGTGTGGTCAGGTACAGCTAGCTGATTTAGTTTAGTTAGAAGAATATCTGGAATGATGATATTGAATGCTGAGCTGAAGTCTACAAAGATGACCTTTGCATAGGATTTTGGAGTTTTAAGATGTTGTAGGATGTAATGCAGAGACATATTAACAGCATCATTTGTTGATCTATTTGCTCAGTAGGCAAATTTGCAAGGGTTCTAACAGCGGATCCATGATGGTTTTCAGGTGGGCCAGCACTAGCCTTTCAAAAGTTTTCATAACTACAGATGTTAGAGCAATCAGTCTGAAGTCATTCAGTTCCTTGATGTAGGGTTTCTTCGGCACTGGGATAATAATAGAGTGTTTGAAGCAAGGAGGAGCATAGCACATCTCTAGTTATTTATTAAAGATGTGGGTGAAGTTGGTCAGCACAAGCTTTTAAGGAAGAAGGAGTTATCTTGTCTGTGCCAGGTGCTTTTCCTGGCTTTTGCCTGTGAAATAGATCTTGCACCTCATTTTCTATAATCACCAGAGGTAGTGGGCCTAATAAGATGGGTCAGTTGTAGTAACTGGTGATATTTTTAAGAGTTTTCCACGTGTTTTCTGGTTCATCTGTTGAGAACTGATTCCTTAGCTTTTCAGAGTAGCTTCTTTTTGCTGCTCTGATCTTTGTTGTTAATATGTTTCTGGCCTGATTGTACAGCATTCTATCAGCTTTTCTGTAGGCTTCCTCTTTGGTACGACATAGCTGCTTAAGTTTAGCTGTGGACCAAGGTTTATTGTTACTGTATATTCATAGGTTTCTGGTCGGCACACATAGGTCTTCACAAAAACTGACATTATAGTAACTGTGAGTTCATCCAAGTCTGCAGAGGTATCTTCGAAAACATTCCAATCAATGCAGTCAAGGCAAGCCTGTAGCTTTAGTTTTGCCTCCTCAGTCCAAGTCCTCACTGATTTAATTGTTGGTTTCATGGTTTTAAGTCTTTGTCTGTAAGCAGGTACAAGGTGAATCATGCAATGATCAAAGTGTCCTACAGCTGCTCATGGTAAAGACTGATAAGCACCTATTATCCAATATGATAGTCCTTGATTTACAACAGTTCATTTAGTGACCAAGTTATAATGGTACTGAAAAAAGTGACTTATCATTGTTTTTCACACTTACAACCATTGCAACTTTTTGTGACCTTCTGACCAGCAAAATCAATGGAGAAGCACTTAACAACCATGTTACTAACTTAACAATTACAGTTATTCACTTAATAACTGAGGCAAGAAAGGTCGTAAAATGGGGTAAAATGGGGCAAAATTCAAAATTGAATAACTGTCTCACTTAGCAACAGAAATTTTGGGCATTGTGGCCGTAAGTCAAGGGCTACCTGTTTTAAATCAGAAAACAAGAGATATTGATGGAATAGCTACAGAAATATAGCAAGCAAAAGAGGAAGATTCAATAAAAACTGTAACCAATTATGCCAATAAATCATAATGGCCAACAGATTGGAAGAAGTCAGTCTATATACCTACAACAACAAAAAAGAAAGTTAACAGGGTGTGCAAACTATTATATTTAATTTCACGTTAGCAAAATAATACTTAGCATCATCCAACACAGGTTAGAATCTTACATGGAAAGGGAGATACAAAATGTTCCACCTCACTTTAGACAGGCCAAGGAACAAGAAAAATTATTGCTGATGCATTACTGGATAAAAAAAAACAGAATCATGCAGTCAATAGTTTCCCTACGATACTCCCTGAAACTTCGACTGTGAGGAAGCAGGCTAGCAAGAATATTGGCACTTGAATATTGATGCACAGAGGAGACTCCCAAAAATACCCTGGATAACCAAGAGAACAAATGTACAGGTTTACATTTGGGGGGAACGAGCTCCCCCCAGAGATACGGAGGATCCCGGATCTGCGCACGTTTCGTCGTGCTCTCAAAACTTTTTTATTTCAGCAGACTGGCCTGGCCTAACTCTCCTTTTTAAATTTTTAATTCATTTGATTTGTTTTATAAATTGGGTGTTTTAATCTGTGTTTCGGCCAAAATATTTAATAATTTTAAGGGATTTTTTTAATGTTTGTATTATCTGTATTTTATATTGGCTGTTCACCACCCTGAGTCCTCCAGGAGTAGGGCGGTATAGAAATTTGATAAATAAATAAATAAATAAATAAATAAATAAATAAATAAATAAATAAATAAGTAAATAAATAAATTTGGGGGGGGTGCCATAGTATGACTGACTGTACTTTTATGTACTTTTATGGTTTTATGATTTTGTGTATGCATGATTAAATAGAACAGCTGCTCCCTAAAGACCAAGACCATGGAAGATTTTTTTATTATTATTTTTAACTATGTGCAAATATATTTACAGGAATTGGGGAAAAACAGAACTATTTACAGCACTGTTTCCAAACTTGCCCGTTTCTTCCTCTCTCTCGTTTCTCGAAAATCTTAAATTTTCTCTTTCTGCTTTCCACAAGTATTTGCCAGCAAACATTCACTCACTGCTTAACTGCCAACTCCCTTCTTTTTCCTTCTCCCTCTCCCACAGCTTTTCAAGGAGAGTGGAGAAAGAGAGAGAGAATTAGCTGATTTACTTTGTGGTGCACTTAAAAGTGTTTCTTCCAGCTTTTTCAGACCTTGACAGTCATCAAGCTGCATTAATGTTGCATGATGCATCTCCCACTGGATCTTCTGCCCAACCTATCCTGCTCTCAGGCTTCCTCCAGATGTCCTTTTTGCAGGTAGCCATCCATCTGCCTCTGCCTCCATCTACTTTGAGTTTGGGATAAAACACATTCCTCTCTCTGGTTTTACATTTCTTCTCCGTCGCCTGTATCCATCCTTCTGGGGCCAGAAAATAGAAACTGCCCATTTCCAATGTTCCAGCACACACATCTCTCTCCAGCTATCAATTTCCCACACAGTGACTCCAAAGACACTTATTATCTCAATGCCCAGCGTAGCAGAGACTATATTTCTCCATCTTTCTTCATTCTGTCTCTCCGTCTTTTATGACCCAAACTGACAATATCTCCCCCAACAATTGAACACTGAGACTCTTTCAGCAGCAATCTTAAGAAAAAGGATTGTTTCATCTTTCCTATATAAACCATTTCTGCAAACAAAAAATCTCTAGACTCCTTTTCCACGATAAGGGGGAAAAAATAGCCAGAAGATGGAAAGTAGGGAGACGATTCTGAGCACAGAGTAATTCCATAAAAAAAGGTAAAGCAGGACTTTCTCCTCAGCTTTCACTACGATGATTCAGACCATCCCCAACCAACCTGCTATATTTTACATACATGACTTTCGATCATCACCTTTTAGGGAGAAATACTTGAGCTTGCTAGTATGTGTGTTTGTGTATGTGCTGAGTCATGGGACCATCTGAATTGTCATTCCAAGGAAAATAAAGTATTATTTTGGAAATAAAACTATGGAATAAGGTACTTAGAAGCTGGGAAGACAAAGGACAACCAGCCATAGTACAAGCTCAATCCTGCCAAGGGTAATATCCAGAGCAGAGCTCCAGTCAGGCTATGCTTTTACTAGTGGGACCAAATCATAAAAGAAGACATTCTTTTTTTTTTCTTTTTTCTTTTTCCATTCAGTTGTCTTTTATTCTTGGAGATTGCCTGAACAAGTCCCTGCAGTTCTCTTGACATGGTTTTTCAAAAGTGGTTTGACATTGCTTCTGAGAGAAAGTAACTGGCACCCAGCTGGCTTTGTGCCTAGGGACAGACTAGAACCCCTGGTCACCTGGTTTCTAGTTTGATACCTTAATGATATCAGTAGACCAAACTCATCCTCAGATCAATATATCTATTTTTAAGAAGGGTTGTGCATATTGTTTCATAATTCACACTGATACATTGTTTTCCATTCTTAGAAATCAAATTTAAATGAGCAATTTTATGTACATTTTCTAGCTTGTACATGTATATTTTTCTACTCTGCTTTATTTGGTAGGAAAACAAACGTTCTAGGTAATTTATAACATAAACAACACTTGTAAAGTGGCTGCATGCATTAGGGCAACACAATCTTGCTTGCTAAATAGGTAGTTACACTATTAAAATTTCAGCTTGCAATCTTATTAATTTCTCTCAGAGAATTTAAAAAACCTACGGTATACACGAGACAAAACATAAGCATTAAAGAAATTAATTTGGATCTGAAAGCTTCTTGCCTTAATCAGTAAATACTACATTATCTTCTTTTTTACACTTTATAGATATGGAACAATGTCTATTAAACTCTTTTCCCTTGTGGCTTCCCAGCATCCCTTGTGCTGCCAAATATATACTATCTATATTGTATGACACAAGGAAGTATTTCCTTAGTGCATTTAATCACCTTTCATTTCAAAACTCTCTGGGCTTTTCCACAATAATTCTGAGTATTAGATTACACTGTGATTTCTCTGACTCAAATGAAAAAAAATGACCAGCTCATTTCAACAGACCAAAGAAGATGTGGCAGCTGTGAAGCACATTTCATCTTAGAAAAATCAGAGAGGGGAGAAAGTTCATATTGCGTAAATATTTGGAGAGAAACAGGAATTGTGCAATAATGGACTTGCATGACAATTGCATGAATCAATTTACCACACATATTTTTTTTTATCTTTTCATATTTTTAACTTGCCCTATTAACAACTGGTTGAAGTTCCCTTCTAAAAATAATTGCCTTCTGAAAAGAAATTATACCAGGAGGTTTTGTGATCAAACTAATCAATCAGATATTTGGAGCCTTCACATTTGGGAAAGGCAAATTACATGCATTTGTCATTAGTCAGCAAAAGCATCCTCATCTGACTGAAACAAGAGATCTAATTCTCATTTGCTACAAAATGAATAACTCAGGCATGAAATGAATACAATGCCTAGAAGATATGATACAGTAGATGCGGAGAGAGAATTTGCTGTCAGTCTTTCTCTTGGCAACAGTCTGATAGAGGTTTTCATTGTCTTCCTTTAGCATATTTTTTGATTGTCCCAATCTAATATAAAGTTCTGGTATTTCCTGGACATTTCCCATACAAGTACTAACCAGGCCCAAGCCTGCCAACAGATGCTGCCACCTTTGAAGACTGAGGTAAAGTTGCTATCTCTTCATTTACATCAATGAATAGTATATTTTAAAGAATAAAGTATTTACATATTTTGTTTAGAACAAAGGTTTCTTGTTTGTTGACTGAGTGGAGGAGTGAAGGAAAACCCTTCAGCATTGAGCTTGATTCCTGATGCCTTCAAAACACATCTATGTAGTTTTCTTGGCAACAGTCTGGAAGCAGTTTTTCATTGTCTTCCTTCAGCATACTCTATTTTTATGTTGTGTGTCTTCTACATCTTCATTCTCTGAGGTTGAAGAGGAAGGAAGGAAGGAAGGAAGGAAGGAAGGAAGGAAGGAAGGAAGGAAGGAAGGAAGGAAGGAAGGAAGGAAGGAAGGAGGGAGACAAGCAGGCAGGCAGGCAGGCAGGTAGAAGAATCCTAACATGGTCTGCTATTTCATTTCTTGCATATAATCATCTTCTTTTTTGCATGTAATTATCATCTTTCTTGCATGTAATCATCTTCTCTGTAGTGAAGAGAATTACCCTGGGCAAAGAAATGGATCAGGACTAAGGATGTAGGGAGGTTCTCTGCTTTTCAAGAATGATCCTCAAATTCATATTTTTGTCCTTCTGTAAAATACAAAGGACCTCCCATATGGCTTGGCTTTGAAAAACAACCTACAGCTATGAAAGTACGGCTAATAATCAAGGTCTAGCTCAGCTAAGTAAATATAGACCTGTAATCTTTGTTCTGACAGCTCTCCATAAAGTCAATTCTTTCTTATACTCCATGGTAAACCAGAAGTAAAATTAAGCAAATCGAATTGTTTTATGTGTGCGATAGTTTGTGGGCTCTTTAATCAATTAACATTATCATGACAGTTAACCACATCAAATATTTAGAAATGTCTAAAACCACTACTATGATGTTTAAACCTCAAACTAAGACAAATATAGCAGGTGACTGCTTTAGCTATGGCAATAGGATAACAAATGCATCACATGCCTGAAATATTTAATTCATGTTTTACAAGGACATAAATACTGAAACAGACTTCCTTAGAACATACTGTTCTTTCCATAAAGAGAGGGTTTATTACTCAAAGTACTCAATCGCCCAAATCAAATTGCATTACTACAAAGATTAAAATCTAACATGGTAGCAAGTTACCGGCATATATCTAAAAGGACAAGATGCTGGGTATTGTATTCAAGACACACATACAGAGGTACACAAGGCCGTGGATCACACCTTTTTGTAAAAACCATTAACTCACAAATCACTCCTTCCAAACAGTGGGGAAAAGAAGAATTCCCATATACAAACTGCACAATTCTTAGCCTGTTACCCCGACACATACAACAGAACTCCAGTTTTGCAAATGGGACTTGGCAGACAAGCCACCAGCATGGCAACATTGCGGGTCCCTACTTTAGTAGATCTCTCTTCTAAACCACCATGACCCGATACTCATACAAAGCGGGGTGCCGAATCACACCTTCAGCTCCCCCATTTAGGGCTTTGAAGGGAGACCCGATCTTTTCTCTTCTCCCCTTGCCCTACAACACACACACGCACGCACGCAAGCAAACACGTTTTCGGGGCCAGAAGCCGAGGCTTCGCAGGAAACTTTCCCTTGCCTACCTGGTTTACCACCCGGGAGAAGGCGGCTGTCGGATTCGGGGCGAAAAGGCTTGGAGGCAGCAGAAGGAGCCCTGCCACCAGCCCGAGCAACTCGCGTGGCCCCAGCGCTGCCTCCATCTTGGGAACTGCGCATTAAAACTAAGTGAAACATCAACAAAGCAAGAGGCGGCGACGAGCCGAGCAGAAGCTGGGAGGAGTCCGGCGGGCCCAGGAGGAGGAAATAGCCGGGAAGGATGCAATACAAGCCGAGATGTCGAGCGGGGACGAGGCGCTTCCAGGGTCGGGGCACGGAAAAGGCGGCGTAGCAGTGATTTCCCTTCGGTGGACGCCTCTGAAGAGTTGAAGACAAGGAAATCAAGGCGGGAGGGCGAGCGTCATCCGCATCCCGGCCCCGCTCTGACCAAATGCAAAAGCTTTCTGGCCTTAAAACAAGGATCGGCAAGAGCGCGTCACAATAAGACCCCTTTCATTTAGTTGGACGCGATGAACCAGTGACAGTTCCCATCAGTGCTTTGTCAGAGGGACTAAACAAAAATTTGGTGGTAATTAAAAAATAAAAATAAAATTCGTATTAAGGCTAATCCATGATTAACAAAATAGTGCTATACTTTTACAACTTTCTATGGAGATTCTCAGTCATTCAGGTCATGGTTATCCCAGAGGTTCTTGAAGTTGCCTCTTGAAAAAGCACCTTTGGGTATACAACTTTCATTCAACACTGGGCAGTTTGCTCCCCAACTGCAATTGAGATTCTCTCCCCCCCCTTTTTTTTTTTCCTTCTTTTTAATCCTTTTTCTTTAATCACTTGGCCTGTTAAAATTTCTTGAAACTCAAGATCTTGTTAATCATACCATAGCGCTCCATGGCATAAGACCTGGGTACTTACGAGACCGCCTTCTGCCTCCGATAGCCTCCCATTGACCAGTACACTCCCACAGAGAGGGTCTCCTCAGGGTGCGGTCAGTTAGACAGTGTCGACTGGCGACCCCCCAGGGGGAGAGCCTTCTCTGTGGGGGCACCTACTCTCTGGAACAAGCTGCCCCCAGAGATTCGTCAGATTCCCGACCTTCGTACCTTTCGCCGCGCCCTTAAAACACTATTATTCCATCAAGCAGGGCTGGACTAAAATATTATTTTAATGGGTTATTTTATTTTAGATTATTGGCCAAACTATTTAATAATTTTAAATTGTTTTTAACTTTTATATTGTTGGTTTTTTATCTTGGCTATACACCGCCCTGAGTCCTTCGGGAGAAGGGCGGTATAAAAATTTAATTAATTAATTGATTAATTAATTATTAGCATTCTCCCTCCTGTTCCCATTCAGTTGCAGTTTTGTTTTGTTTGGTTCAAAATACTGTATAGGGCAGTGGTGGGTTTCACTTACCTTTACTACTGGTTCACTCTGCGCATGCGCAAAGCATATTTGATGACATCCGGGTGGGTGGGTGGAGCCTCCCGCCGCTGCTACTACCGGTTCGCACGAACCAAAACGAACCAGTAGCAACTCACTACTGGTGTAGGGGCTCATAAAAACCTTAACCTTCCCATTTTGTGTAGTGAGGCCAACTTCAATTATATTATATTCAGTACACATGTCGTTTTGTTTATTTTTTTAAAAAATATATCAATTTGACCATTGCAAGATGGCTGGGACATTAACAAGGGAATACTGTAAACAGCAGCAATTTGCAAATAAACTGGCAGAGCATCCATGTATATTTCTCTCCCTCAGAGGTAACTAAATCTGTCATGATGGACAGAGGTAAACCTTCTGTTTACCTGGCAGCTCAAGAGGAAGGAATGATAAAAAACACATGAGATAGGGGGAAGAGCTGAATTGCATCCTCTTGAGATATGAATTGCCTTTCACATCTACTACTAGCCTTTAATTCAGTAATCACTGATCAGGAGAATATTTCCTAGGGCTGATGTCAAGAGTCTCATGTTCAGGTCCAAGCATCTGAAATGATTTGTGGGCTATAAAAAAAAATCTCAATCCTTGAAGTCACTGAGTCATTACTGAGTAAATGGGAGATTGGTCTGATACAATATATGGAAGCTTCTAGACTCTCCAAGAGAGGAAATGGAACTACTTTAATGTATGATATATAAGAGGATGCTGTGGTTTAATCATGGCTTATTCAATAAACCATAAATGGTTGGCTTTGCACACTAAGCCTTTTTGCTTGCTGGTGGGAATTGTTGTGCCACTGCTACTCAAACTCTGGATTTTTGTTGGATGGTTTTATAAAGAGATAATACTATGACATACCAAATGCTAAATGAATATTTAAACCAATTTTTTCTTTAAACATCTCTAGAATTATGCAAATTAATGAACTTTTAGAGACCTCCCAATTTAAATAGTAAAAAAAATCAAAAGGCTATGAAGAATGAAGAATGAAATTGATCCTGAGGAAGAAAATAACGTGTAAAAAAGATCAGCATTCTACTACTAGGATTTGAAAGGCAGCATAATGTCTTTTATCTGTTTATCCTTAGTGAATCTTACTCAAAGGTAGGCTATTTTCTTAAATATGGATCCTTAGGCAATGAAGAAAAAGTATTTTGGGTAAAACATTAATTCTGAACCAGTTTTCATTAACACTAAATCAAGAGGTTAATCAAGGCTGACAAGGCATATATAATTTCAACCTGTTTTATTTTCTTGTTTGCTTGTTTAAAATCTCTGCACATGAAAAAAAACGACATGTTCTCAGGAAAAAACATTATAGTGTGATCTCAACATAATATTCTTTCTAAATAGTTTCTTAGGTTTATCTACGCAAAAAGTCAACAACTGCCGCCTTAAAAAAGCCCACAAAAATTCTGTATTGATTGACACAGAAAGCCAATTGTTTGGAAGAAAAGAAAGAGGATTTTTGAAGTCAGCTGTCTTCGGAATTGCAAAACAAGCTGATCCTCAGAGATGCCAGACAGAGGAAGTTTGCCTGCCAGAAGTTTGCCTGCCTTCCTAGTAAAAGTACAACTGACTGGTGGATAGAAATCAAGGTAGCATCCAAGCAAGCAAGTAAATCTTGAGATGTTTGTTTGGCCAAACTGCCAAATAGCACCTGTTTGGTGGAGTATTTAAGGCAGGAGGTTAGAAACTAGGAGACTGTGAGTTCTAGTCACCTTAGACATGAAAGCTGGCTGGGTGATCCTCCCTCCCTCCCTCCTTCCTTCCTTCCTTCCTTCCTTCCTTCCTTCCTTCCTCTCTCTCTCTCTCTCTCTCTCTCTCTCTCTCTCTCTCTCTCTCTCTCTCTCTCTCTCTCCCTTCCTTCCTCCCCTCCCCTCCCCTCCCCTCCCTCAGCCCAACTCACCGCCCAGGGTAACTGTTGTGGCGAAAATAGGAGGAGGAAGGTGTATTTAGGTATATTTGCCACCTTGAATTATTTATAAACGTTATTACTTTTAAAGTAATAACTATAGTAAATTTTAGCCAAAATTTTAAAAAACCTTTAAAATTAAAAAAAAAACCTTTTAAAATGTGGGCCTCCTGTACCTATAGCAATTACAGTACTTAGGCAAGCAAATTAGAAAGTGGAGTCGTCTGGAAACCAGCTGGTTCGAGGCCGGCTGCCTTCGCACAGCCGGACCTGAGCAGCGCTGTCGCTGCCAAAGCTCATCGCTTAAAAAAAAACTTTCCCCGTCTTCTCCGAATCACGCTCACTTCCGGCCTTCGGGATTCCGCCAGTGGTGCCCAAACTCACTTTCTTTGAAGGGCGACTCTACACTCTCGTAAGTCTACGGTCACCGAGCCTTGGCAAAGGGCGCCGCTTTGCCTTACAGCTGCCAAACCCAAGGGAGGAAGTGGAGGAGCGCAAGGCATGCCGGGATCGCGGAGGAGCAAGAAACAGTGGCGGAAAGATCAGAAAGGCGGCTGGAGGAGGCGCCATGGCTGTTCTCCTGGAGACCACGCTGGGAGACCTAGTGATTGATCTATACACGGAGGAGAGACCGAGAGGTAGTGGCATTGCAGCGGGTACCGCGTGGGACAAATGCCGGTCCAGAAACCTCTGGGCAATTGCAGAAAAAATCCGGTTTTAGTGATTCTTCTCCAGCAGGGGTTTATCCAAGCCGCGCTTGGATAAGCTAGCACAATATTTGCGCATTGTGCAAAAAAAAAAAAAGGGGGGGGATAGTTTTTGGAGATGCCTCGGAATCTGCAGCAGCCCAAAATGCAGATTGGGAAGGCCCCAGAGAGAGTCGTGCTGTTTCTCAACCTTGGAAGCTTGAAGATGGGTGGACTTCAACTCCCAGAATCCCCCAGCCAGCGTTGCTGGCTGGGGGATTCTGGGAGTTGAAGTCCACCCATCTTCAAGCTACCAAGGTTGAAAAACACTGGGCTAGATGATGGAGGTGGTGGTGTTGTTAGTTGCAAAGTCGTGTCCGACCCATCACAACCCCATGGACAACGTTCCTCCAGGCCCTTCCTGCCCTCTACCATCCTCTGGAGTCCATTTAAACTCACAGCGACTGCTTCATTGGCTCCATCCAGCCACCTCGTTCTCTGTCGTCTCCTTCTTTTTTTGCCCTCAATCTTTCCCAGCATTAGGCTCTTCTTCAGTGAATCCTTCCTTCTCATTAGGTGAACAAAGTATTTTGAGTTTCATTTTCAGGATCTGGCCTTCTTAAGAGCACTCAGGGTTGATCTCCTGTAGGACTGACCGGTTTGATCGCCTTGAAGTCCAAGGGACTCACAGGAGTCTTCTCCAGCACCATAGTTCAAAGGCCTCAATTCTTTGGTGGTCAGCCTTTCTTATGGTCCAACTTTCACAGCCATACATTGCAACAGGGAAAACCATAGCCTTGACTATACGCACTTTTGTTGGCAGGGTGATGTCTCTGCTTTTTAGTATGCTGTCTAGATTTGCCATAGCTTTCCTCCCCAGGAGCAAACGTCTTTTAATTTCTTGGCTGCAGTCCCCATTTGCGGTGATCTTGGAGCCCAGGAAAATAAAATCTGTCACTAGCTCCATTTCTTCCCCATCTATTTGCCAGGAATTGAGAGGGCCGGATGCCATAATCTTAGGTTTCTTAATGTTGAGTTTCACGCCAACTTTTGCACTCTCCTTCTTCACCCGCATCAAGAGGCTCTTTAGTTTCTCTTCACTTTCTGCCATTAAGGTGGTATCATTTGCATATCTGAGGTTGTTGATATTTCTCCCGGCAATCTTAATTCCAACTTTTGATTCATCTAGCCCTGCCTACCTCGATGGGAGGTAGTTTGAAATTAATACTAGTTTTTTCACATGCGGATCCAAAGATCTCAGTCTTGTATTGTTTTTTTCCAGGGAGAACCTGAACCTAAAGCTTTTTTAGATTTTTTTTTAATCTTGCCATGGCTCCATTTCTTTAAGAACTTTATACAATATTTACTTTGAAGATTGTAAATGGCACCCCGGTTTTGACAGTTTAACAGTACACTCGAATTGTATTTTATCTGAAATTTAATAAAAAGCATTGGTTTCGGGTGGGGGACAACTACATACGTTGAGTACATGGGATTCTTCCTCTGTTTTGCTTTAACTGTGGTTTATCAGTAAAACACAGCTAATTCTCGCTTTCCAGCATGGCTTTATAAACTTGACTAATGGGGTTCTCAGTTTCTTTTCTGAGATGCAAAGCAGAACTTTTTCTGCCCAATTTCCACTGAAACTCCTATTTGACTGTTATAGCAGCTTGATTCCCATAAATTACACCAAAGGACCCTTCCTTACCCCATAAATAGCAGGAAAAGGTTCAGATTTAAACTCTTATGCATCAGGATGTTATTAAAGCATAGAAACAAAACTTTTATAAAATGGACAAGAACTCGTTGCCTCCATGCTTTCTAACAAGCTTTTGTGTCTCCAAATGTTGCATCAATGGATAGTCCACTCTTGCACATCCTATCCTTGTCTAACTCAATTACTATTAATTTTATGCTGTTTGTCACTGCATTGCCATTTTTTTAACCTTCCTTTGTACCTTTTACCGTATTGAACTTGGGATTGGGAATTAATTAGGACAAGAGCCTGCTTTTTCTCACTTTGTAAAGCACAGTATGCATTGATGACACTATAATTCAGGTTATATTAGAACAGGAGTGTCCAGCATGTGGCCCGAGACAGCTAGTAATGTGCCCCCCAAGGTCATACATTTTTAACATTATTGTGTTATTGTGTGATTTATATACATTAATTATATATTTTATATTGCCAGACGATTCGTCTTCACTCATTGCAATCCAGGCAAACTAAAAGATTAGACACACATGTATTAGAACATGCAATGAACAGAAGGGACTCTGCACGTCAACATAGATGTACTTCAAATATTATGACCTGCATTGCTGGTCTATGGTCCACATTTAGAAAAAAAATGGACTGCTAACTTGAAAACAAGTCCTGCATTTTTCAATATTCTTTTTTTTAAAATAAGATTTGATAAAAACAATAGATAATATTTCTCTGTCATTTTAATCTGAGCATTTATTCATGGCATGCCATTTGTTTCATGCAACTTGCTGGGGATTGTTGCTGGACATTATTTATTGAATTTGCATGAAAGAATAGCTTGTTTGTTTTATTAGGCAAAGGCTGTAGCCTGTTTCAATTGTCTTATCTTTATTCCTTCTAGCTTGTCTAAATTTCCTGAAGCTTTGTAAGACCAAATACTACAATTACTGCCTTATACATAATGTACAGGTAAGCATAACTGATTTTTTCCATTGCTTTTCCCTCATATATTAGACAATAATTTAATTGTGAGTCTTAGTGGATATAGAATTTAAATCTAAGAGATACATATGCTAAATGTCCTCTTCCTAATCATGCATGCATGTGTATGTTTAAATTCCTTTCTTCAGTTGTAAAATAGAAATAACAGCATAGACTGTCGTATAATTATTGGCACACAGAATATTCTTAATAACAGGATATTTTAAATGATGATAAATAATAAGTTATATGTGTTCCACATTGTTTCAGAGAGATTTTATCATACAAACTGGAGATCCCCTGGGGACTGGTCGTGGAGGTGAATCCATATTTTGGTAAACATTGTTTAGTTTTTATTTACATAGTTGTCCATAAAACTTTTTGGATGCAGCAATTTTATTATTACTTGCATAGGCATTCATTTAGATTACCTATTGTATAATTATAGTTGGATCAAGAATAAATCATAAACTTTGATAGTGAAAGTCTTCATGCAGTTGATCAATCACTTTGGTCAATATATGATGCAGGAAAAATTTAAAGTGCTAGTTTTAACCTAAAAAGCCTTAAAAGGCTTGGTACCAAGGACAGCTTGTACTTAGAATGGCTTGATATGAGCATCTAATATGAACATCTGAGGGAAAATAATTTAATGGTTCTTCATTTCCTTGAAGAGCTGTGGTGGCGCATTGGTTAGAATGCAGTGTTGCAGGATAACTCATCGCTCACTGCCAGCAGTTCAGTCCTGACCAGCTGAAGGTTGACTCAATCTTCCATCCTTCTGAGGTCAGTAAAATGAGGAGCCAGATTGTTGGGGGCAATATGCTGACTCTGTAAACCGCTTAGAGAGGACTGAAAAGCATTGTGAAGTGGTTTATAAGTCTAAATGCTATTGCTATTGCTAAGTCTCAGGGATAAGGAATTGCCTCAGTTATACAGTAGTTAGTGTTATGGAAGAATCTTTCTCTGGAAATTATATTTGCTCCAACACAGTTGACATTTCAGAAGCAACTTAAGATAGGTTTGTGTGTGTGTGAAGACAAACTAACATAATGCAATTGTATGTGTATGGCGTATTACTCTGGTTTTAGATTAATGCAGTATATTACCATGAAGATTTTTAAAGTTTTTTGTGTGCTATTAAGAGTCTTATGATTGGGGTGATATGAAAAATAAAGAAACAAATATGTAGTCTCAATTATATAACTGATTCTGAAATTAAGTTAATCATGAATAGAACTGTGAACTACTGATTCTGAAATTAAGTTAATCATGAATAGAACTGTGAACTTGTATTCCTCCATGCAGTGTGCTGCAGGTGTTTTTTTCTCTTTCACGTGGATAGTTTTTAAAAATTATGCAATTTATTCCAATTGATAATTTGTTTCTACATGTTTCAGCAAATTGTATGGTGATCAAGCTAGATTTTTTGAAGCAGAGAAAGTGCCAAGAATTAAACACAAGAAAAAAGGAACTGTGTCAATGGTAAACAATGGGAGTGATCAGCATGGATCTCAGGTATGTCCACAGATCTGGAAAAGTCATGTCAACATATTAGGACATATGGAAATTGAAAAGTACTACAGAGCACAGATGTGACATTTAAAAATCTGAAAATGGGGGAAAAGCTTACATTAGAAAAAATCGGTGTTTCTTCTGCAGTACTAGCATACCAGATGCTTTCATATTTTAAGTGGCCAGTTACTAAACAAGATTGTTCATAAACATGGAATTAGGTGTAAAAACAATTCTGACTGATAGAGGAGGCATAATTGATCTCACTTAAAGCAAGAAATTTGGTCATCAGCTTTGAACCAGACCTAACGTGATTCAGGTAGAATTCCATTCACATAGATTTTTCATAACTTTATTTCCATTCTTCTCTTCTTCTGCTTGATTTGCTCAGAAAAAATCTCCCACTTGCTGAAACAAATTTAAACATTATAGAAGGAGAACTGAGAGAA
The DNA here is from genome assembly GCF_059756535.1 of Pantherophis guttatus. Lineage (NCBI taxonomy): Eukaryota > Metazoa > Chordata > Lepidosauria > Squamata > Colubridae > Pantherophis > Pantherophis guttatus. The sequence goes on along the minus strand of NC_142063.1, from coordinate 264,511,091 downwards.
AGAATTTGTTCTTCTGGCAGATGGACCATTCCTCCGCTATTCCACTATTGGGTGAATGCCACTATTGGGTGAAGTCTTTTGATATCATCCAAAGTGAACTTCAGTTTATTCAACCATTTCAATTATGTTGATGGTAGATTTGTCATAAGATGACACTGTTTTCTGGATTTGCTGAAAACTTTAGTGGAACGAGATCTCAACATGGTTGGCTATGACAAGTTAAATAACCTAGGTTTAGCACTTAATCTGGAGGAGCTCTAATAACACTCCTGTAGAGAACAATTAATCATCTGCTGTACCCTCAGAAATAATCTCCAGGGGGACTTCCGGTTTGGCGTTGTGGTGAGACAGTCGGGGAATTAGTAGGCTCTGATAAGCCCTGCGAAAACCCCGGCTGACGAACCGCCGCTGATGGGTCTTCAGACCAGAACTGTTCTGCAGGGACGGGGAAGAAAGAGGGGCACCTCGGACAACCAAGAGGAACAGGCAAGTTCCTCGAAGGGAACTCTCTGTGACTCGGCGGCAGGGGGCAGCAGCCATGGCAGCTGCCACGAAGCTGGGACAACCAGATCAAGTAATGAGCAGGAGGAAAGTGAAACAGAACGGAGGTTTTTGAAGCCGGGTGAGTGACAGCCAACCCAGGCTTGTAATAACATCAAGGGAAACATCTTTTAAGTACAAGTCCCCTAGCAATAAAATAGCGGCTAAGGAGCATGGGGGCAAGGAAGATTTTGAAATGTAACTTTAAAGAGACAAAGACCCGATAGAAAATTGACTTTTGAATAAAACTAATTGGAAACGTTAAACATTGAGACATGGTCAAAGGATTGGAAAGAGTTTAAATTTGGACTGGACTTTAAAAAAAGATTTGATACTTTTAAAACCAAAAAGAAAAAGAGAAGCCAAGTAAGACTGTTATGTAACAAACAAAATGGATACTTGTTAAACAATTGGAAATTGTGGATTGCAGAGAGACACCTCCTGGAGTAAAAAAGACATTGCAACTAGGTTTTTTGTTTTGGAAAATCATGAACTTTACAGATAACAACGGTGAGAATTTGTGGAGGATGATTTCTTTGTCTGCAGGCGGCTTGACTTGGGGAGGGGAAGAAAAGGGGAACCACAATGAAACTCTTATAATTGGGATAACATCAATTTAAAAAGAATAAAAGTCCAGGACTTTGATTTACAAAATAACTATATTAAGATTAATAATGGTTAATAGAAATATGAGAAGAATATATTACAGATACTTAAAATTGAAATATGGATGGAAGCTATAATATACGAGAAATAGACTATGTTAAAAGAAAATATATCAATGGACATAATGAATCAATCTTTATTAAGATGATACATGGTATTATTTGAAAATAATTGATGACTATGAAGACTGGGATATTGTTTAAATACCTATAACAATTGCAATAATTTGAATATTTTCAATAACTTTAATATTTTAATATTTTCAATGTTTTTGATAATATATATCTAAGTAAAAAAGAAAAGATTGAAATAATATAGGACTATGAATTACAAATAAGAATTACTTAAACTGGTTTTTATATAAATGATATGGTTAAAGAGATAGAATTGTGGGAAATGATTGAAATTGTATTGTAGTTTTTTTTTAATTAAGAACTATGTTTCAATGTTAAATTGCTATATTTTTGGGATTAGAGATAGGATCTAAATTTGGTGAAGTAATAAAGAAAGATTTAATGAGCATTATATGAAGTAATAATAAATATAGCGAAGTTTAGAAAGGGAAATAAGATTTTGAAATATAAACATGTGTGATCTGTATTGTTAATTGTGAGGATTTAGGCTAAGAATTGTGAAATGTATTATGAGTTATTAATTGAATTGAGATTTAAAGTGGGTTAATAGAAGGGTAATTGTTTTGATTAAATAAATAAGAGTAAACTTTTTATAAAATGGTGATAGGGGAGATAGGTGATTTAAGATTAAGTATTGTTAATAGTGAGGATTTAGGGTAAGAATTGTGAAATGTACTATGAGGTATTAATTGAATTAAGATTTAAGGGGGGTTAATAGAAGGGTAATTGTTTTGATTAAGTAAATTTGAGTAAATCTTTTTAAGATGGTATTAGTTTAGATAGGTGATTTAAGATTAAGAAATAAGTATTGTGGCAAAATAGAATATATAAAATCTTGTTAAAGATGATAAAAAATTGTATAAATTGATGACCGGATCAGGGCTCTGTTCCAAAAAGATGTAATTTATGTGTTGAGAAAAATAAAAATAAAAAAACTTTTTGCAAAAAATAAAAAAAGAAATAATCTCCAGGAAAGACTGAAATCATCATAACATGAAACCTTCTTCAGTGCCTAAAATCACAGAAAGTTTGTTATATCAGAAGGTTTTCTGTTGAATGAGACCAAAATCAACTAATATATCAATAGACTGAAATGGGTAGATGAAAATTTTCATTAATTTGTCAACTCCAATTCATTATTTTTCTTGATTTTTTTTTTTTTGATTTTTTTTTTTTTAGTTTCTTATTACTACAGGAGAAAACTTAGATTATCTGAATGGTGTGCATACAGTGTTTGGTGAAGTAACAGAAGGCATGGATGTATTGATGAAAATTAATGAGTCCTTTGTCGACAAGGATTTTGTTCCATATCAAGACATCAGGTTTCACTATTTTACTTCTACCCTTGATAAAAGTGCAGGGTGTAAGCAAAATTCTGCTGGATTAAACAAAAAACAGCAAGTTGGGTCTATCAGAGACTTTTGAAACCCAAATCAAAAGTAGCTGTAGTTTTTCCATATTGTTGTACTATCACCACTAAAGTTCTGGTAGATCTATTGGCTATGACTTCAAAACTCTTTAAGCAAGTGTTGTCACCATTTGCTGTGGAAGTGAATTACTTAAATGAATTATGTGCCACGAAGTAAAAGAGTTTCTTTAGTCTCCCCTAAAACTTTTGCTGTCATACTTTTCATGTATAATATTTGTTCTTAACTATATTTGATAGTAAATGAAAACAATTATATGAACTAAATTTTATATAATTGGAAGGCAGTTGTTGGTATTGGAGGGCAATTGTTGAATCTCCTTTCAGCATAAACCAGATGAAGGCTTTCAGTTAAGTGTGTAATAGTTCTGAGTTTTATAACAACACATGTATCCTCTGTCAGTGTAAGACTTGAAAGAAAGTTTAACTTACAGATTTTGTTTTCAGATAAATGAGTTTTGTTGTGTAGGTGTTTTGTGATGCAGCAGTGAGTTAATATCCAAAATTATTGTGAAACAGAATCTTGAACTTACTCTTTAACTGAATATGCTTGTTATTTAGGATAAACCATACAGTGATCTTAGATGATCCATTTGATGATCCTTCCGGTTTGGCAATACCAGACCGTTCACCAGAACCTACAAAAGAACAGTTGGATGTGAGTATTGCTTTTAACTTGAGTGTGGAGTAGATCAAGAAATAGGTTTAATTCTCCTAATGTACCTGTTGATTTTGCAGATGTATAGAACTTTGTGGTTATGTTCTCACAGAGGCTCAGAGTCAAGTTTGACTTGGGGGGAAAAAAAACTTTAGTTCGGAAACATGCTGTTCAATAAAAGGAACTGTGTTTTGAACCTGTATCCTTTTCACTGGCAATAATACAAGTTCTTCAGTTTCAATAGCATTTTAGTTTCAGCTTCAAGATAGGAAAAAGATCAAGGGCAACAGTTGCAAGTATTCTTGTCTAAGTATATACTGTTTTTTTGGGGAATATTTGATTGCACACCATTATGCCTGCAAAATAACAAATAACATTAGAAGTATAATTCATGCACATGCCTGCCGAGAAGGCACATCTTTGTCTTTACTGACGGCTGATCTCTCGCTATTGTGTCTTCTGTGGAAAACCAGAAGGTGTGCTAACCATTATCGAAGTATCATTATCAGTGAAGTGCACAGTTATTCTTCCAAAAAATTTTTATGACAATTATACAGGGGTGCACATTAATTTATTTTTTAATTTATTTAATTTGTGTAGTTGCCCATCTCACCAACTCACTTGTTCATTCTGGGCAGTGAACAAAATTATCACCTTATCAGGCGATAAGAATGAATGAAATTATGTAACTGCATTCTGTAGAAGTGTAACCTCAATACAAATATTCCTTGGTTAAAAATATTATTGGATCTGGAATTTCCATTGCTAATTGACTCAATTGTAATGTGTGATGTCACATGACTACATCATTTACTGACAGCAATCCCAGCACTTCCCATTGCTGTCATTAAGCAAGAATCATGGGTTGTTAGGCAAGGACCTCATTGCAATTTCCTGCCTGCTTCCACAAGCAAAGTTAGTGGAGAAGCTGGCAGAAACTTGCAAGTCCCAGGTGGCTCACAAGGACGCCGGTGGACAGGTAAGTGACGGCTGCAAGGTGTGGGAGAGCCAGTGCAGGATAAGCATGGTGCGGTTTCAGGTAGGTGCTGCAGGGTGTTATAAAAAAGATGAAGTATTCGTTCTTAATCGTATTAAATATCTGTCTCTGTTTTTATATAAGACAGAGTGGGAGAATAGGTGCTGATGAAGAAATTGATGACTTCAAAGGAAGGTCTACCGATGAAGTGGAAGAAATTCTGGCAGAGAAAGAAGCAAACACACAGGCTATTCTCTTGGAAATGGTAAAAACAGTGTACCTGATCTGATTGTTAAGCTGTAGATATGCAGATGCTTAGTTTTATATAAATAGAAATGATACCACATACCAAATGATTGCCACACTAAATCTGGTATGCTCTGTGTTCTTTGGCAAAAAAAGAGATGAATGAATTTTGCTTTCTTCACAAGTTATTTCAGTTACTGTATAGCTCAGAAGCATATTGTTTTTAAGAAAACTATCATTTTTTTAGCATCTCATCAGAGAGAGAACATTGAACGGAAAGGTCTGCCTTTTCCATTCTTAAGGCTCAGAATAAACTTGAGTAGCGTATTCACATTGCACACACTCTCACCATCCTAAAATGCAGTTGTTTCGATATATGTATCTATAAGTATAAATTGTAGGAGTGTTGGAATAACGTAATCTGTCTTGCTTTGTTCCTCAGGTTGGAGACTTACCTGATGCAAATATCAAGCCACCTGAAAATGTTCTTTTTGTCTGCAAACTTAATCCTGTGACAACCGATGAAGACCTTGAAATCATATTTTCCCGATTTGGTCTGATAAAAAGGTAAGTGTTGAACATTTGCAAAGACTACATTAGCAGACCGTTATAAAAAGTGCAAAATGTAATTCTTGCTTATGAAAAATGCACAAGGAGCATTTTTTTAGTCACAGTGGCCTAGCAAGAGACTTCATATAGATATTAATTAGTGCCTTTTATTGACAGAAATACTTTTCAGATCTTTGGTGACTGCCTAAACTAAAAGTGGTTTTTCCTAAGTGGGAATCTCACAAAGTTCTCTTCAGCAGACTTTAAAAAGATGAAAACAATAGAGGAAGTTCAGCAGGGGAACTGTTTTTGATTTAAAATCAATAAAAATAATAATGTTTGTCTTAGGGAAAGGATTTTGAGTCTTTGACTCATAATACAAGTAGTCCTCAACTTACAACCATAATTGAGCCCAAAATTTGTGTTGTCAAGTGAGAAATTTGTTAAGTGAGTTTTGCCCCGTTTTAAGACTTTTCTTGACACATTTGTTAAGCAAATCACTGCACTTGTTAAGTTAGTAATATGGTGGTTAAGTGAATCTGACTTCCTCATTGATTTTGCTTGTCAGAAGGTTACAAAAGGAGGTCACATGACCCCAGGACTCTGCAACTGTCGTAAATGTGAGTCAGTTGTCAAGGATCTGAATTTTGATCACATGATCACAGGGAATGCTGCAACTGTCATAAATGTGAAAAATGGTCATAAGTCGCTCTTTTCAGTGCCGTTGTAACTTTGAACTGTCACTAAACAAACTGTTGTAAGTTGAGGACTACCTGTATTAAGCACCTGGAAGGAGACAGGTCTTTGCTAAAGGAAAAGCTGTGAATTATCAAATATGGTTGCTTGAATCTTTAGTCTGAGAACTTACAATACCATTTATTAAGTTTTCAAAAAACAATTACTACAGAGTGTTCCAGCACTTTTTCCTTCTGTATTGTAATATATGTATGTCTGTTCTCTTTAGTTTTTTTACATGGCTTTTCTGTATCTTAAATCAATGTTATGTTAGAAAGTGCAATTCTCTAATTCAATGTGAGGGCTAATCTGAATATACTTTTAAAGCTTATTGTAGTGTTTAATATGTTGAAGCTGAACATAGTGATCCTGACTGACCCCATTAACTACATTATAACTTGGCCCAACCCTGAAACTCATCCATGGTCTAAAAGTAGTCGTATAGGATAGAAAGTGAAAAGCGAGACTTCTGCCTCTAGTTCTATTAAACTCACATATTTATATCTTGTTATCCATACTGCAACTTCTGATACCATAGTGGCTTACGAGGACCTCCAAAAATGACTGCTGTGAAAGCTGTGGGATGAGTTCCATGGCTTATTAAAAAAAATACTATCATTGCTTCGTCATATGTTAACATATCTGTATGGTTTCCTGAACAAAATGTGTTGGTTTTTCAGTTGTGAAGTGATTCGAGACTGGAAAACTGGTGAATCTCTCTGCTATGCCTTCATTGAGTTTGAGAAGGTATGTGGCCATATGTATATGGTGTTTAGCTGTACAGTATAACATATAAACAGTATTGTTATCAAACTGAGTGCTTTATATACAACTTTATTTTTTTTAAAAATGTATTAATTCAATTTATATGCCGCCCTTCTCCGTAGACTCAGGGCGGCTTACAATGCATTATAGCAATAGCCTGCATACTTTTTTGTATATACCTGCTTATTAGGGCTTTTGCCCCCCCCCCCCAAGCGGCGGTGTTCTATACAAAGTTGGCTTACTGCCCCCACAGTCCGGGTCCTCAATTTACCTACCTCGAAAGGATGGAAGGCTGAGTCAATCTTGAGCCTGGTGAGATTCGAACTTGCACTAATTGCAGGCAGCTGGCAGCTAAGTGCTAGCACTTAACAGCACTTTAGTCCGCTGCACCACCGAGGCTCTTAACATTCAGAATGTTATATGCTCCGTCCTATATTTGGATAGATCAGATTGTCCTGATAAAAAACACTTATTCAGAACATCTCAGTTCCAAGCATATTAAAAGACGGGGAAGGGCTTCAGAGCACTAACCAGCCCCACAACTTGGTGCTCCTCTTTGAATCCCAAGCGAGATAGACATTTTTAGAAAGCCAGGAGACTGGGATCCCACCTCGCCTCTGTGGCAAAATGTTCCAAAGGGCATCATTAACAATTAATTAATCCCATAGACCAAGTTCACATAACATGCTAATTTAAAATGTAGACTAGTTTGCGGCTCAGTCTGTCATATGAACACAGCCACAGACTGGTACCCTGAAGAAGCAATTGTGATTCCATTTTCGTAAGAACTTCTAAAATACTGAAACTTCTAGTGCCTTCTATATTAGTCAGATTCTACTTAACGATAAGGCATTGGTCTTGTGCATTCTAAACTGACATTGCAAGGTAGGCAGCATTAATTCTGACAGAATTTTTCATAGTAATAATTACTTTTTCCACTTCTATGATGGCATCAAAGGGTGGTTATACATTTTCTAAATTTAATTATACTTTTTCTTGAAACATATACCAGGAAGAAGATTGCGAGAAAGCTTACTTTAAGATGGACAATGTCTTAATAGATGACAGGCGAATACATGTTGATTTTAGCCAATCTGTTGCAAAGATTAAATGGAAAGGAAAAGGTAACAAGATGTATAAATTATTTCTATTAATTTTCCCCATTGTAAGTTCCTTATAGATATTATCAAATCTGTTTTGGGAGGGACACAGAAATTTGTTTTCAGTGAACCTATTTGTCAGATATAGATTTGTTGATCATCAATTAGGCATTTATAAAGGTGCATATTCTGTTTTTCAATTTTGTAATTATACAGATGGAAAATGCTAAGTTTGCTTAATAAATGCATGAGGGAACGGTGAGGTTTGACTGACTTTATCAGTATTAAGAGGATTAATGCTGTAGCTGGTAGACAAAGGGAGTAGCTCAAACTATTTGAATTTGATCAAAATGTGTATGTGCCCATTAGAATTGGCATCATTTTTTTTGCTGAAGAGCACTGTTTTGAGAAAGCTTTCCTTTGTGATCCAGACTATTTCTAATCTGATTATAAGAAAGGTTAGCACAAAGGAGCACAAAGTATTGGTTTAGATTTCTGCAGGGGATCTTGTGACAGGCACTTCCCAGAGGCCTTAACTATTTCTGAAACATTTCTGTTTGGAGCCCATTTCATTAGGATCTCCCTAAATCAGTTTATTTGGCACAGCAATAGTTAACAGCTATTTCCATACAGCCCTGTATTCAAAATTAATGTCAGTTTATCTCTCTTTTTATAAACAGGTGGGAAATATACCAAGGATGATTTCAAAGAATATGAAAAAGATCACAGCAAAACTTCTAAATTAAGCCTGAAAGAGAAAGCAAAACCCAAGCAAGAGTATCCTGAACAATTATATTATTGCATGAAATATCATAGTTGTTAAAAGCAGTGTCATACTGATAAATTGTGGGTTGATAGAATAATTTATTGACTTTCCAGTCCAGGGCTGAAAGGGTATGGCTGGTCCAAACTTACCCAACTGGCTTCCATGCCAAAGGAAGGACTAGAACTCAAGTCTCCTCCCTGCTTCTAGTCCAGCACCTTAACCACTATACCACTCTGGTATTCAACTAAGTAGAAAAATAAGTAGAACATTAACATATATAACATTTAATATGAATATGAAACTATTCAGATCTGATGGAATATGCTTTTTCTTTATGCACCAATATTAAAGTATTTATAGAGATTGCTAAATATCTCTAGATCTAATATGTTGAATATTATATTAATGGATAGGTTTGCATTCACATACCTAATTTCAAACCTTATTTTCTTAGGGCTATTATGTAAACTCTCATATATAACTTTCATACATGTAATATTTAATAAAGAGCCAAGTTGGATTTAGGAAATCAAGTATTCACTGGCAAGTACTTCTTCCTTTAAGTGTCTCTGAAAAACCTCAATTAAATGCCTGTTTTGGCTTCATGATAATTTTGTTATGTAGGAAATAAGCAGTGGCTAATTGTGACCAAAATCAAAGTGTTTAACAGTTGTTAAAAATGTATCCATATGGTGTATTTACTATAGATTCTCCTAGTTAAATTTGACTTTCTCGTGAATTTGGGAGTATTTAAGTGTCACTCTCAGTCCCATCTTTCAAAGACCTAATGTTGCTTATATGGAGTTACAGTTTTGCTTTGCATTCTGGCTGGAACCTACAGAAAAATGGATTGTTAAAGCTGTGAAGTGGAGGGCTGCCATCATTTTACCACGCAGACATCTCTCAGCAGCTACCAAGTTGTGTCTCAGAACAGTTACAAAACAGAAAATCTGGGGTTAATTCTGATGGCCGTACATAAGAACTGGCTGATTTAAAAAAAATTCCATTCAAAATTATGTGTGTTTCAAAGCCTGGCAAAATTATTGCAAAAACATACTGAAAGGGATGGTTTGCTAGTTGATTCGTTTATGTCTGAGGGGTGCTGCCAAATTATTTCCTTGCACTTCACTGATCAACCAGCTCAAATACAGTGTCTACATTTATGGATTTTCTCTCTCTCTTAGCTCCCTCTGGCAACACTATTGGTCACGCTTTCCTTAACTGACATCCCTAGCTCCAAATACGATCTTGTGCTGGACAATGAAGAGGAGGAAGCCAAAACCAGCCACAGGCACTCTGATAAAAAGAGAAAACATTACCATTCAGACGACACTGATGAGGATGAGAAGAGGAGCAAAAAATCCAAGGTATTAAATGTTTGTCCTTTTATTGGAATGATATTTTTGAGTGGTTCGTTTCTGTGAAAAGAAAGCAGGCCTAGTGTTTTCCCTGCCTTTAAGGATGTTCATTCCTTTATATTCTACTTCAGAACTGTCCTATTTGGTGCCTTAACTTTGATGAAGAGCTTACCCCCTACTTTCCCATTTTCAAATACAGAGCTTCCTCGTTGTTAACCACTTCTTTTGACTTCTGCAATCTCCTGGAAATCCCCTTAGCTCTGCAGAACATTTTAGAAAAACTAAATTAAATATGACCTCACCAAAAGACAGGAAATACAACTTTGCCAATGGGGGGGGGACTGCTCTTTAGTTAAGAATCTGACACAAGTGACCTTTTGAAAAAGTAGTTGTGATCTGTTAGCTTCTGTGTGTGGTTTTTTATGATGCAGGAAAATGTTCTTAGTTACTATCAAAAATTAATCTCATCCCCTTCCCCCCCCCCCAATCTTGTGACAGCTAGGAAACGATTAGAGATTCTTATTGTTGCTTAGTTGCTTTGTAGTGTTGCAAACACAAATTCAGGGCAAAAGTTTGCAATGCAGTAATGGCACAGCTGTTAAAGGAAGATTGCAATGTAAAAGAAACTTTTACTGAGCTAATTAACTTATTTATATGAATGAAAGTAGAATAAAGGGAAGAGCCATCTCCCACGTCCTTTATTTTCAATATTCTTAGAACAAGCCACTTAACTACTGTAGCCTCACTTTTTGCATTGCTGTCTTCTCTCTCGGGGAGATTTCTGCATTGACCTCACCAGATTCCCTGCTAAATCTTAAAGTTATTTGCCTGTTGTAATACTCCTTGCATGACCTATTCCCTTAATATGCCCAATTTCTTTCTCTGTCCTGCCATTTCATGCGCTGTTCCTGAAACTGGCTTAAATTAGTTATCTTGCTATCTTCTTATTTATTCATTTGCAAATAAGAAGAAACCTTAGACTATCTCCAACATAGTTTCATTAGATATCTGTTTTTGGCTATGAAATATTCCCTGGGCGTTCTAAATAATTCATCGAATTTCAGGCTTTTCAGAACTGTTTTTTCTGTTTATGATCTACTCTCTCTTTACCCTTGAGTGCCCTTTTCGTTCAGTCCAGTGTTTCTAGTTGTTTAGTTGTGCATTTCTGCTTGGATGTCTTTTTTTTTACCTGAAATTTGATTTTCCTTCAGATAGCAAATAGTCTTTTCCTGATAAATTGTAAAATGCAGACTCCTTGAAACCAGAACCTCTTGACTTAATATTGTTCTAAAGTGCTGCCTAAAAACATCAATCAACTGGAATACTTTTCATAGTGAAAGAAAAGGCTATTTTTAAAAATGTCTTCTAGTAAATAGGCATGAGTAAATGAGTCGCCTTTAGTAGACTGAAATGATGAGTTCCAACCTTTTGAGTAGCTATAATTTAAGAGAAAGTTGGCATAAATATTTTACAGATGGTATATAAAACTCTCTTAATGAGGAACAGTGCGGTGGCCTAGAGGTGAAGACATTTACCTCACACTCCGGAGGTTGAGAGTTCAATCCTAGGCAGCGACAGATGTTTCTCTGTCAAGGTGCAAAGAGTAAATACTTGCTGTGAACTCCATATAGGCATCAGGATGGCCATTCAGCCAGTAAATGCTCAGCTCCATTCAGTTGCCCCAATTCCACCCCGACAAAAGGGATTACAGGATCATAAAAAGAAATAAATAGCTATTAATAATCACAAAAATAGGTAAATCATACAACAAAAAAGGACTGGAATATTTTATCATATGTGATTGTTATGAAAAAAAACCCTGAAGTACTAGAAAGAAAGAAATAATCTCAAAAACAAAGTTTGAATTGAAACCTCAGGGGTTGGGTTGGGTTGGGTTGGTTTTGCTAACAATTATCCCAGAACATATTTTTTTTAAAATTACAATTTATTAAGATGTGCGCTGTTGGCCATGACAACAAATCTTATTCAACACTGGAAAATAAAGAAACATTTTGCTAATGATAACAGATTGGGAAAAACATTTGAGAAATACACAGCAAAAAAAAATGAAACCCTATTCTTGCAGGTCATCAGAGCTGCTGCACGAGGAACTGTAAAGTTAAATCAGCAAGAGAAAAGCTTAGCTGAAAATCAGATTAGATACCATTCCCAAGTAGTGTTGTAACGCAGGTCGTTAAACCTTGTGATTCACAAACAGAGCATTCGTTAAACTGCTTTATAAACAGCCTTTGCAACTTTTTGTTTTACTTTATGTACGTTTGTAGGTTTAGGGGGATATATTTTCAAATGTGCTATGTCTTGTTTTAACAATTTTGTGTAGGATGTTTTGTCAAAGTATATTCATGAACTGAAATAGGACATAGCAACAAGGTCAACCAATGGGGCCTGTTTGCTGATTCAGACAGCAAGGAGCCTGGTCATGGCTTAACTGTTCTGCTTGAGGGCACTAGCTCCTCCCTCCTCCATTTTGCCTTCTCCATTTTGTGCTTCCATTTTGTGCTGTGTTTGTACTTGCTATTTCTCTTCTCTACAACATGGAAAAACCTACAAGGGTATTGTATGCCTTATGTGTTATTATGTACATAAAGACATTTGAACCCTGCTTAATAGTCTGCTTGTGTGTGCTGCAACAAACTCTGACATGTTTCCTACTTTATGATCATTAGTTTCAATCACTTGTGAAATATGGAAACATAAAAATATACACACAAAGACACATCTTTGTCTTCATGTTCTTCTTATCCTAACAGAATCTAGTTTGTAAACAAAAATGAAATATCTGATATTGGGCAAGAAAAATAAAGTGTAATAACACTCTATAACAGCTTAAATTACCTTAGTTGGTTCCTTCTAAGTTTCATAGATAAATCCCATTCATACAGGAAGATATTCTGTTCCTTTTCTTCCTTCTTTCTTTCTTCTCTGTGCCTTCATCTTCTCCAGGACAATAGGGTGGGAGGGAACATACAATAGCATCAAGAAAAAAGGAACCCCCACACAGCTATTATGTTTGTTTCCAGAGTATATAGCAATAGCACTTAGACTTATATAGGGCTTTACAGCCCCCTCTAAGTGGTTTACAGAGTCAGTATATTGCCTCCAACAATCTGGGTCCTCATTTTACCAACCTCAGAAGGATGGAAGGCTGAGTCAACCTTGAGCCTGGTGGGATTTGAACTGCCAAATTTCAGGCAGCTGGCAGGCAGCAGAAGTAGCCTTCAGTTTGGCACTCTAACCACTCCACCACTGAGGCTCATATAACATTGTTTTATGACATGTCAAGGTTCAAATCTAATTATTATTTTTAAGTAATTACAGATTTACTGATCTCAATAGCATCTGCAGGGGAAAGCAACTTTCTTTCCAGATATCATGGATTACAGTTTTTGCCATCCCTGTCAGCATGGCGAGCGGTCAGGAATTATAGATGTTCTAGTGTTCCAGTCCATAATAAATGCAGTGGCCTTTCACCTTCACCTCCTGCTATACCCAGAAGGCCCCTCATAGTTAATTTTCTCTGGAGGGACTCAAAGAGATCTGGAATGGGCTCCAGAATTGACAATCACTGCCTTAATTTGATAACATAGAGACAGATTGTTATGTTTTAAGTCAGCAATCATAAGTTAGGTATATTGACTAATGCTGTATTTTAAATCATGAAGCACAGAAATTTCTCATTTTTTATTTATATTTCCTATCTTTTTAACAAATTGAAATTATCCCAAATTATGTAAACTGAATTGTAAGAGAAAATAAAGGAGCTTAAAACGTTATTTTAATATTTTGGAAAAAAATTGTTTTATGAGCTTCAAATCACAATTTTTAAAAAAATATTTATTTTTGTATCTATGTAGGATAGATTATTTTGTTCTTCCCAGAGGTTTCCTTTAAAGGTCTAGCTAGGCATCATTTACTTACAATTAATTGGTACGTTGCTATTTGTTCTGTAGGACTAGCATGAAAATCAGCAAGGCAGACTTTGAAAACTGTTACCTTAGTGCTCTACCTGCTCCTCTTCTCCACTCTTCTCTTTTGTCAATGCAATAACTGTGTTTCCCTCCTCCTTCTCTCAGGAGCCTAGCCGAAGGCACAAAGAAGACTTCGATAGAGAGAAAAAAAAAAGTGACAAGCGAGAGAGATGCCGGAGCCATTCTCGAGAGAGAGAAAGCCATCACAAAAAGTCTAAAGACAAGCATTCCGAGGAATCCTGGGAAAGAGACCATTATGAAGAGAAAAAGTCAGGCAGGAATCCCAAAAAGTCCAAAGATAAGGAAAAGTCCAAATATTAATAAGGGCCAATTGATGTAAATTGTAAAGCAACTGTTTCTTAGCATTTATCTGCCTTAGAAACTGCCAATGTCTTCCCTTCCCTTCCCGAAGGTCTTCAAGCTCCCTCTGATTTTGCCTCATAAGAGTTCTGTGGGAGGATATCTTCATCAGATGGATTCTTCTTCTGTTGTTTTTGTTGCCTTTGAAAACTGCAGATTGCAGAGATCAGAGAAATTCATGCTAGAGTACAGTAACAAGGAACCTGCAGCATTCACATTATTACTAACAGCAGTCTGCTGCTGTTACTGCCAGAAAAGGAATATCACTTTTAACTCTAAATGGAACAGGAGGACTTTATTCAAGACTGAATGAATTTACTTCCCTTTTTCTCATAGGAACCTGTTAATGAGTGAAGCTTGTACAGTTACATGAATGAGGGAGATCTATTTTTATTGCCAGTTGAGGCTTCCCTGTTGTATTTATACAAATAGATAGTATTGAAGTTTTCTATATAAAAATATGGAACTATATACTAGTACGATACACAGTTCACCATTGGTACTAGCCCATACAGTTGGTACTTCTAAGAATTCATTGCATTGAAGTAGCTCCAAATCCCTGTTTCAGAGAAAAAATGAGAAGCCTCACTTTGCACTGTAGCATTGTACAATATTGATACATCTAAATTGCCAGAAAAGAGCGACTATCCACATTTTGTACTAACTGCAATATATCTCCATGCAAATCTTTAGTTTCACTTCCATCTAATATAGCAACGTTAATCTGTTTCAGCAAATATATCAGTAAGTCTATGTCAGTTAGGAAGCTGTAGCAAATCC
Organism: Pantherophis guttatus; assembly: GCF_059756535.1. Classification (NCBI taxonomy): domain Eukaryota; kingdom Metazoa; phylum Chordata; class Lepidosauria; order Squamata; family Colubridae; genus Pantherophis; species Pantherophis guttatus. Next base: position 264,496,043 of record NC_142063.1, on the reverse strand, counting down.
TGTGGGTTTTGTATTCAGATTCAGTTTTTTAAAATGTAGCTTTGTTTGGTAATGTAAAATTGTACATTCTTAATAAAAAGCTATCAGTCCCCATATACGTATGTGGTGGGTTTTGTTTTTTCCCTTCTAACTGGATTCATTTTATGAAAGCAAATGATAATATTCAAATGAAACAAAATGTTAAAAAGTTATGATATTTATGTAGTTACTTACCAAGCACATCTAATTATATTAAAGTAACCAAAATATCTTTACAGTCCCCAAGGCATGTCACAACTTTTGAGCACCCCTAATGTTTGGAAATTAAAAGTTGAAAAATTTGGCAAGCCCTAAATGCCAATGAGAAAGAAATAGATGATTTGTTCTGGAAGATATAATTTCTTGTTGGTATAAGTAAACAGTATCAACGAACACGCTAGTTAAGCTATAATCTGTAACAGAGAAATTTTTCTGTCTTTAAGTTTTTTTAACTAGACCCTCTCATCAGCAACTATGTTTTTTTTAAAAAAGCAAGTGATTTGTAAATGAGTCTTAGATTGTCTCCCTTAAAACATTCATCACAAATGCATGTCACTTTCTATGGAGTATTTGTTCATTAAACAGTGCAGTGAAAGAATTCAATTGTGTTAACATCACAATGATTCTAAATAAGAGTGGGCAAATCAGAGGTACACATAGCCCCTAGATCCTAGCAAATTGTAATTTTGTTAGGGTGAAAGAAAAGGAAAAGCAGACTTTGTACAGTGAGGCATCATTAATTTCATTAAGTTATAAAGCTAATATATTTTGACCTACTAATTGCTGCCCTACCCTGTTCAAGAACAACCCTTGGCTGAAGGAGGCTTACACCTCTATTTTAAATCCCACCAAAATCCTCCCCTAGTTATCCATGATCTGACTGAAACTGGATTGCTTTAAGATCTCTCATGTTAATCATGTTTGCAGGGTAGAAAATTTTCTTTGAGATACTAAAAGACACAAAATAAACATCATAAATTTGCAGGTTTTCTTAGAGTAATATACATTTTAAACCAGTGCTGGAACCCTTCATGTCGGGCCTGATCTATCAGATCACTTCAGCAACTGAAAGCTTTTATCTTCTACCTTTGCTAAATGGTTTAAGAGCCCTGTGGTAAAATACGAGCAGCAAAAAGCACCCAACCTATTTCCTTATGTGTTTCTCATGGCAATTCCACCAAGGCTTGTATGTTGAGAGGGGAAACAAAGGAGTTGAATAAATCTCTGCATCACAATGCAGCAAAAAGCAAGAGAGAGAACAAAACACATTTGTCCATAAGATTAAGATGTCATTGCTAGCAAATATTCTAATGAAGCTAAAAACCCTGCTGTTTATGATTTCTATTTCTCACATGGGCAATGACCTTTGTGTTGTAATCCTGCTATCCCTCCCTGTTTTGCTAAGATGAAGTATGTGTATTGTAGTAAGTAAATGAGGAGTTGCCCATTAAGGAAGTAGAAATGTTTCCATGAAATGAGTTACAATCTGCACATTGCACTTTGTCAAAATCAATTAACAGTATGCCTTAAAAAAATATCTGAACTTCCTTGAGAATTGCAAACGCAGTGTAACCTTCTGCATCTCCTTGGGGTGAAGGCACAGCCAGCCTAGCCATTCTGGTCTCTTAAGCAAAGGCACTACGCTTTCTGTGAGTACGGACCATTTTCTTTTAACTTAGTTGTGCCAAAGAACTTGGTGGGGGAGAGAAAGCAGGACCGAATTTGAGCCAAGCAGCATCTTTAAGTATTTGCTTAATGTGTAGTCTCGTATGCTTGTATCCTGCTCTGCAAAGGACTCCAAGTACAAGCAAGGAACTGGCATAGATTCCATCTACTTGGAGAGTAAGGGAAGAGCTGTCTCCCAGGGAAGAGTTATCTCTGCAGCCTTGAAGGAAATTAAATATGTGGATACACAATGGAAAAAAATATTTTTTTTCCTTGATTCTGATAAAAACCTCTGTGTTCCCAACTTCTCAACCATTTTAGCTTATGGCTGAGCAAAAATAACCCAAAACTTTAGTGAGAAACAGAATCTGGAAAAAAAATTAGAGTAATTTTAGAAGTCAAAATTAGGGCTCATTGCCCTTTCTCTTCCCTCCATGGCTCCCTGTAAAACCTATCTCACCACCCCACCCTCTCCCAATCTTCCTAGCCCTTCCCCTCTCCTCTCCCCTCTCCCCTCCCCCTCTCCCTCTCCCATCATCCACCACTGATGTACTAGCCCAGGGATGTCAAACTCAAGGCCCAGGGGGCAGATCCGGCCTTCAGGGTACTTAGATCTGGTCCACAGGGTCGGGCTGCCCTGGAACCAGCGAAGGACATGCTCATGGTATTTCTGCCAAAGAAAATGGATTCTTGAGCTCCGTTTTCAGCTGCCACGGCCTTCTGCAACCCTCTGCCAGTGAAAACAGAACTCCATTTTCACTGACAGAGGGTTGCAGGAGGCTGTAGCAGCCAAAAATGGAGCTTGGGAGCTTGTTTTTGCTGGCAGAGCGTTTGGCTGCCACAAGCGCCCCTGACAGTGATGACGAGCTGGCCACAACCCCTGGCCATGCCCACCCACCCCCAAGGTCAAACACAACCCTGATGCGGCCCTCAATGAAATCGAGTTTGACACCCCTGTACTAGCCTAAAAGGTCTCAACAGGAATAGACTCCTAACATGGCATATCCTACCGACCAGACGATCTGTGATATTCCCAATACTTGTCCTTCCTTCTCTTCCTGTTACTGTCACTATTAATGTCTCCCTTTTTCCCTTCTCTGAATCACTTCTGCCTAAAACAATCATTTGGGGGGGGGGGTTCATATTGGACCAAAACATCAGAAACACATATTTCAGTATGAACAAGGAGTATCCAGAGCTAGCTTTTGGTGCCCAGATTGTTTAATATATCTTTAGAATCAATCCAAGAGGGAGGTCAGTAGACCTGGGAAACATTAAGTTTGCAGGCAAAGTATTTTAAGAATAAAAAATGTAAGCATAGGAAATCCCTCCCTCCCTGCTTTCAGAGCGTGACTATAATGGCACCAAATGTTGACAGACTCCAGGGGAATAACATTAAGCAGCCGAGACCGAAGGAAAACAACCATACCTCCCCTTTCCTGTGTGCCAGAGCTGCAGGTTGAGAAACAGCTGCTCAATCTGACCAACTATGGAGAAGTGATGATTGGAAGATGTTCATTGTAGGAGAAGAGAGAATTAAAGGAGAAAATTAATAGGAGATGGAGATGGAGTGGGCTGCGGTGAGGGTTGCAAATTTTTATAAAATGCTTCTCAAACAAGGAAGCAGGCAGATAGTTTATTTTTACTAAATAAACACTTAGCAAGGGTTTGTGATGGGTTGGCCTCTATATCATATCACTCACTTGCAGTATTGACCCCAGAGCCAATTTGGAATAGTGGTGAAGGCACCAGGCTAGAAAATGTGAGACTGAGAGTTCTAGAGTTCCACTTAGGCACAAAGCCAGCTGGCTGACCTTGGGCCAGTCACAGCTCTAGAAAGGAGGTAAAAACAAATCGCTTCTGAATTTCTTTGCCAATAAAACTGCAGGAACTAGTCCAGGCAGCTGCCAGGAGTCAAAACTAACTCAAAGGTATTAGTTGACCACTTTTTCAAATGTGCTGCAATATTTGGTAGATCATACATTCAGAAATAAAATTATCAAGTATAAATTCATTCCTTGGCAAATTAGAGGCAAGGGTTGATCCCTCCAAAATTGCAAGCGAGATGTCTAGTTAGCAGCCCATAGAGTTACATGGAATTTTTAAAGCTCACAGAATAAGATGTCCTTATGACAGTATATCTGGACCTAGTTATACATAGATCAGTCTCATTCATTGGGTTTTTTTCTTCAATTTTTGAAAATGAACATTGCCCACGCCAAATTTCGCCCTATATTGTAATCCTCCAGGACACAACATATTAAAGTAAATCCTAAATCAATCAATTATTTATTTATTTATTTATTAAATTTATTTATTTATTAAATTTATATGCCGCCGCTCTCCAGAGACTTTTTGGTATATTTCGATACTAGTGACAGCAAATTATACCTGAGTGCCATAACCTATTTACATATATTTATACTGTAATACTACAGTTGCACATCAAGCAAACAAACAGTAATTGATACCCTAATCAAGGAACTACCAGGGAGAAAATAATACCCCCATCAACACTGACAGGACAAACAGAGAGTAAACCCCACTCACTTCTAGTCCTGAAGCAGGGGTGAAATGTAAAATGTGTTACTACCGGTTCTGTGGGCGTGGCTTGGTGGGGGGGGGGTGTAATGTGACTGGGTGGGCATGGCCAACTTTTTTTTTTTTAACTTTTCAAAGCATTTTTTCTAATGCTTTGAAAAGCCTCTGGCGATCAGGCAACTCAGCTGCAATCGTCAGAGAGGCTTTTTTTAAAATGCTTTGAAAAGCCTCTGAGGATCCCAGCTGAGCCGCTTTTTTTTTTACTTTTAAAAGCATTTTTTCGTCAGAAGAAGTTGTAGAAAAAATGCTTTTAAAAGTAAAAAAAAAAAAAAGCCTCTGATGATCATGCGACTCAGCTGAGCATGGTGGGTGGGCGGCGCAGGGATTTTTGCTACCGGTTCTCCGAACCACCTGCCGCCATCACTACCGGATCGGGTGATCCAGTCCAAACCAGGAGCATTTCACCCCTGCCCTGAAGAAATTACCTAGTCTGGTAACAAAACATCTCCAAGCATACAATCAAGCTCCAGAGCTCCAAGGGCTCCACAAAAATTGTTGCAGCCATAAGTGCTATGAATTTGTTAAAAAATGTATGTTAGTTGAAGTAACTATTTGAAAACATTATTTATTTATTTGTTTGTTTGTTTCCATTTCTATACCGCCCTTCTCCAAATAGGACTCAGGGCGGTGAACAGCCAAAGTAAAAAACAGAGCATACAAAATTTAAAAAACAGTATTAAAATAATTAAATATTTTGGCCGTAAATTAAAACAACCACTTTAAAAGCAATTTAAAATTTAACTCAAGCCAGCCCAGCTAATTGAAATAAATAGGTTTTCAGGGCCCGACGAAAAATCCGGAGGTCTGTTATTGTACGTAACTCTGGGGGGAGTTATAATTTTAGTTTGCTTATAATTTGTTTAATGAGTGTGAGGCCTGCATCTATGCCTGAAAATTGGGAGGGGGGGGAATGCCTTTTTTCCCTTTACAAAGAGAAAAGTAACACAAGTGAATAAAAAAATATGGAGTGGGGGGATGTTTGTTAAATGTGTCAGAGATTTAGCAGAATTCAAAGGGTATGTGACATGATAATGAGTTAAATTTAGAAGTGCAGTGCAGTTCTGCCTTGAAAAAGAGGATGTGGAGAACAACTACTCACGAGGACTCTCTATGAGCTGAAGCTCAAAATTTTTAGAGGATTGTGGGTTCTCTTTACATAATAGTTCTTAAACTTGCCATCAAAGCAACGTCACCCACATACCTCATAATCGGGTCTCAAGTTATCAATGACACTTTTCTTTTTCAGTAACGCTGGACAGTGTTTGTTTATTGCTAACCATTTGTTATTTACTTCACCAGCAAAAGAGATGGTATCTGTCCTCTGTTAACCACAGTGCAACTCCTTGGTGAAGTTGTTTTTCATTGTTTTAATCAGAGATAAGGCTGAAGTCAAGCATCTGCGTGTGTATGTACATGCACAGGATTTGGCCTACGTCACTCTTGCACACCTATCTTAGGCACATTACCTGATGTTCTGATGGATTTTGGTTACCCAGAGGTTATATTTAATAAGAGAGAATGACTGATGCTCAGAACATCTCAAGACAGGCAGCACACATCTGGTAAGTCAAGAGGCTAACACTATCTGAGATAGGTAAAGTAAATACTCTATTTTATCCTCATTAGCTTTTTTTTTTAAACTCAAGAGAAATCTAAATAGAAATGTTGTTTTGTTTTATCCAATATTTACAAAGCATTATATTGATGTGAGAATCCTAAACAGCAAAAACTCTGCATTAGCCTTTCACAATTTATGGGTTTCCAAATGATTTAGGATTATTTTTTGCAGGTTCATCAGGTGAGTTACAAATTCTGACAGTGAGCATCAGTTTGAAAAAGGGAGATTCATATGAATAGGTATCTTCCAAGAGCTTTTTGTCTCTGAGCATCTGTCAATGTTATATGTACAAATCCTAGATATTGGAAAGTGTTGGGGGTTGCCTAACAATGCACTTCTAGGATAGAAAAAATTTCTATTATATTTATTAAAATTATGTAGTTATTTCCTTTGGACTATAATAGCCAACTGGGTGATTTTGGGTCAGTCATTCTCTCTCAACCCAACCCACCTCACAGGGTTGTTGTAAGAAAAATAGGAGGAGGAAGTTGTGTTAGATATGTTTGCCACCTTGAGTTATTTATAAAAGAAATAATAAGGGTGGGATATAAATAAATAATAGAGACATATTGATTATTTTCTAAACAATACTTCGATTTTATAATTTTCTTAAAATGTAGATTCTGTAACAACTAATCATTTTATATTGTAAAAACTGCTTAATCCTGAAGTTGTTTATCATCTAATTGGCACTTCTTTGATTTATCATTGTCACCAAATAGTTATTTTTTTTTCTCTCTCTCTCTCTCTAAAGGACATATTCTCAGTTTGCTACCGTGGATGATCATTACTGACTAAAAGTGGCACAAATATTCCCTGCTCCCAGCTACATCATCTGATTCTCCAATTTCGAAACTACTAATCCTGCAGGATTTCCTATCTTTGCACAAACATGGAAGCCCAACAGAACAAGCTTGAATTCTTCCATAAGCTGGGCTATAGCAAGAAGGAGGTGTGCAAAGTGCTGGAGAAATTAGGTCAAGAGGCTTCGGAGAATGATTTGCTGCAAGAATTGATTCTCATGGGAAAGAGACCTCGGAAGAGTGAGAGTGGAACACAATGTTTTCAGCCCAATCTTGCTGCTTGTGGAGTACCGGGGCCCCTCCCATTTCCCCAGGGCTCTACTGAGGAACCAAGTGAGGCGTCTGATCATTTGAGGCCTATTGTAATCGATGGGAGCAACGTTGCAATGAGGCAAGCATCTTTCCATTTTGTTGTCTCAAGGGCTTCTATTTGCTCTGCGGTCCTAGAATATTATAGGTCAAGATTTAAAATATGCTGAATGCAACTGAGGGTTCTTGGGGTGACCACTCCTCTTTTCAGGAAGTCATAGTATTAACGTTATGATTGTGTTACATTTGAACTTTTATGACATGAAGTTCTTCTCTAACATATTTGAGCTATGACTGCATGAAGATGCGCTACATTCAAATAGGGAACCCAGGAAGGACATTTCATGTGTGGTGTGAACTGATCTTATCTAAATTGTAGCTGAGGAGATTAAATAACCACGGTGTAAACAACCTCTCTTCTCAAAATCCACTTATGCACATTTCCTAAACTGACAGGCATCCTATCTCAGGGAGATCTGCGCCTAAGGCCAATTAAAGTGCTGCTGCCTGTTTTATTACAAAATCCAAGAGAAGATAAAACTCCTTTTATGACAACAGCTTTCACTGTTGCTTTTGTAGATTTCCTGATGACAAAAAGCCAGAGTGTGGTGAGTGGCACAGGAAAGAGACTGCAGAGTCTGTGACCTTACATTTAAATATAATTGAGGGTGGGGGTGGAGAAAGAACAAAAAATAATAGATGTATGCATGTACACATCACTCCACTGATTTCAGAATCAGGTGCCCTCCAGCTTTACTGAACTGCAAGCTCTGGCACTATCAATTTTTGTTAAATTTTCTTACCATGGTACATTGAAGGAAGAGTTTCACAAGGCTGGACTCTTCTAAGGTGAAACTACAATCTATCTTATATATTAGTTCCTGGATTGTGTAGGCAGCATGCCCGGCTCCTTTCTCAGATTTGCATGACAGTTTTGTGTGCCTTTGATATACCTTTGAGCAAACTTGGCAACTTTAAGATCCGTGGCTCTCCAACTCCCTGAATTTCCCAGCCAGCTATGCTGGAGTTGAAACCCACACAACGTAAAATTAACAATACTGTTGGATTAACTTTTTTGTTTATAACATTATCGGCCTTTAATTTATCTGTTTGCTTTTATGATGGGTTTTTTAAATTTTTGTACATTGCCTTGAGTTGTTTTGCAATTACGCAGCTTTTACAAATGGAAATACTCATAGTAATAACAAACTGGCACCTGCTGGACTATGAGTCTCATAATCTCCCACCGGCAAGATCCCATCTGCTGAGAATGATGTGAGTGATAGTCCAACACATCTAATGGCCTCAGAATAAGTAATGCTGTTCACCTAATCAAGACATTGCTAAAAGTTGGAGTAAATGACTCCTGACTCACCTCTTTAACCAGCATAAGTGACCATACAAATAAGTTGCTCTCCCTTCAGAGTGGAGTCCACAGTTTCTCAGGAAAATGCAGTAACCTGTGTGTGAAATCTGTGTCAACAAGGATTTTACAATTTGTCTGAACAAGCATAACCCAGAACAAGCAACCCCCGGAGGGGATATGAGGGACTCTAATATCAAACAGAATGTATCTAACAGGGCAATTACAACAATGCTAATATAAATAAGCTCTTATGTTTAGGAATCAAAAAGCTCTGTGAATTTGCTTAGCCAATGTGCAAAAACCCCATTGGTAAAACTAAAGGAAATGAAAAACCACTTTGTTCGATACCAGCCTTCTCTAGCCAGTTATGGTTATCTTACTACTCAAATAATGACTGTACTGCTCTATATTGGCAAATTGTCCTAGGGAGCATGTCTCCCTAAGCAAATAGCAGACTTCTAGTTACTTTGCATACCAAAATCACCATAAAGTCTCAGTACAATTAAATCCAAGTAGGGTACCAACAGCTTCTGATAACCTGACAATGGATTTCATCCATCACAAGTCTATGTGGATCTCCCCTTGGTCCATGCCATAGGAACTGGAGTGCCAGCTAGGCTGCAGAAAAGAACTTTTTTCTAGATTAGGTAAACCACAGGAAATTGCTGCACAATTGGGGAAAAAATATGTATAACATGATGCTCAGCTAGGTGGCAGCACCTAAACAGGGTTCAATTTAGTTTCTGTTTGGAAGCCCTAGCCCTAAAAACACCTCAGAAGCCAGTGGCAAATGACTTTCGTATTTTTGCCAAGAAAACCACACTAAAATGTCCTTGAAACTATCAGTAATACAACTTGACTTGAAGTGAATTTTACTCTATAAGATATAATAGAAGCAGTAACTAATATTCAGAATATTCAACGTAATCATTAGCTTACTCTAGGATTTTTGAATAGATACTTTTACAACATAGAAGAAATTAAGTAGATTTACTATGTAATTGTGGGATACTGCTAAAATTATTGCCTACTTGGTTAGATTCCATGAAGACAAGAAAAACTACAAGAAAAAAAAACCCTGCTTCTTCCTTTTTGTTATATGTTCTGTGTTTCACTCAAAATTTTTGTTTATTTTGTATGAAGCCATCTGGAGTCCAGGGAGTAGATGGCATACAAATTGCTTCAGTGAAAAAGCTGTTCCCAAACTGAGAATTCTAAAAAAGAATGGAATAAATAAATACACAAGAAGAGATCCTATTAATCATAGGCAATTAATTTAAGTGTAATTTTAAATCTATAATGGCAGTCATTTCTAAAATTAACTTCTGGATCCACTGTTCAAAAACAACCTTCATTTTGTCCATTGTTAGGGTATTTTGTTCCATTTTGTGTTATTAATTAATATTGAAGTGTTCCTCTCCATTTATTTATTTGTGTTATTTATTTTATGTCTAGATTGTACTCTGTTTCTTTCTGGTTCCCTCTACTGTGCCCAACAGACAAATTCCCATTGTATCATGTTTTATTTTAAAAAGAAAGGAATCAATGAATATGGGAGAAGTCCCATTAATTATATGCAACTAATTTAAGTATAATTTAAGTCAATTATACAAGATTCTGCTCTTATAGGATTCTAGGTGTTGCCATAGCATAGCATTCAAAATCCAGCATTTTTAAATAGTCATGTATCTGATAGAGTCTAGATAATTAAAAACTGGGTAGAAACTCTACTTCATGCAGAATACACAACTACCTTATGTATTCAAGGAGAGAAGAGAGAAGCAACCTAGAACTAAGGAGAAATGTCCTGACAGTTAGAACAATTAATCAGTGAACAACTTGCTCCAACACTGTAAGTTTTTAAGAAGAGATTGGACAACCATTTGCTTGAAATGATATAGTGGGGTTCCTGCTTGGTCAGGGGGTTGGACTAGAAGACCTTCAAGATCCCTTCCAACTCTGTTATTCGGTTCTGTTTTATTCCCTGTTACATTTCAAGTAAACATGTTCGGGTTGAAAGAAATGTTACTGCCAACAGTTTGATTTCAGGCAAAAGTCAAACCACTCAGATGTATCACCTTTTTAATAAGGTGGTTAAAACACCCAACTCTTTTTGTAGAGTTGGGTGCCAGGCATCTAAGAACTTTTTTGAGATTATTCAAATCAGATCCAATCCTGAATATTAGACATCTTATTAGACATCTATCATTCCATTGCTAGATCAATATATTTTCTATCTTTCTACTGGCCCTGCATCCAGATAGATTTCTAGGTCAGTAGAATGTGAAATCATAGCTAACTTTGGATCTTTCTTCCCAAAAGCTTCATAACAAAAAGATGTGGGAGATAGACAAAGATAACAGCCTTCTCCCTTTACTTTAATTTTGAAAAGATAGATCTATAAAATGTCATTGGTGTTAGAGCAATCAGATATATTATATTATATAGATGTATTATATCTGATATATAATATACTGCTCAAAAAAATAAAGGGAACACAAGCAGAAGACATCCGAGATCTGAATGAATGAAATAGCCTTATTAGATACTTTCTTCTTTACATACAGTAGTTTATACACTGCTCAAACAACTAAAGGGAACACAAAATTACTGTATGTAACGAACAAAGTATTTAATAAGGCTATTTCATTCTTTCAGATCTCGGATGTCTTCTGCTTGTGTTCCCTTTATTTTTTTGAGCAGTGTATATCAGATATATTTTGCCTTTTCGGGAACTGATGGTCCCTCCATCAAATCAATATTGACATTACACAACAGTGAGAAAAAGAAATACTTTTAGATACATTTTGAGCTAGGAAATGGTTTTCAGTATCGAATGAAATTCTATAAATCCATTTTTTAACAGAAAAAAGCCATTCCCAGTTGCTAGAAATTTTAGCTGCCAGGCACAAGAACTCATTAAATCCAGCATATGATATACGGCAGAAGCCATTATAAAGTACTGTAACTTGCTAACATTCAAAAATAATCGCTTTTCATTTTTTTCCAGTCATGGAAACAAAGAAGTGTTTTCATGCTTAGGAATTCAGCTGGTGGTAGATTGGTTCAAGCAAAGAGGTCACCAGTACATCAAAGTTTTTGTTCCATCTTGGAGAAAGGAACAGTCTCGATTTGATACCCCTGTCACAGGTATGAACAGATCCAACAGATTTTCAATAGGAAACATTAGTTCCCAGTTAAACATTAAATGATTCATACTGCAATCAATGAGATTAAATATTTATCAGAACACTGCTTCTATGGAAGTACAAGAGCATAAGGCAGAAAAAACTATTAGAACCACTCCTAATCAGCTTTGCTATAGCTACTGGTTTTCAAATATTTAAACAACCTTTAAATTCTTATTATTTTTGTCCAAGAAACAGCTAGCTTGGTTATTTATTTATTTTTTACAAATAATCGTAACTTGAAAAAACTAGCAAGAGTATGCTTTTTCCTTTGCACCAATAGCAGTAATATCTAGAATTCAGACTCTCAGAGACTCTGACGTCAATCGATTAGCTCACAACTTACGCTCATAAGTTAGAAACACATTTAACAACTCTTACTTATCAGATACATTTTATTTTGAAGCGTAACATAATAGTGGACTTCAAAGTACAGGTAGTTCTTGACCTACAACAGTTCATTTAATGATCAAAGTTACAACAGCACTGAAAAAATGACTTGTGATCATTTTTCAAACTTATGACCGTTGCAGCTTCCCTATGGTCACATGATCAAAATTCAGATACTTGGCAACTGACTCATATTTATGAAGGTTGCAGTGTCCCGGGTCATGTGATCACATTTTACAACCTTCTGACAAGCAAAGTCAGTGAGGAAGCCAGATTCACTTAACAACCATGTGACTAACTTAACAACTGCAGGGATTCATCTAACAATTGTGGCAGAAAAGGTTGTAAAATGGGGCACAGTTCATTTAACAATTATCTTGCTTAGCAATAGAAATTTTGGACACAATTGTGGTTGTAAGTCGAGGACTACCTGTATCAGGCAATGTATCTAGAATATTCTATAAATATTACATTGCAGAGGACGTGTAGTACAATGTTTCTCATTGTAAGCTCTACTAGTATTTGTCTGTTTATAGTAGAACTTTACATTATTTTCTCAAGAGATTGTTCTGTTGGGCAGTATTTCACTTATTACCTCACTAAAGTGCTTGTTGATGGACAAGTTACCTTTTAATATCCATATTCATGACCTTCAGCTGTATCTGCACTTCCGTACTCAATGACAACTTAATTTGTAAAATTTCTAGGCTGCTCAGCTCCCAGATGTGAGAATCAGTTGTTGAGTTATCCTAGATTCCAAGCCAACTTTGAGTACTTAACAGATACTGTAGCTTATTGAGTCAGTTTATAAAATAAACATAATAAACAAGCAATGTTTAAACAAGAATGTGTGACCCATCAAGTGTTGCTGAACTTCTAGCATCTCTCAACATTGGCCAGGTTAGCTAGAATTTATATTCAGGAACATTTGGGAGACCACTATGTACCAAACAATTTACATTTCACTTCATATTCTAATTAAATGGGAAGCATTTGGTTTTATTCCAAATTAAATGGGCACCGACATGGTGTTTTATAAATACATGAACTTGACCAATCAGCAGGTGGTTGGACAAGAAGACCTACAAGGTCCCCTCCCAACTCTATTATTCTGTATTCTGAATGAAAACATTACAAGCTGTTTTTGTTTCCTTGTGCAATGCTGATATTTTGAAACCCATCTTCCACGTCTGCATGCAACTCTTCTCTGTATGTGTGTGTGTGGTAGTATTTGTTCATTTTCCTGTCCCATTTTTATTTTTAGATCCGCATATCCTTGAAAGCTTGGCCAAGCAAGCAATTCTCATCTACACACCATCCCGCAAAATAAAGGGCAAAAGAATGATGTGCTATGATGATCGCTACATTGTTAAATTGGCCTATGAGCAAGACGGGGTCATTGTTTCCAACGACAACTTTCGAGATCTGCAGAATGAAAACCCTGAGTGGAAATGGTTCATTGAGCAGCGACTGCTCATGTATTCTTTCGTCAATGACAAGTAAGAGTCTGGTAATATGTGCAAACAAGATTTCATCAAGATCTAGCTGAATTCTAATGTTAAAAAGTGCAGATTTCAAGGAGCGAGATCTAAAGTTTAAAATTCACAAGCAGGAGCATGACAATCGATCGATCAATCAATCCATCTTTTTTCGGTCACAGACCAGCAGATGAAGAACAAAATCATGATTAATTAGAACAAAAAAGAAAAAATATAATTGCTGTAAAATATCTAAAAAGTATTAAGAGTAAATATTATGGCGTGCTGTACAAACTGTAAAACAGTACGTGGATATGGTCAAGGAAATAAAATCAGATTGATTTAAAAATAACAAGATAAAACAAATCAGAACAACTTGGATATTTAGTTATGGAAATAATTCCTTTCAAGCACTTACATAGAGAGGGCAATACATAATATTGTGTTCCATCATTTCAATTATTCTTCCACTCCATGGACAGTTTCTGTTTAAAGGGGTATCCTTCAGATCTTCCTTAAATAATGAATTTTGGGAGGGCATTGAATTTAACTAAATTGTTAAACCTCTTCTGAATTCTGTGATTATTATGTAGCTAAGATATCTAGCTGATTGCAGAAGATGTAAAGATTGGCTCAAGAAGGGTATTTCTGGATAGAACTGGAAAGTCTGCTTGCAACTCTAAATCAATGGCCCACTGTTTGAGATCAGCTAGCACAGACATGACCAACCTTTTGGCTTGACCAGGCTACGTTGAGCAGAGGAATTGTCTTGGGCTGTGTATAAAATATATAATATAGTCAATGTATATAAATAACAAAATATATATTTTAAATATTTTTAATTGCAATCTTATGGGGATACATTACTAGCTGTCCAAGGCTGCAGGTAGCTGCAGGCTGCAGGTTGGACATGCCTGAGCTCGTGCGTGTTCATAAACCATCAAATGATAGCAGACCAGGAGTATGACAGAATTCCGCCCAAATTGATCCTCCTGACGGAAGGAATTGTTTTTGCCAATGTCCTGTCTAACCTTTGCTGTCCTCATCTGGTTTTCCATGGCCCTAGGGACAACAAGGGGCTGGTGGTGAAGGTTGATGAAGGTTGCTAATTCTATTGAGTCAAACAAAAGGCCCCACTGAGTCAAAAACATTCTGCAAATAGAAGACACTTTTCTGGCTGTTGAAGTTTTTGCTGGCTCCAACTCAGGGCATGAATAAGAGGAAACAAGAAAGTTTTGGACTTTTCTTTGCTACCCTGAATCAATATAGATATAATTTGCAAAATTGATAGCGACTGTGGTTATAATAAACATTTATTTAAAAATTTTGTTCCCTTTTCCACACAGCTGGGACCTATTTTTTCTGCTGTACATGTGTTGTCCTCATTTTTACCCACATAGCAGCCTTATAGAGTGAATTAGGCTAAGAAAAGTGACCTTCTCACCTAAAATCACGCCGGGAGCTCAAAGATTGAATAGAAGTTTGAACTGAGTTTCCCCAATGCTAAACAATACTTTAATCAGTGTATTATAATATGTTATCAGTACTGTACTGGTTTTCAGAGGTGTTATCTTAAACCTTTTTAACTTGCCTGCTGAGATAGAAATGCAAAAAATGGGCAACCAGCAAACTAGGCAGATATTAGCTGACATTTATTCTTATGGAGTGGTCAGTAACTAGGTTTAATATACAATCTATATCCATAGCTTCAAAGGATTTGCCCCCTGCAGATTTGCTATTTGCAACATTCTAATTTATGATGGCTTTAGAAATACATAAATATCCAAAACTTGTTTGAGAGTTCACATGTATATTTGCAGGTATTTTTTCTATGAGTACATTGGTTTGAATATTTAAAGTATGTTGTGAACTGCAGCACATCTAAGAAAATCATGACAATGTTGATTCAGTAATTTCTGTTATTATTTATCTTTAGATTCATGCCACCTGATGATCCTTTGGGCCGACATGGACCTTCTCTGGACAATTTTCTTAGCAAGAAACCTCTTTTCTCTGAATCAAAATGGCAGCTCTGTCCTTATGGTAAGTTTTGTTCAATGCTCAATCCGTTAGTTTGCAAGATTTACAATTAAACCGGTTACAAAAAGAACAAGACTAAAATACTGGCTTTCCTCCACAATAGTTCATGATAATTTGCACATTATTTGCATTTTCAGATATTTACATCTTTCAAAAGAGCAAGCACCCAGCTTATCTGACATTATTGACACAGAAAAACCCGAACCAGTTTCAGGTTTCAGTTTGGCCAGACCAAACCATAACCCTCCCAGAATGGTTTGGCTAAACAATATGTTTTCTGCATGAAACAAAACACATTTTTCACTTTATGTGCCCCTCTAGAAATGCCCATGAAGTCTCAAAGTGAACCTCTCAAGAAAAATCTTAAATTATCCCTGGTTTCATTTATATCTAATAATATCATTTATTATATCATATATATCTCCCTGCCCCACTCTGTATGCCACATTCTTTCATCTATCATCAATTATAATCTTATATAAGAGAAGCTTGCTATTACTACATTAACAATAATAGCCGGCGTGTTTTGCTTCTTCAGTGGCAAAATTATATTCTCCAGACATTCAAAAACTGTATGAAAACTCTGTACAGTTTGGGGAAGAAAATATGAACTTTTTCTCAACATAATTCTGTATTTATATAAATTCAAAGTACAAGTAATCCTTGACATATGACCACAATTGGGGCCAGAATTTCCATTGTTAAACAAGGCAGTTGTTAAGTGAGTTGCACCCAATTTTATGGCTTTTGGGCCACAGTTGTTAAGCAAATCACTGAATTTTTACATAAATCCATCTTTCCCCATTGATTTTGCTTACTGGACGATGGCTGGAAAGGTCGCAGGTGGTGATCAGGTGATCCCAGGATTCTGCCGCTGTTGTAACTACAAGCCAGTTGTCAAGCACCTGAATTTTTATCAGGTGACTACAGAAATGCTATGATGGTTGTGAGAGGGTCAGTTTTTTCCAGTGCTGCTGTAAATGAAAATGATCATTAAACAAATGATTGTAAGTCGAGGACTACCATTTTTCACACTTACGAGCATTGCAGCATCCCCATGGTACAATACTACCTGTACAATATAGGTTGGATCTGATTCTGAGGTTCCAGAGGTACCATGTTTCCCCGAAAATAAGACCCTGCCTTATAATTTTTTTGAACCCTGAAATAAGCGCTTGGCCTTATTGCCATGCGCTCAAAAGCCCGATTGGGCTTATTATCAGGGGATGTCTTATTTTGGGGGAAACAGAATATCTGTATGCGGAAATATTATTTTTACAAAATTAAAAAATACAAGATGCTCCAATCTGCTTCCATGCCCACAGATACCAGCCAATTATCTAGTCATTTTACTTTCCACAGGCAAAAAGTGTACATATGGCATCAAGTGCAAATTTTACCACCCAGAAAGACTGAACTGGGACCATCTCTCTGTAGCTGATGAACTCCGGGTCAAAGCTAAAACCTACACATCCAGTCAAAAGACTGAAGAAGAGAAGAAGGGAACAAACCCCACAAAGAATAAGAGTGGACAACCATCATCTCTATATAGTCCCAGAAGTGCTATTAACAGAAGTAGCACAGCACTCAGCTCAGAAGTAGTTCACGCTAGTGTCCCACAACAGATAGGAGAGTACCAGATGGATTCAGCTAACAACTGGACAAACATGTATCAGGACAACTACCAGGTTCCATTAACTTTATTACAACATGATCAAACTGGATATGCAGCAGCTGTATCCGAACAATTCACTGCATCTTCTCTAACTGCCAGGACATATTCTGGAAATACACTTGGAGGATCTGTAAAATATGAACCTCTAGTAGGTGGCCATTATCTCAGGTACAGCCAAGGTCCACTTTTGTCTCATCACAACCGGTGCTTGGACTGTCCATGTTTAGAAATGTGTAACTTTCAGGGGTGTTGTAGGAAACAGGCATCAGCAATACAGAACTTACAAACACCTTCCTTTTTAGCAAGGCAGATTTCAAAGGCCCAGTCCAATGAAGAACAGGATTCTATAGATTCTTCTGCTGAGGTATTTTCATATAGCAAGTATGGGGAGATGGGTCACATTGGACATTTGCAAACCAGACCTTATGACCAATTATTTTTGTTAAATTCCAACTCACTCAGAAGACACAATTGTCCTTCTGGTGTGGAGTCTCAGCAGAATGTTGCTCAAACTCCATTTTCTCAAGAGCAAGCAAATGGCCAGCAACCCCTAAGGCTTATGTTCCCATATTTTCAGGAAAACCAAGCCTTAATTTCCTCCAACACAGGCATAGTGAGAAATTTTATACCATTAGCTAGGAAGCAGGAGAATCTGCATAGTAGGTTCCCTAATAGGAAACCATGGTGAAGGTTTTCTCATGTCTTCTTTACACAAGGTACATTCAACTTCAGCAAATCAACTGGTAAGAACAGAAACAGATATATAGATATATACACAAGTGCACACAAAATTTGTTTTTCTGGTTTCAAACATTTATGTCCTGTGTTACCATCCTGAGAAACAGCCTAATTTTCAATCTGTTAAGCCAATTTATATTTGGATCCTTCCTACATGCACTTCCCACAAACATCCTCTTAGATGGCTTCAGATTCATATATGTTTCTATTCTATTCCCCAACAATTTCTTATTCTTTTATCAAACCATGAGGAAGGGCTTTTTTTCAATCTGTTTGGTAAGGTTTATGTTTAACAAAAGTATTCTAGGCTCAAGTCAGAGTAAACTCTTGGTGACTACATAAATATGACCATGTACAGTAAGTTTAGTTTGTTATTTACTGGACTATCCTATTTGTAGTTTTTTTGGCAACAATACAACAAAAATATGAGTTATTTGCAATTGCCTTTTTCTAGGATGTTTTTCTAACAGATCTGAGATTCCCTGGTGGTCTCCCATCCAGGGCTGTCACTGCTGAGTCTTTAAGAGAACAGCCAAGTTCAGTAAAGGACCTCCAGCTGCTCTGACATGCTAGTCTTGCAGTAGAAAGGCAAAGGCAGAAATGACAACAGTGTTTTCCCAATCACCAAGGAATATATTTTCAGTCATTCTGACTAATTGGACTCCAAGTACAGTATTGGGCTTATGACTGCATACATTTATACCAGGGGTGAAATGCTCCCGGTTTGGACCGGATCGCTTGATCCGGTAGCGATGGCGGCGGGTGGTTCGGAGAACTGGCAGCAAAAATACCTGCCAAGCTGAGCCGCGCGATCATCAGAGGCTTTTTTTTTTAACTTTTAAAAGCATTTTTTCTACAACCTCTTAGGCCGAGTTAAAGTTAAAAAAAAAAGCCTCTGATGATCGCGCGGCTCAGCTCGTCAGAGGCTTTTAAAAGCATTTTTTTTCTGCAACCTCTTTGGCCAAAGAGGTTGTAGGGAAAAAAAATGCCTTTAAAAGCCTCTGGCGATCCCAGCTGAGTTGCCTGATCATCAGAGGCTTCTAAAAGCATTTTTTGCTGCAACCTCTTAAGGTTGTAGAAAAAATGCTTTTAAAAGTAAAAAAAAAAAGTTGGCCACGCCCATCACATTACACCCCCCCCACCAAGCCACGCCCACAGAACCGGTAATAACAAATTTTACATTTCACCACTGATTTATACCTTTTTTCCTTAATAGCACCAACAGAAAAAAATAAGCCTTCAGGTGGCATTTATATGTTCAAGTCTCTGTGTTCGCCTCCTTGGTTGGTGCATTAATTGTAACACCTGAACAAATACTCCTTCCCTCAGATTTAGTTTATTATTTACTGGGCCATCCTTGAATATGTTATTTTCAGAAACTGCAACTGATCCAGTACAAGGAGATAACCTGGATTGCTATCCAAAAACCTCCATTTTGATATATTTCAATAATGCTTTAAAAAAACTTTCACAGGTTTCTATGTTGTTTTTAAGATTAGTCCACAGTGCTGATGTGAATATAAACAGTCAGGAACAAGGGTGATACTATATTGTTCCACAAAACGTATTTTACTTGATAATTTTTTGTTTTTGAAAGCTCCAATTAATTTTTCTTTATATTCCTTAATATGGATTGAATATAATGTATGTTAATGGCTTATTTTGCAACTGCTTCCTAATTTACTTACTGTCTGCTTGTGAGACAATTGCACGAACAAATTATATTGATGTATTGTTTTTGAATTCAAAATAAATATGGAAGCTATGAGGATCTATTTGTAGAAAAGTGAAATACAGCTCTTTTAAATAAAAATAAACAACCCAATTACATCTAGTGTATCTCTTTTGTCAAATAAACCAAGGGAATATAAGGGAATGCTAATGTATTGGTGGTGGTGGTGGGGTTTACAGATTGCTACTCAAGGGGAAAGGTACATCTAAGAGGAAAATACTACGGTAGATCCTTTCTTTTCATGCCATATTTCTTCCCCTGCCGTTAGAAAAAGGTGTAGTAGCATACACCCAAGTTCTAGATCCCGTATCTTACAGGTAGTTCTCAGCTTATGACTTAATGGAGCCTGACTGCTATTATGATTAATAGAAACTTACCTACAATTGGAAAGTGACACCTACTCCATAAATAAAAACATGCAAAGTATTATTGGCTAAGTCCATGTGCTCTTATATTCCCTATGATAAAAGTGCTCGTTTTGAAATTTCATTCTGTAATTCTTTACATTTGTCCTTAATTCTTATAGTGCTGATTCTTATAAGGATTTACTAACCAAAGGAAGTGATTCATTTATAACTTCCATACAAGTAATCCTTGGCTTACCAAAACTGGAACCAGAATTTCCATTATAAATTGGTGCAGTTGTAAAGTGGGTTGATGACCATTTTTTAATTGCAGTTGTTAAGCGAATCACATGGTTGACAAGCAAACCATGCAGTCTTTTAAGAAAATCCAGTTTCCCCAATTGACTTTGCTTGTCAGAAACTGGTCGAGAAGGTAACAAATTATGATTATGTAACTGCAAGATACTGCAACTAGTTGCAAGTGAGCCGGTTGCCAAGAGGTTGAATCATGTGACCACAGAATCATGTGGTATGATGATCATAAGTGCGAGGACAGGTTGTAAACAGCTTTTTCCGACGATTCAACAACTTTGAATCATTATTAAATGAATGGTTGTAAGTTGAGAATTACCTATATTAATATATAACAGATAAAAATAAGCATTAAGGATTGTGTCAGAATGCAAATATCAGATACCAAGCAGATTATTTTCTTAAAAAGTACCTGTGGTAACATTTGAACAAGGGTTAGTTTTGCAATTATGCTATTGATGTTAGACCTAAAAAAAGAGCCTTCAGGGTCTGAATTTGAAATCGGAATCATCATGTATCCTAGCACTGACGAATTATTTAAGGAATATCTACACAAAACATATTACTTCTAGTTAAAAAGACACAAAACAGATGTTACAATATATTTTTTTAATTTTTATAAATAACTTATCTGTTACAAAGACAGTTAACCCACCTAAATCACAAAACCATCAACTCAAGATATCCAAATTATGTTTTATTAATAAAACAGGTAAAAATTCATTTATCAATCTTCACATAGAACTGCAGATGAAGCTGAAAAAGAAAGCTTCTTCTATTTTTTAATAACATAATGCATTCAATTCAAGGACTTTGGATTTACTGACTGATTACTTGGGATACTAATTTAATTCCCATGTTTTAAAAAAATGCAAAGCCTTTAAAACAAAGGCATCTGTATATTTTCATAGACCACTTGTAAAATTGCTGTTAAAGATGTCCACTGGCAAATATTTACAGTGGGTGACAGTCTACTTTGTCTCTCGCTACATTTAGGCTGCAATAGTAGATCCACTTACCTTGGAGTAAGTCTCACTGAACTTAATGGCACTTAATTCTGAGCAGATACATAATACAGTTTTGCTATTCATTGCTTCTTCTCACCTCATCCCGAGAGATGACATATCATTTATGTAGTAGTATGCAGGAGAGCAAAAAACCCAAAAAACACCATGATCTTGGTTTCAATTAAAAGTTTTTCTAACCACCTCAATAGATTTCCTCAGGAACAAGGACATAAAAAAAGAGATGCTTGGCATGGCTTCAAGTCTCCTTGTTTTCTCTTTTCCAGGCTCTCTTTCAAATGATTCTAATTATTGCTATTCTCCACCAAATCAGGTTTAAGAACTGGCTGCCAACAATGAGCATATTAATATTTTCTGCTATTTCTGTGTACTCAAATATATTCCTCTCCCCTCACAGTCTTTTTTATTCGTGGAGAGTTTTAAAGATGCCCAGCAAATGAAGCAAGCCTATCAGAGGCAGATATGATGGGGGTGGGACTCAATTTCTCTTGTGCTTTTGTTTGCCAGGCAGAATACTACCCAGGTGTCACCCACCGTAAAAATCAGTGTCCTGAGTGAACTAGAAGCACAAACGTTTCCTGCATTTTTACCATGCTGCATCTGCAGGTCTTCACAGATTACCAGCATTTACAAGAGCAACATACAAAAGAGGCAGACAAGAGCTAGTTTGTGCATTGTCACGAACGCTGTTTTAAGGCACGGCTTCTCTCAGATCAAAAACTTTTTTTTAACACAAAGGGATCACAATCGTGCATAATCACTTAAAGGGGGAAAGAAAGTTAACAAAGACTATTACACTATACATTAAGAAATACAAGAAATAATAAAAGGTGAAGAAAAGTCATTTAAAGAAGATTCTAGAACTATGTACAGTAGGAAAAGCCTTGGGGGTATTTCACGGTGACTATGGTACAGACAAAGCATGCAGTTTTCTTTTTTCATCTTCAGATGATTGTACTGATTTTTGTCTTCACAATGTGGAACTGCTTTCCGGAAGACAAGATGAAGAGTACCTCTACATTTCTGAAGTTCTTCTATAATTCCTGGGCCCTCTGTGGCAGCAAATTGAGTTTCAGTTTGTTCCTTTTTCATTTCCTCTGTGAATGTAGTGTTTTACTGAAAGCTTTACAAAAACAAAAAAAGCTATCAATCTAATTCTTTCCCCTGTCAAAATTCAGTAGTGACATCTGTGGAGAAAGGCTGTTGGGAACACCAAAGCACTGAACCTGGTGGGAGTTATTCTTATGGGCATCTGGTAATACTGTACATGTCAGGCAGCTGGCAACCAATTTCTTTCAGGAGATCACCTTCCAGCCGGTGAATTTCCAGCTGCCTGCAGCACAAGACTGAGGTATTATGTCTGTGTCATGACATTTAACATTACTAATAAATCTTGTCACATGTTCAATTTTACAAAATCCTATGCATAAATGATTATTTATCCCAAGGAAATGACACAATAGTCAGAAGTTGGATTTACAGAAGATAAGTGAGCCTCCCTGGCTCAGAAATGCCTGGGCATCTCACACTGTTCGCAACGATTTAAGGCTGGGTGATTTAAAAAAGTACAAGCTGTACAATTCCACTGAGCTCCCTCATCTTCTTCAGTATCTGGAACAGTCTTTGGTGTTTTGACCACGGATTTTTGATCAGCTGAGGTGGGGGAGAAAAAAAACAATGATCAAATATGAATAGTTGAAGTAAATAAATGTGTCCCCTTTTCCAATTATTATTTATTTAATAAACAAATTTATGTAGCCGTCCATCTGACCCAAGCAGACTCTATGTAAGCAACAGTGATTACATGTTAAAACTTTCAAATATTATTTCCACTACTGTGATTTTAAAGTCTAACTCATTAATTCAAGAGCAAATAAATTGCTACATATGCAAGGTGAGAAATATGCAAGTTCGAGAGCCATGGAAAAAAAAGAGCACTTAGGGCCCTTGACAAAGGATCTTGTTTGAAATGTACTGGACCTTCTTGTAGTAAAACAAATTGCTAGCACTTGACATATTTCCCTCTTTCTTTTCTTGGTTTTGGCTACTTGCCTCCCAGTAGCTTCAAAGTCATATGAAACTGTGCAGCATGCTAATGGATTTGTTTTTGATGGGTTGTTTTAAAAGTGCTAAAACAAACGCTTTAAGATTTTACACCCCAACCACTGGAAAAATATGAAACAAAAGGTCCCCACTTCCCCTGGGGAGAGGTGCAAAAGAAATGCCAGTGTACCCTTGGTTTGGAGAAACTGGGGGAGGGCAATGCTTTTTCAAGAGTGTTGAGTCTTCTGTTAAGATCTACCTGTCCCTTATTTTCAGTCTACCAAAAAAGACAGAGATAGATCAGCAAGAGAACACAGCACCATCAATACTAAAAAAATACAGTCTTCGTGGGGGAAAAGAGTATGTGTACACATCCCAAGATAATTTCTCAGTTCTTATGTTTAAAATTGAAGAGAAATCAAATGTCCCAGTATGTGCGAACGCATAGCTCCTGTCTTTAAAAAAATGGGATGATGCAAGAAAAAGAAAGGACAAACAAACAAGAATAATTACAGTAAAGGAATACGATGGGTTATCATTTATATGTTACAGATCTCCAACAGTTTTTACCAACAATAGATTACAAATATTACTAAAATAAGTTAAACGATACAGTTTGATTCCAGAGACGATTTGAAAATATTTTTTTTACTAGCACTACCTTTGGGTTTTGGTGCCACAGGACCTAGAAATCCAATATTGTCATAAAAATTATGGATGGCACTGGGATTAAAATGTGGTCCTGAAAAAAAAGAAGCATACATCATACAGAGCTAGGACAAAAAAGGCAATTAAAACTGAAGCAGTGGGGTATTTATGGTCAAGATATTACTGGTAACATTGCATAGCTTTCCTTTGTTTTAAAAGAAACTACTGAGGCCATTTAATAAGATCCACCAGCTTTGTATACTCATATATGAGCCCATACCTACCAGCCACATTATAATACAAAGGGGATGGGGAGAAAAATATTTACCTCAAAGAGAAAAATAATCAAGAGACTAACAGTTTTAACTAAAAAGTGTAAAAAAATTTTCATAGATAAAATGGCCTACATTCTTAACCTAACCCTAAAAATTTTTTCCTCTGGGATTTTTCTGTAGTGTGGTAGAATTTCTAATAAAAACAGCAAATTTAAAACTGAGAATTAAGAATATAAACACAACAATGGGTAACCCCATCCTGAGTACCTAGCCAGTATATTATCTCATTTGAATTTAATCATTTTGAATATTAATATTTGGTATTCTAAGTAAGCATGAAAAAATTAAAATACAGTAATGCTAAGTTTTGCTTAGCTGCATTCCAATTGGTAAAACATATTAATTTCAATTTACTTTATTGCAGTTTTAATTACACTTTTTTTCCAGGAATATATCCGATTATGAAGCAAAGAAGTTACAAAATGTATCCAACTCTTGAAATAGTAAAAAGACCAATTTAACTTTGATTCTGACACAATTCTGAATTTTCGTCTAATTTTTAGTAGGAATTTTTTTTAGAACATATATCCTCTTTCTTCTCCATCCCAAATTCTGAAGGTATTTCAAAATGAAGACTATGTATGCTAAGTCCCAGCACTGCATCTAAGCACAGGTACTGAATTAGATCTCTGCACACAATAGAATATGGCCACATATTAGTAACTACTTTTTGTTATGTTTTGTTAAGTTGTTTGTTTTTCCTCCCTCCTCAAATAAATGTGATTTTAAATTTTTACACACACACACACCCAAAAAAACCCCAAAACAGAGGAACTTGTAATTTACACAGCTAAGGATTTTCATTTTATTATAAAGCACTGTTAATTACATCAAATGGAATCCTTTCACCATGGAAGTGCTTTAATGCTTCCAATATAGAAGTATACTATAGTATTGCTCTAAGGAAGCCACTCGTTAATGCAACTCTTAAAGCAGCAGCAGCAGCTTTTTCTTCAGTAGAAGTCTGAAGAAAATTGGTTACTTTGATAGGATAAAGCTTTGCTCTCTTGAAGCTAACAGTATAATAATTTTCAAAGTGTGCCACAGCCCTATTCAGCTGTCCTTGAACCTTGCATACTAAATGGTAAAAATATTGTTCATATTTCTAATACAATACCTCTTGCTTGAAAAAGATCGATTTCTTTGGTTAGGCAATCTATGTCTATTTGAAGCTGTCTGTTACAACTTCTTAACTGTTGCATTTCTTCAAGCTGAAAAACACAGAATTATTAGTTTCATGGCTATGATAACAAGACATGGTTATTGGTTGATGATGGTATCGTTAGAATTATATAAACATTTTAATATTTTTAAGCAGTTCAGGTAACCTCTTGGGTATGCTAAAGACCAATGAAATATTTTGAAATCAAATTAATGACTACTTAGATCATATAATCATAACCTTAGATACTGAAATAAATTTTAGCTTTTAATAAACGAAAGCTCCAGAAAAATATAAAGCTAGATAAAAGACATATTACCTAGGAATAATTATATCAAGAACAGGCTTGATAATAAGAGAGATATGACAGTTTAAGCACAAATGACTGAAAAAGTGCTCAATATTATTTCTTAATTTTCCTGAATATATTTTCTGAATATCACCATACTTTTCAATTTGTTCTTGCTCACCACATATCCTGCAGATTGTATAAATAACTGCTCTTTTGATTTGATTTATATTAATTTTATGGTAATACTGGATTATTCTGTATCTCCAGAAATGATGACTTACTGAAGGAATTTGGGAAGCAGAATTTGATCTTTTCAGCCGCCTTCGTGTTAGATTATTCTCCATTTCATTGACTTCTGACTTTAGTTTATCCAGCTTTTTCTTTTGAATCTCAAGTTCTCGTTGAAGCCGTTCCATCCTAGCCTTCTGATGTACTAGTAAAGCTGAAGAACATTAAGATACCATCTTAACCAATTTAATGTTCTCTTCACAGCATTTGTTTTAACCCAGTGCAGTCCTAGGACAAACAATTATATGAGAATTTCCCAGTTTGTCCAATATGAAACATAGGGACACATAAATAATGACTTATAAAAACCATAAAAACCAAGTTTATAACAATCTAATCACTATGATAATTTCAAAGTGCATTATTAAATGAATCAATATATGAAATTTAAATTTTCCTGGCTTTGGCTTCCTTAGTTAACTTTCTAATCTACAAAGAACCAATTTCCATATAGCCCTAGTCACCAAATTATAGCCCACTCCTTTTCCTATTTTCTTTATTTACTTATTTACATGCCATTTCAATTATCAACTACAAATGGTTTACATCTTCTATTTTCCCAATTAAGAATTATACATAAATAATAATAAACCAGCAATCTGAATCATAATTCTAAAATAAAAATTCTGTTGAAAATAAATATCACACTACAAAAGGAATAGCACATCTGCCCTTAAGGCTTGCTGGAAAAAAAATAGTTCCTAAAACTTTCTATAACCCAGCAGAGTTGGAGTAATACAAGATCTCAGTGGGATCTCAGATGATCGAGAAGACCTGAAGGGACATTGATGATGAAATTCCTTAAAAGAAATGGCTTGAAGGGAGCCCCTTCTGCTTTTCTTATTGTGGACGAAAACAGTCGTGAGGAGGTGATTTTGGTGATAACCACATGCTATGCTATGAAGGTTCTTCATCTCTTGTCTCTTCTAAACGGTCCACCATCTTCTACCCATTATTTCAGTTTTCACTCTCCAATGCCCATTACAAATTCTAACTGATTAATCTTCCCAATCAGTTTCTCTGCCAGCAGGGACCAACTACTAGAACCTTATCCTAGTTCCAAACATTTGTGATCAATTTGTCCTAAGCTTTCTCAAAGTAGATTATGACCTTATCATGGAAACAAAATGAAACAAAAACAAAACCCTAACTCTGTATCTCAAACTCTTTCATACTATAGTAGTAGTAAGAAAGTTGGTCAGGGCCACAAATGGAATAATGCTGGTGAATCTCTCAGAGGTTGTTTTACCTCATTACATAAAAAACACCTTTCTTTTGTGAATTTTTAATGAAATTTTATAGCCCTCTTTATAAAATAAAACAACATAAAGATAATATTATCAGTATTGCTATCAAGATAATAAGATAAAATAAAAGAAAACAAATAAATTTATTAAATCTATGTTTAATTATTTTCAAATAATTGCTTCAATGTAATCTGCTTGTAGTTTGAAGCTCAATATTTTAATAAAGAATGTAAAGCTTTGGGAACCACATCTTAATTAAAAGCACTATGAGGTCTCTTGAAAATTGACTGAAAACTGGATTAGCATAAATGCTAATTCATGCATGTAAATGCAATTGAATGAAATGAATTTTAAATAATCCAATGGATTATTAACTACCTTTTTTTTTTTTTTTTTTTTTTTTTTGCACTATGATGCTCCGGACCGTAAGACACACCCAACTTTTGGGGAGGAAAACAAGAAAAAAAATCTGCCTCTGCCTCCCAGCATCCATCGGTATTCATCCGACTAGCGTCCTTGCAGCAAACAGCAAACAGCCTGGTCAGCTTCAGCATGTTATTGCAGCCTGATTTAGCACGAGCAGCTGATTGGCGGTTGGATCAGCCTCCCGGAATACTGATCAGCTGTTCCAGACTGTAGGGATTGCTGCCTCTACGCATCACAGAGGTTTTTGGCCTCCAAGTGCCCCATTTTCCCCCAGCCCGTTCCAGGTGGCGGGGATCGCTAGCGCCACCTATCGCTGGCACTACCTATCACTGCTGGAGGCCAAAAACGGGGCATGCAAAGGCTGAAAACAGTTGAAGGGTGGGGGCCGGCGGATGGGCAGGGCTTCAGCAACATTCGCTCTATAAGACATACAGACATTTCCACCCACTTTGATGGGGGAAAATGCGTCTTATAGACCGAAAAATATGGTAATTAGATACCCTTTCCTCTTAGGGGAATCTAGATAAGCTGATCATTAACAGAAGAGACCCTCAAAATGGATGCAAACAACAAATTTCAAATAATAAAAAATTGGATGCTGTTGACAGACAATAGGAAGATCTTAATGGCCTAAAATCCTGGGCAGCAGGCTTCACCAGGAACATGAGATGGATATCTGCAGTCTAACACAAACTGGCATACTCCCCAGCTTTCCAAGCAAACCTCTTACTCCATGAACCACAGGAAATCATGACAAAGGTAGCCCCTGAGGCAGGAAGAATAATCACCCAGGGTTGAGCCAACTTCTCTGGCCAATGATATAGACATGAAAAGACAACTTTCTAATGTTCAATATTCTGTGTGCAAACATTACAAAACCTACCTGATCCTATACAGCAGCAAAAGAATGGCAGAGGTGAGCCAAATTACAACCAATGTGCCTTCCTAGATACTGAAGAAATTTTGGATCTCATCTCACCTGTAGAGTGACTGTATAAAGTCTGCTATTCAACCGCAGACTTCAATTACATCACCAACTACCCCTTCTGACAATAAACAAGTTTTATTGAGCTACTGACAGGGAATATATCCGGATGCAATAAAATGTCAAATGGAGATTTGTTGGAATTCCTTTCCAAGTTCAACATCATAGCATTCCAAGAGACATGGTTAACCACCGGTAATGAAGATATTCAAGGGGGGTGCAATTGGCTCAGTGGTTAAAGATGCTGAGCTTCTCAGCTGAAAAGCTGACAGCCCAAGTTTGAGACGTGAGTGCCATGCAGGCGGGTGAGCTCATGTTACTTGCCCCAGAGCTCCTGCCCACTTAGCAGTTCAAAAGCATGCAAATGCAAGTAGATAAATAGGTACCAGTTCAATGGGAAGGTAACAGCATTTTATGCATCTCAGCATCTAGTCATGCTGGCCACATGATCGTAGAAGAGTCTTCGGACAATGCTGGCTCCTTTGGCTAAGAACCGGAGATGAGCACTGCTCCCTAGAGTCGGAGTTGACTGGACAGAGGATACCTTTACTTTACCTTTAATGAAGATATTCACTTACCAGGCTTCAAATCATGGCATACAACAGCATGCAAATTTAGAAGCGAGCCCCAAAGAGATTATGTTTACTTGCCAAGGGAGAGTTAGGTTGGCAAACAACTTTTCATTATCGTTCCCATACACAAAAAAGAAAATAAGGAAGACTCTGCCCCCCCATTACAGACTCAAATGCCTTATTGATATAACAACAAAGATGTAAAACATCTCTTGAAGAAAGCAAAGGATTGGCAATTGAGAAGAATATATTAGCAGAAGAATAGGCTACGTTCAGACTTGGGACTTGAGAATAGATCACTGATTTATTCTATACCAGGGGTGTCAAACTGGTGGCCCATGGGCCAAATGTGTCATGCGCAGGCCATGTCACCCCAGCTCCGCAAATGAGGAAAACGTCACTAAATGTCACGTGATGGCAACATGATGCAGTGAGTTTGACACCCTTGTTCTACACCATATTATTACCAAATGCACAACAGATGGCAAATATGTTTACATCTTTCATACATCTCAGTGCTGCATTAGATTCCATAAATAGAGACATCTTATGGAAGAAGGCTGCCAAGCTACATATGGATCCTAAGATTTCTATACCTGATAAAGGCCCTCTACACAAATACATACCTGAAAGTCCAGGAATAAATGGCTGTCTCACCCAGAGTATCCACTTATAAAAGTATTAGACAAGAATCTACTTTGGTCCCAAGTTAAACTACATAAAGTTGATTAAACTTTACATTAACAACATCCCAGAATTTCTCCATTCTACAAATGTTCACATGCCAAAGAACCTTAAAAGACACATCAATATCCTTTTGAATGCAGATGACATGGTTCTGATGGCATACTTCCAAGCAGGCCTGAGAAGATTGATAGGGAAATTTGGTACCTAGTGCACTTCTAATTTTTTTTAATATTAATAAATCCAAAGTAATGGTTTTTGGAAAAAGATGGCCCAAACACAATTAGCATTTAGAAGAAGAATCTATAAAACAAATAGATCCCTTCTCACACTTAAGGGTAGTTTTTATAAATACAGGGTCTTGGGCCAACCACTTCAAACAATTTTTATAAAAGCAGCAACAATCTCAAAACTACTAAATTACTTGGTTACAACCGTCAGAGCTCTCTGCTCCTCATTTTAAGACAAAACTTGTACCAATACTAACAGGTATTGGTACAAATCTATGGGCCTATCAAGTGCCTCTATACTTGAGCAAAATCGAGCACACTTTTTAAGTACGGTTGTAGGGACCAACAGGAATACACCTGCTTTAGCAGTAAGAGCTGAAACAGATACCCAGTTAATTTGTAGTCTAACAGCAATTAAAGCCTTTAATTAGCCAACAATTCTTTCAATGGAGCCCGACAACTATCAAAAATATGCCA
The DNA here is from genome assembly GCF_059756535.1 of Pantherophis guttatus. Lineage (NCBI taxonomy): Eukaryota > Metazoa > Chordata > Lepidosauria > Squamata > Colubridae > Pantherophis > Pantherophis guttatus. The sequence continues at coordinate 264,465,352 of NC_142063.1, read as the reverse complement.
GAACAGATGGGCTTATTACAACATACCATATGGATCAATCAATTTCTCCAAATCATTTCGTATTACGGTTTTTCAACACACTATCTATCCTCAGTCAGACAAGGTCAAGGTCAGGAAAAGGTCACACTATCTATCCTCAGTCAGACAAGGTCAAGAAAATATTCAGACAGAGTTTTGGATATTAAGGCCCTGATTTTGAGTCACTTGCAAACATCAGGTTGTTGCAATGGTTGGCGAAAAAATAAAAAGGCGTTCCAAATAGAAAAATATGTGACAACGGATTTCATTCCGTATCATAAGATAGCCCTTACCAGAGCAAGATTTGAGTAGCTAGATTCTATGGCCAAATATGGATTCCACCAAGTGACATATTTTGAGAGAACATGTGTTTGAGGACCATCAGAAATAGAATACATTCCAATGTCCTAGTCAATTGTCATTTATGTACTTCAGACATTGGGATTGTAACAAAGAGAGATTTTCATTAAAACTATTATGTTTATAGTCAGTGCTGTCCAACAGAGAACACATTTTATAAAACACACTGGAGTTGCATGCAAAGATAATGAATTCACCTAAAGACACACTGTTTTTGAACTTTAATATTCATTTTATTATGCATCTCTGCATTCTATTTTATCTTAGTCTTTTAAATTTACTTTACTTTCTTTTATCTCACTTTAATCCATTTTTCTTCATTTCAGTGAATCTCACTTTACCTTATTTTATTGTATCTTACTGTGGCTGATGGTCATGCTTTGGTATGGTCAATTGACTGGTTAATAAAGTATATCTAATTAGAAAATAAATGGCATTTTAAACTTATATTAAAACACAGTAATTTTTGATAAATGATATTCATGGCTTCCCCAACCACTTGAGCCTGTATATTTGATATGTATGTGTAGTTTCATTTCATTCCAGAAAAACTTTTAATTTTTGTCATTCATTGACAAGGGCAGAAATATTCAATAAATGTATCATGCTGTCTAATATTTGTAATTATATTACATGAAATTCTGAGGTATGTTGCAAACTTGGTAAGAATTGGTTAACAATAGAATAAAAACATTAGTATTGGCAAGCATATAAACCTCTCTTAAGAGAAATTGCACTATACATGCCTCAGTATCTTTTCCACTCTATAACATCCTGGTAATCAAAGTTGATATGGAAGCTGTTGAAAGCCATTGTTCAGAAATATTTCAAATAGTTTATACAGGTAATCCTCAACTTACAACTGTTCATTTTGTTACAACAGCACTGAAAAAGGGATTTACAAACATTTTTCACACTTACGACCACTGTAGCATCCCCATGTTCATGTGATCAAAATTTAGATGCTTGGCAACTGGCCTGTATTTATAATGGTTGCAGTGTGTCAGGGGCATGTGATCATCTTCTGTGACCTTCTGACAAGCAAAGTCAATAAGGAAGCCAGATTCACTTAACAACTGCAATGATTCACATAACAACTATGGCAACAAAGGTCATAAAATGGAGCAAATTTATTTAATTGTCTTGCTTAGCAATGGAAATTTTGGGCTCAATTGTGGTCGTAAGTCGAGGACTATCTATAACTATGATGTAGAATATGAACATCCATAAAAGGTTTTTTATGACTAGACATAGGGTAGAATAAAATTTAATATCCCATGGCCCATAATATCTGTGGGAGCGCCGATCCTCTGGAACGGGTTGCCCACCGGGCTTAGGACAGCCCCTGACCTCCTCTCCTTTCGCTGCAAACTGAAGACGTGGCTCTTTCATCAAATGGGCTGATCCGTTGGGGGATTTTTACATTGAAATAATTTTAATTATTTTTTAATTGGATTTTAATTTTTATGTAATTTTCAAATTTGTTGAATGTTTTCTTTGTAAGCCGCCCTGAGTCCTTCGGGAGAAGGGCGGCATATTAATTAATTAATTAATTAATTAATCAAATAAATAATATACTAAAAAAAACTAGCTTGCAAAAAAATCTCAAAAAATGTAGAAAAAGCACTTGAATTCACATAAACTGCAGTTTGGATAACAAATGGACATACAATGTTCAACTCCAAGCATCCGTTTCTTATTAACAATGTGAAACTGAGTCTATTTTAAGCTGTATTCTAAGCATGGAAGAATGCTTAGATATTTGCTTGTTGTAATACCTACCCATTCGCTACTCTGTACTATTGATTAATACATTATTTTGAATTCCTACAATTTGGTTATTTAATATATTCCTGCTGCAGTGAAAAATAATAAATTAATGCAACATTTGCTTAAGTTTAAAGAATAACTCCTGTGATCAACTCTCTACAATTATATCTGCTATTATAATCTTTGTACAGTAAAGAACAATAAAAATATTGTAACATCTTGATCCTCAAAGGAAAATACAATGTATGCAGAAATATCCTCACATTCCACAAATTCTAGACAGCGAAAAAAGCTGTCACATACCACTACTACGGTGAAAACCCTAGGCATACAGTAATTGTGATGATCCTAGCAGTATTCCAGAATCAAAACTTTCCAACACAAAATGTGCAAAATCCTTTGATCTCAGTAAGTTTACATCTTGAAAACCTATTAAAGGCTCAAAGCAGAACAAATGCACGTCAGGAAGTATTCTCAGTATTCCAAACACTTTGATTGGGCTGTTGTTTTACAGTTTGTGATCAGCAGCACATTTAGGCTGGATATGATAACATGGAATCAGAGTATTCCTAGGAAAGCAGCTAACAGTTAAGCACAGGACCAGATAAAAGATTGGTACAGGATCCAATCTGGGTCGGTCTAGCAGAGAGAAGTTCCCTGAAGATGGGTTCCAGCATGAGTCCAAAAGCTCAGAAGAGAAAACCTCTGGTCTCAACCAGTAAAATGTTTTTTTTTTTAATTTGATTTATATGCTGCCCTTCTCCGGAGACTCAGGGCGGCTTACAATGCGTTAAGCAATAGCTTTCATACTTTTATATATTTATACAAAGTCATCTTATTGCCCCCATAATCTGGATCCTCATTTTACCTACCTTAGAAAGGATGGAAGGCTGAGTCAACCTTGAGCCTGGTGAGATTTGAACTTGCAGTAATTGCAGGCAGATGTAAGTGGATGTTAATTAGTCTGCTGAGCCACCAGAGCTCTAATGTTGATTGGCATGCATCTATACTGTCTCCATAGTTGTCATTTGTAACATTAAAGTTAAACTTCTGAGGGTAAAATATTGGACTATATGTGTGTGTGGATGACCGTACTCTGTGCATGTTCTTGTCACTTACTGCAACAGTAATGTTATTCATGCAGTCAAGAAACTCCAACAAATCTTTCTTTCCTCTACTTTTCATAATCAGCAACTACCTTTACATGCAAGCAAAAACATCAGCAAAAAGCAGCAATTTGCATTTGCTGGATTTGATCCCTGAAGGCAATTTACCAAAAGAATAAATAAACAAAGCCAGTTACAATCTTACTGAGTAGATGAAGTGAAATGGCTACATAAAGACTAGCCTCTTATCCTTAATTAAATATACCAAGGAACTTTGCAAGAGAGAAAGGAACTACAATGACCTCCAGGCTGCCTGGCATGTTCATCTTAATCTAGATGCCTGTTTATTTTCAGGCCAGGAGCAATAAATGTAAAAAAAAAGATTATTATGTGAATGAAGGCAATCCTGAAAAAGATTATTAATTTATTATATCCCAGTCTTCTTTCAGAAACAAACTGGCTTATATAACACTACCTCCTTCAGTTTTTCTGGCAACCGAAACCTTGTTAGAGTAAGAGTGACTAGCCCAAAGTCATCCAATGAATTTCCATGATTTATGGTGGCTTTGAATCTGGGTCTAACAATTGATCACTACATCATATTGATTCTCAGTTAAACTGATGAGCTTTTCTATCCTGTTGATGTATGAATTAGGATCTCAAGAACAGAAAAGCTGAGGTAAAAGGGAATATGATTCTGATTATAATCTATACTAATTTTTCACCTCTTCTTTCCTTTATTTGATATTGTCAAAAACTGTTTTGAAGGTAATTATCTTGAACCATTATCCTGCAAATTACTGTTCAGAAGTTATCACAGCTTGCTACCCTCAAAACCAATAAACCATACTAGACTTAATGCAATAAATTATTTCTCTGTAAATTAACTGATATAACTGAAATTTCCTGGCCATTTCAGATTTTTAAACTTTTGGTTAAAAATTTCGGCATGCTAACTTTGAAGGAGGGAGCTTTCTAAAAACTGACCAATGGCTACAGGCATTTGCCTTAGAATGGTCCCAACCAAAGTATAATACAGGTAGTCCTCAGTTAAAAATGGTAATTCGGACCAGAATTTCCATCCCTAAGTAATGTGGTAGTAAAGCATGCCATCACACTATAGTGATGGCAGTCCTGCAACATCATTAAGCATAGTATCATGTGGTCACCATTTTGACCTCTTTGTAGCTTCCTCACTGACTTTGTCAGAAGCTAGCAGTGAAGGTCAGAAGTGGTGATGACATGATGCTGTGGCACTGTCATTGAGAGTTGGTTGCCAAGCATCTGAATCGCTATCACGTGACTGCAGGGCTGCTGTGTCAGCCAGAACTTTGAGTAGTTGTAAGTACCATTCATTTAGCGCCATCAAAGGGTCACTGAACAAGTGTTTATTGAAGGAGGATCACCTGTACAACATTTACATGCAGAGATCTGCAGAGTTGCTTCACACATTGATGATTATGTCTGGCATTCAATATGAAAAAAGATGAAAAATACACAAAAATAAAGCAAGGAAAAAGAAAATGGAGAGGGAGCATCAAATGGAAATGCTGCAAATGAATTCAAGCACAGGAACTTAAAAAGATGTTAAGTAAGAGTCTCCAAACAAACTTGTATAGTATCAGTCTAATGAAAATAAACCTGACTGGGATATAGTACTAAGGTAGCATTGACTGCACTTATTGATAATCTGTGGCAGAAGACAGACAGAGGTGATGCATCTATCCTGGCCATCACAATCTCAGTCGTCTTGTATTATCCATCAGGTACAACAGGCACAATGTATGAAATCTGTGGGGCCTATGATGTTTTTAAAAGCTTAAATAAAAATATGGCAAGGAATCAATGACATAAACCTCCACCCAGTGATACTTGTAAATAAAGTCAAATTGATGCTTAAATTGAAAATAATATGTAGGTTATTTTTTCATTAAGTTTTATTCATAAAACAGAGCCATAACTGGCAAATTTAGATTAAATAAACAAGTAAATATAAAATTTATTAGGATATACCGTATTTTTCGGAGTATAAGAATCATTGACCCCCACGGAAAGGGCTCGTAACTTGGGCATCCTCCTGGATTCATGGCTGTCTTTAGAAGAGCACTTGATGGCCGTGACCAGGAGGATTTTTCATCAGGTTCGCCTGATTCGCCAGTTGTGTCCCTTTCTGGATCGGGACTCGTTACGCACAGTCACTCATGCCCTCGTCACCTCTCGTCTGGACTATTGTAATGCTCTCTACATGGGGCTCCCCTTGAGGTGCACCCGGAGGCTCCAACTGGTGCAGAGTGCGGCCGCGCGGGTGGTTATGGGAGCAACATGGAGCTCCCATGTAACACCTCTCCTGCGCGAGCTGCACTGGCTCCCGGTGGTCTTCCGGGTGCGCTTCAAGGTTCTGGTTACCACCTTTAAAGCACTCCATGGCTTAGGACCTGGTTATCTACGGGACCGCCTACTACCACCAACAGCCTCCCACCGACCAGTACGCTCCCACAGAGAAGGGCTCCTCCAGGTGCCGTCGGCCAAACAATGTCGGCTGTCGGCCCCTAGGGGGAGAGCCTTCTCTGTGGGGGCACCGACGATCTGGAATGAGCTCCCCCCAGAGATACGGAGGATCCCGGATCTGCGCACCTTCCGCCGCGAGTTGAAGACGCTTTTATTTCATCAAGCGGGCTTCGCCTAAATCTTCTCCCTTTTAAATGTAAATTTTAAATTTTTAATGTATTTTAAAATTAGGGGTATTTTAAATTATGGGTATTAATTCAGCCAAATTTATTTAATTCATTTTTATTCGATTTTAAATTTTGTATATTTATGTGTTTTATTTCATGGCTGTACACCGCCCTGAGTCCTTCGGGAGTAGGGCGGTATAGAAATTCGATAAATAAATAAATAAATAAAACAAGACTCACCTTTTTCCCCCCTAAAAGGGGGTGAAAATTGAGGTGTGTCTTATACACCGAATGTAGCCCTGCCCACCCACTGGCCCCCACCCTTTGGCCTGTGCCTTGCAGCAGTTACCTCCTTGCAAGCAAACAGCAAGAAAAAACAGTTTCTTTCAGCTTCAGCATAGACTAATTAGCACAAGTTGATTAGATCGGCCTCCCGACTCTCAGCTGATTTGCTCTCAGCTGTTTTGTGCAGAGCTATGCTGCTTGCTGCAAAGAGGTAAATTGCTGGAGCAGATTTTTTTCCTTGTGCTAATCAAGCTATGCTGAAAACGAAACTGAAAGTAAAGCAGGCTGTTTGCTGCAACGAGGCAAAATTAGGCAGAGGGAGATTTCTTTTTCTTCTTTTTCCTCACCAAAAAAGGTAAGTGCAAACAATGGGAAATTTAGGGCAAAAGAGGAGAGTTAAAGATTTTAAACACAAAAGAAAAAAAGGAGAAAGAAAAAGGCAAAAATAAAAATGGGAAGGGAGAAAAAGAAATGAAAGAGAAAAATGTTATACATATTTACAATTGAAATATGAATGGTAGTAAGAAATAAATGAGAAATCATGATTGTAAAAATGAAATGAATAATAATTGGAATATCTGTCTTTGTATTTTTGAAATCTAGACAATGATAAGTTTTTATTTTTTAATTTTTTTTAGAAATATGAATAAGTATAAACTGTAACAATTGAAATACCTTTAATGGTATATGGTGGTGAAAGTAAAAAGGATTAAATTATAGCTTGGATAACAGCTAGAAAATTTTTAAATTTAATTAGGGAAATTGTAATGATTGAAATATTTTTAATTATATATTGTGATGAAAGTAGAAATGATTAAGTTGTGATTTGGTGGATTATATGGGCAAAACTATGTGGGTTATTGGGAGAGATTAAGATGTGAAAATGAGTAACATAAGAGAGGAAAATTATTTGGTTTATTATTATTGGTAAATATAATTGATTTGTAAGAAATTGGATTGCATGGAAATGATTGGAATATTCATGTTCATATTAATATACAAAAAGATAGTTATATAACTAATTGATTTATATTAAAATGTTGAATTTGTATTAAACAATTGTAATATTACATAATTAATCAATGTGAGGATGGATATAAAAACAGATGACAATGGGAAGGGGTATAATATAGAATAGAAGGGAAAAATTGAATTTGACTAAGATTAGAGATGAGGATGAAGGGTAATATTGGTTTTTTTAAAAAAATAGATGAGGAATAAATATAGCAAAAGGCTAATATAGAAATTGTAAATTTAATTGAAATGACTAAACACTGTTTAAATTTGTGAACCAGCCAAATACTCTGTTCAAAGAAAATACATTGTATGTTTGTATGTGTGTTTGTCTAAAAAAAATTTTAAAATTTTTTTTAAAAAAAAACCAAAAAAGGTAGGTGTGTCTTATACTCCGAAAAATACAGTAGTTCTGTCTAAGTCTCTCTGTGTGTGGCGGGTGATAGTCAATATTGTAAATCAAAATCTTCATAGTATGGTGGATAAATCAATTTCATAAACTTAATCCTGTCTGATTGGATTTAATTGGAAATATACATTCTATAAACATAGAATAGGAATAGAAATAATGAAAAATGCAATTTATCTCTTCCAGAAATCATGAACAGGCTCTCCAACTGTATTTCCTCTGTTATCTCTTCTACCCACCAACCTCTGAATTACGGTATTTATAGGTTTTTCTCCGAGGATATTAACAAAACCATTTCTAGTTCTAGAGTATTAAAGTTATAATTTCTATATTTCTTGATTCTTTCATCCTATACTTGTACTGACACTGTACATCTGTGTCAACATACTAGGGTTTTTTTCTAAATCTCTTTGTTATAAAGACTTAAACGAATAAGTAAGTTGGACATAATGGACTAAAGCAGCAAGAGACAGATTGCAATAATTCACACAAAAGCATTACCTTGGGTATAGGCTGCATCGTCAGACCCCATGCTCAGTTTTCGTGCTTCACTAATCCTATCGACATGTGCTAAAACAGGGTCATTAAGGTGTTGAATATTTTCTGTTTCTGCAAAGTGTTCAGGAAGGTTTAGAAGGTTTGTAGGTTCAAAAGTTGGGGACACCACACCTGGTGAAACTGCAGGGGGTTTATTTGGAGAAACAGTAATTTTAAAAGTGTACTTTGTATTAGGCTGAGTAACCACTACTCGAGGAGAAGTGGCAGAAGCATTGTTTCCAATTGTTCTGCTTTTGGGAGGGTGATGGTGAATAAAGGCAGGTCCCATGCTAACTTGACCAGACATATTCCTAGATGTGGCCGTCACTCCTGGATTTGTTGATATGAAGAGTGTGGGCTGATTCCGTACAAGTTGTTCATCACCTGAAGAAGCATTGGCGGAAATGTACACCTTTGGCTGACTTCGTGTAATGATTTCATCAGTATTTGGTGGACTGGCAGCTATGTAAACAGTGGGTTGACTTCTACTTAAAGTCTGGCTGTTGCTGGAAGAGGAATTTGTGGATGAGCGGGGACCTGTAGGACGAAGTTTTGATGAATTGTTTCTTTGTGGTGGTTCAAGTTTTATTTCAATTTGGTTTTTACGAGGTCCTGTTGATATATTTTGGATATTATATTGGCTCTGGGTTGAAGAAGACTGTGAGCCACCAGATGAATGAACTGTGGGTGCTTGAGGAGTTGTAGGAGAACTTATAGGCATATACACATGAGAGGTCTGATGGCCTTGCTGGTTTGACTGAGTTGACTGTTGTGATGAGGTATGTGTCAAGGAACTGGTTGTGGGCATAGTTGACCAGGGGTTTGAATGTGAAGGCTGGTAGTTTTGTTGAGAATGCATAGCACTGAACTGAGACATCCAGGCTGGATTTTGCTGATTCTGCCGAGTTGTACCACTTGGATTTGTGATGTAAGGTCTAATGTAGATAGAATTGCCTTGTGGACTGTTTATTGGAGGTACGCCATGTATGTGCAAAGATGTTGGGGTGTTCCGACCAGGCTGAATATTTGGGGCTAAAGTTACCATAATGGGGTTAAATCTAGGTATTTGCTGAGCGAAACCAGAAGATCCTTTACTGCCCAAGTGAAATCCAAAATGTTGTCCTGAATTGGAAGTACTAGGAGTATTAGATATGCCAAAGAATCCCTGTGGAACTTGGACTGGAGCAGTCTGTGGTTCTGGATGACACAATTCGCTGTTGGACAAGCTGGTCTGAAGGTGTCCATCACTAATACTATGAGTTAAAGTCCTACTTCCATTCATTCTACTTCCTTCTCTTCCATGGAGATTCACATTCTGTGATTGCAAATCCAAATTAAGGGATGTCATGTGATTTCGCAGACTGGAAATGCCAGAATCATCTGAAAAACCAATGTCTCCTTCACCGTAGAGATATTTTGTGCTCTCTTTAGAGAGAACTGCACAACAGGCATCCAAGTTATTATTATTCTGTAACAAATTTAAAAACAGGCATCAGTAGAATTCCTATAGTTTTGTCACAGTTATTTAAGAACTTAACAAAATACAAGCTTTCTGACATGTAAATCTATTTGAAAACAGGCAAGAGGGATAAGAAAGCTCAGAAAAGAAACATTAAAATAATTATCTACCTAAGTTACAGCTAAAGAAAGACCAACTGAAATACTATGGCTTAAAATATTGTACTATCTGTCTTGGGAGTTAATAGTATTGAACTCAATTAGCCTTTTCTAATTAGCTTAAAACAATACTGTATAAAACAATACTGGATTTTTGTTTTGTTTTATTTTTGTATGGGTAATCACATTATTTGAGACTGGGAAAAGGGGTTAATTGTTTCAAACAGTATACAAAATATTGTTTTACAGTCTTAAACTGAATACTTATTGTGGAATACCTATCAGCATACTGGATCCTGTACTATAAGGCAGTGGTCCCCAATCTTTCCGGCATTGCAGACTGGCAGTGGCGGCTGTGGCGGGTGGGTGGGGACAAGAAAGAATGGTTTTGCGCTCACCCACTACTTGCACAAATGAAGTTTCGCATGCACTAGTACTAGGCCGTGGACTGGGGGTTGGGGACCCCTGCAATAATTTATATTTGTAAATTATACAAATATAATTTAACCAAGTGAGAAAAATAAATGCTATAAGAGATCTTTTTAAGAGATCTTTATGAAACATATTAAGTATATATTTTTAGATTTGATATCCAGCAATTTAAAATGAAATACAAAACAAAGCAGAATAAATTAAATAAAATGCAAAGAAAAGAAAAGTAGAACTAAAACTATTAAAAGCATACAAAAATAAAACAAATGATAATATTCGAACTGGAATAGGAAAATGTATACCAAAGAAAATATACATTTAATAAGCCAAAAAAACCTTTAATTTTTAATATCACAATATTAAAATGTCTAGTAACAACATAGCACTGACCTGTAACATGCATCTGGACACAACAACTTCAGGTACCTCAGGAAATTTTTGGCGCAGGTCATTTAAAACCTGAAAATCAATTTGCTGGCTTCCTTGGGCCATTCGTATGTTGCCTGATCAGGATGTTTGTTCAATGTGCAGTTCCAGGCCTTAGTGTGAAATTAAAATCATCTCTTTTGTCCTAGCATTTTCTGTAAGCAAAACAAAAAAACTTAAGCAAATCATCATATGCATTCATTCATTCATTCATTCATTCATTTAGTATACCACCCTTCTCCCAGAAGGGACTCAAGGCGGTGAACAGCCAAAATTAAAAAACATACAAATACAAACTTTAAGATAATTAAAAAGAATTAAATCATTGGCTTCCCAATTTAAAACCCCCAAGTCCATAAAATTTAAAATCCCAATTAAGAGCCATTTGATTACAACATTCTCATTCTCTTAAGAAGATGTTGGATAACTATTTGTCTGAAGTGGTGTAGGGTTTCCTGCCTAAGCAGGGGGTTGGACTAGAAGACCTCCAAGGTCCCTTCCAACTCTGTTATTTTATTCTATTACATTGCAAGCTTTATAATCTATAAAGAACAAAGCAAGTTGCTTAGTCACAACCTCATTTAGCGACTGATTTAGATAGAGATTGTTCTCAATTACAAAGTGATGAAAAAGTAACTTTGCTACCAATGCCTCCATATAGAACAACAAAAACCTTCAGTTTGAACTTATTAAGGTCCGGTCAGTTTCAGACTGCAGCTGACAGAAGGGTTTTAATCAGAATTCAGGCATAGAACTGATCTTGTTAATTTAGGGTTATGCACTTTTTAGAGAAGTGGTTTAGGAAGATATACAGTAGAAAGCTTAAGCAATCTCTCCACCCTATGAGGCGGAACAATGCCCCACAATAGAAAACAAATGGATCAGGCACAGAACACCATATATGGCCTATTTGTTACTTTTCTCTATAAAATATTTCTATTTCTATTACGCGCAGGGCCGGATTTTCCTATAGGCTAACTAGGCTTCAGCCTAGGGCCTCAAGATCAAGAGGGGCCTACATTCAAATTGTTAGCAAAATTAAAATTACACTTTCACTATAGGTGAAAGGGCCTCATAAGTGGAATAGCCTAGGGCCTCTTTTCATCTAAATCCGGCCCTGATTACGCGGCACTAGGGATTCGAACCGCTGAACTGCCGATCTTTCGATTGACAAGCTCAGCATCTTAGCCACTGAGCCACTACGTCCCTTCTTAATGATTACTTAATCATTAATCTCTTAATCCCTTACTTAATGATTACCATAATTCTGGGCTCAATTGTGGTTGTAAGTCAAAGACTACTTTTATTAACAAATTTTATTATGTCTGTGATTAACAAGCCTTCTATGGCAGAAAAATAAGAAATTGTGCTTTCTTTCTAGTGTCAGCCCAACCAGACAACTAGTGCAGTTGAATAGCAGCCAATTGTCCATCTCACCCAGCCATTTTCAGGAGGTTAAGCGGGGCTGAAGCTGGAGCTTTTCTGGAAGGCTTTGAGGGTCTGAAACTACATATTTTATTTGAATTTTATTTGCCTCTCTTTTTGTATTTATCACATTTTTATAATTTATTAGCAAGAAGCTTGTGATTGTGTCATCATACAAATTTTATCAAAAAATAGCAATGTTGTGGTAGTATCGTGAAACTTTGTTTTAATGTTCCTTATGCTTTGATAATATTCACTAAACATTACTATGAAGATCCTATTGAAGCTGATATTATAGTCATAAAATATTTTAGTATAATAAAATTATTCTACACTATTACACTGTTCTTTTGTTGGAGTGCTAACCTTTACCAGAGACATAGTAACAAATGAAGAAGCTTTTTCTACCCAGTATATGCTGGGTAGCAATATAAGAAAACTGTAATAATATTACATGTAATTTAAAAAGAAAATATTTGGAAGTGTTTCATACATTTAATCAACCAACCAACCAACCAACCAGTCTTATTTTCAATATTTGAAAAAAAAAGTAATCAGGGAAAAATTATTTTTTAAAAATGTAGTTTTCCTTCCAAACTTACATATATCTTTGTAGTAGTCTTGATAAAAATTAGTGTAGACAAGTAGATATCAGTTATTATGACAAACTTCTGTTCAAATAAATCAGCAATCTTTAAAACGTATAATCTTCTGCAATTTCAAAAGACAATTTTTCCACTGACCATATATAATAAATACCATGTTTGAGAAACCTTGTTCTAAGGATAACTGCTAAAGTCACCAAAATTAAGAATTCCAAAATACCAATAAAATAATAGTATAAACTATGCAAGCTGCCTTGAGTTGCCATGGGCGAATAGGCGGCAATATAAATTCAATAAATAAATAAATAAATAAATAAACAAACCGGTTTTCAGTTAAGCCATTTTTTGAAAATTAATAAAAATGTTTTTTATATAAGATAAACTTTCAAAAATCAACAATATAACAAGAACTAATATGCTGAATAAATATTTCACTGCAGCTATTAAAATGCTTATAATTACAATACCTAATCTGCAAATACTGTCAAAAGTACAGCTGAATTTAGATACATACATACAGTTTGTAAAACAGTGATTTTTAATATTTTATTAAAATTTATTATAAGATAAAAATACAAAAAGAAATAACAGAGTTAAAGAAGAAGAAAGGTGCAAAGAAAAATAAAGAAAGTAGTGGTGACTTTTATCAGTGCGGTAGAATACCAAAAACAATTTACAACGTCGATATTTTACTTTACATTTCTAAATATTTTAAGCCATTTCTATAACAACATTAACTCACTCTAGTCATCAAAACTTAGAATCAAAAGTTTCATTTTTTTCAGGTTTGAGCAAAAAATCCAGAAGCAGCTTCCAAGTAGAAACAAAACCAGAAAGGTCCTTCCCTTTAATTAAAATAGTCTGTTTTGCCATTTTTGCCAAATCCATTATAAACAATGATTATGATGTCCATATATTCCAGCAACACACTATCAATAAGGTAAACCACAAGCAAAACACACATGCACACCAAGCACTACTGTATACTAGCTTTTATAGAAATCTGCATGTAACCTATGAATTTCTTACCTGATTACTCTTGAAACAACAAGACTACACAGGATCAGTGGAAAGATGTTGCTCAGGGCAATTTTGTCAAGCACTTTATTTTTTTCTATTTTCTAGAAGTCAACAGAATGCTCATGAGAGGTGCCCTCCCAACCACTGGAAAACTGCCCAAGTGCTACCAGGAAACCTGCTGAATTCACCAAATATGTAGGATGGGATCCTCCTCACTAAGCAGAGATAGGTTAGTCTAGTTCAGGGATCTCCAACCTTTTGGACCTCAGGGACCACCAAATTCATAATTTTAAATCCCGCAGACCACTGGGGGTGGGGAGGCTCAGCCATCTTTTGGGCCTATCTGTCTGCTTCTGAGAGGCCTCTGGGTGGGAGGCCCGAGAGAAAGTGCCTGGTCCAGGTACACACCCTGGAAACCTCTTTTGTGTTCCTTCTCTGAAGAAGCTTGGTCAATCTGAGTGAAGGAAAACGAAGATAGGCAGATTGACGGTGGCTTGCTGATGTTGGTGGGAAAGTCAGTCCCATATTCCAGAGCTGTAGTAGTTAGTCACAGGACTGTCCCTTTGATCATCCTGGAGCAGCTCCTCCACCCGGGTGCACCTGCCTGCTGAGAAGCTCGGCCGAAGTTTCCCATGCAGCTTCAGTGAGCGCTCCTCAAGAGATGAGAGTTTGCAGCGGGCTGATCTAGTGCCCAGGCTGGCTACAAGAGAAACATTCATTCTTGGCCGTATTTTAGATTCCTAGCTGCAATGGACAGCAAAGTTAGGGTTGACCCTGGGCGCTTCTCTCCACTTAACAGGTGGCCAAGCTAACTGCCTGAAGCGCGAGCAGCATGGGAACTTCGGCCGGGCTCCTTGAGAGAAATGCAAAGATTTCTCTGTGGACCACCAAAATTTTCTCATGGACCACCAGTTGTCTGCGGACCACCAGTTGGTGACCACTGGTCTAGTTAATTCCACTGTCATAAAGATCATTATTTTTCTATGATAGTGGACTAATGGAAACAGATCAGATCATGAGACATCTTCTCTGAGGGAAAAGCTAGATCTAAGAGTGTAATAGGCCACGTGGGTCAGGCCTACGATGAGCTGAAATGTGTTCACAGTTGTCATTGTAGCCATCAACTCCCAAGATAACTCAAATTCCAGAAAGGGGAAATCACACAGTACTAACAGGGTATAACCACCTCTAGTTGGCGAGGAATGCTGTTCTGCCAATGTTGTTGCTAATTTCTGACATGCCATATATGGAAAAATTATTCTGTGAAGCTTTTCTCAATTCATATTTATGTACCATAATAAGAGTACATGAGTAAATTGCAAGTGCATGTAATAGCATATATTACAGCATTTACATATTTCTTAATATATAGAAACTAAAAAAATAAACTTAACATTTATGCCTTCAAGTCATTTTTAATCTCTGTTCCCTGCAGTTTTATTGCCAACATTTTTCAGATGTGATTCTTAAGACATTTTACTGAATTAGTCCCTTATAGCCCTAACCTTTAAGAAAAATCACAAATAAAGAGGTGTAACTTCAGTCACACTTTTGAATTTTAAAAGAATGATAATGGTATTAAATGTTTTGTAATTTATCACACAACTCTTACATAATTTTACTGAGAATCTATGTGTTAAATTAAATGTTAATTTTTATGACAAATTATCACATATTCATATCATATGCTTGTCATATGATATTCATATCATATTTATATCCTGTACTAAACAACCAGCTTTAATTTTGTGCGCCTGAAGACCAGCATTCTACAGAAGATTCTATACTCAATCAACAATTTCACATACCGATTAATTAACTCAATTTGTTTCAATCAATTAAAACACATCTATTAAGTGGAAATTTATTTAGGCTAACAATCTGAAGAGGAAAAAATGTGGACTAAAAAAACCCTCATATTTTTTCTTTTAACAGTAGAACATATTGTACCCATTATTGATAGTATTTACCAAACAGGGCTGAAAGATCAAATTACACCTTTGTAATTTGGCTTCCAGAGAAGTAGTGAATACGAAATGCAGATGGCTCAATATAGTACAAGAAGCCACAAGACTTTTAATATTTTTGAATTAGAAAGTCATATCCTCTTTACTCACAAATTAAAGAAATAATCTTAAGGATGGCTAGAATTTTTCCTCATTTTTTCTTTTAAAATTATTACTTTTGAAAAGTGTGGAACCTTCTTGGAACTGCTGAAAAGATTGTGTTGTAAACTTTCAGCAGTTCCAAGAAGGTTCCTTTTATCAGTTCCAAGAAGTTTGCATTTGCACTAGTCAGGTGACTCTGAGGGCACGAAAAACTAAAGAGATTCTTAAATGAGTTTATACATACAGATCAAAATGGATTCTTACCTAAGAGACAAATTTATTTATTTATTTTATTTATTGGTTTGATTTATATGCCGCCCTTTTCCAGAGACTCAGGGCGGCTTACAATGCATTAATCAATAGCCTTCATACTTTTGTATATACCTGCTTAGTAGGGCTTTCGCCCCCCCCAAGCGGTGTTCTTTTTTATACAAAGTCAGCTTATTGCCCTCACAAAGCGAGTCCTCATTTTACCTACCTCGAAAGGATGGAAGGCTGAGTCAACCTTGAGCCTGGTGAGATTTGAACTTGCAGTAATTGCAGGCAGCTGGTGTTACTTAACAGTGCTTTAGTCCGCTGCGCCACCAAGGCTCTTTTAATATGAGAAAAATCTTGAACACACTGGAATATTATGAAGCACATCCAGGGAAACAAATGGTCTTGATGTTCCTAAATGCTCAGAAGGCCTTTGACAACGTGAACTGGCAATTTATGTTGATGCAACTAAAAATTATGGATTTTGGAGAAAAATTTATTAATATGATTAAGACAATATACCATAAGCAATCAGCAAGGGTGATGGTAAATGGAGATATGACTGAAAAGGTTAACATTATGAAGGGTACTAGACAGGGATGTCCTTTATCCCCATTGTTATTTGTATTGACACTGGAGGTACTAAACAGAAATATAAGACAGGTTAAGGAGTATGGAAATAAAAAAGGAGGAATATAAATTGCAGGCAATCGCAGATGATTTGGTATTTATTTTAGAAGATCCGCAAGAAATAGGACCAAAGCTATTAAAAAGAATAGAAGAATATGGTGAGGTGGCAGGACTGAAAATCAATAAGGACAAAACAAAAATATTAGTGAAAAATAACACAGAGAAGCAGAAAAGGGACTTGACGGAGAGATTAGATATCCAGATTACAAAGAAAGTAAAATACTCAGGGATACAATTAACAGCAAGATGTGTAACGATTAAGGAAGACAACTATTACAAGCTCAAAAAGCAAATTGAGGTAGATTTAGATAGATGGAAAAACCTGCAATTATCATTTAATAGTTACAATTAAAATGAACATATTACTGAAAGTATTGTTTTTATTCCAAACAATCCCGGTAAAATTGGAAAAAAAATATTTTGAAGAGATAATAATGAAATATATATGGCAGGGGAAAAAAGTGAGAATTAATCTAAAAATGTTACAAGACGTAATAGCTGGGGGAGGGCTTGAACTACCGAATTGGGAATTATATTACCAGGCAGCAGTGCTAACTTGGATGAAGGAATGGATTGTATTGAGAAATACAAGATTATTGACATTGGAGGGACATGACCTGCAATTAGGTTGGCATGCTTTTTTATGGTATGGAAAAAATAAGATACATGTTACTTCCAAAGACACTATATAAGAAATGCTTTGTTACTAGAATGGAAAAAATTAGAAAGCAACACTACTTGAAGATACCAGCCTGGCTTTCAACGATGGAAGCACTTATACATCCAAATATTATTAATCTGGGAAATATTGTTAGATACAAACATATTTTGTCAGATAAGGGGGAACTTAAAATGAAATGTGAATTAGAAAAGCAGGGGATTGATATGGATTGGTACACACAGTTGCAAATACAATCTAGATATGAAAAGGATGCTAAACTTTATGGTTTTTATATGGAACTGACAGAATTGGATAAGATATTGACAGGAATAGAAGAGAGAATGATAAAAAAAATTGTATACTTATTGAGTGTTAAATTAGAAGAAGTCAAAGAAACAATGATAGCATGGGCAAAAAACTTTGGTCACATGATAGAGCTAGATAAATGGCAGCAACTATGGGATAGGAATTACAAATTAACATTGTCAACTACATACAAAGAAAACCTATGTAAGATGTTTTACAGATGGCACTTAGCACCAGAAAGACTGGCCAAGATAAATCAACTAAATGTTGGAAATGCCAACAGACATCGGGGTCATAGTATCATATGTGGTGGACATGTGGGGAAGCAAAAAGATACTGGGCAAAAATTTGTATGTGGCAGGAGATGATGACACAACAACATATTGATTTAAAATCAGAATTGTTCCTGTTGGGGATTTTACTGGGAATTTATAGTAAAGAAACTGAATATTTGATTATTCATGTAATAAGTACAGCTAGAATTGTATTTGCACAAAATTGGAAAAGCGAAGAGATCCCTATAGATGAAAAAGTGAGTAAGAAAATATTAAAATGTGCAGAAATGAATAAATTAATACTTGCAATTCAAGAAAAAGAAGAATCAGATTATAATAATATATGGGAGTTATTTTATCAATGGTTACAGAATAAATATGAAAGCAATGTATTGTAAAAATAGATAAGTAAAGAAGAGAAATGTCAGTATTATTATTTAGTATTAATATAAAAATGAATGTAAGAAATGAATATGGGGTAAGTTTAATAGTTAAGAGACAAAGAATTTTATACTCAGATAACACTGTTTAACGCAAGTTTGAATGTTTGTATTAAAAGAAAAGAAAAAATTTTATAAAAAAGAAAAAAATGCATATTTCCATATTGGACTATATTTGTCCACTAAGCCCAACTTCTTTAGAATAGGACAGCATTAATTAAATCAATTGTTTGGGAGATTCCATCCCCCACCCTAACCTTTAAAAAAGTAAACCTTCTGTGAATACATATTAATTCTGAATTCAGTCTCAGGGAAAGTGGAACAAAAACTTCCTATGAAGGATACAGGTTTGGTATTACTTCCCTAAATAATACTAGGTGTCAGAAATAAGTCTCCATTTCAAACATGCACAATACTGAAATCAATTTAGCTTGCCAATCAAAATTTGAAACCATGCCATACATTATGTTTCCAATAATGTTCTACTGTGACAAAATTTCTAAACAGAGTTCTTTTTATTTCTTCCGTAAACTATGGACCTACATATATATTAGCAAAGGCCAGTTCCCAATATTTATAACCCACATCCAGAGCATCTATATATAAATTAATTCTAACCCCAACCCTAATATTTTTAAAAAATGTTTATTTCTAACTGCCTGCAAGATCTATTAGCTTTAAATGTTTATTTGCATGCTTAGAAGGGGATTTTTTCCTTCATTTTTCTTGTATAGTTTGATAAATCTTTTACAGAGTCCTGTTTTACCTATTTCCTTTTGGTGTACAGGTAGTCCTCAAGTTATGACCACAATTGAACCCAACATTTCTGTTGCTAAGTGAGACAGTTAAATGAGTTTGGCCTTTTTTGCCACAGTTATAAAGTGAATGACTGCTGTTGTTAAGTTAGTAACACGGTTGTTAAGTGAATCTGGCTTCCCCACTGTTTTACTTGTCAGAAGATCACAAAAGGTGATTACATGACCCCAGGACACTGCAACCATCATAAATATATGCCAGCTGCCAAGCATCCAAATTTTGATCACATGACCATGAAGATACTGCAATGGTAATAAGTGTGAAAAACTGTCATGTCACTTTTTTCAGTGCCGTTGGAACTTTCGACAGTAAACAAATGGTTGTAGCTGATTTTCCAGCATGGTGCTTCAGTGGGTATCACTCTTGTTCTATACTCTATAGACTGGGACTAAACTGAAGACACGCCCTCTGCTGACGCTCCCCAGTTTCGACTCAGTCTATAGCTCTGTATAGACGTGGCAGGGTGAGCTCTGCTAAAAAGAGTATTTGGTTCAGCACAGTGATTGGAATAGAGTACAGGGAAGAGAAGAAAGAAGATTTATAGTGTGAAGAGCCCTAGGCTCCAGCCTGCTATTCCCTGAGGAGTTGAAATTGCAGGAAAGTGGAGGCCAGAAAAGGCTTCACTAACTGTGGCAGCCATTTTCAGGGGACAGTGTGAAGGGCCATTAGCTTGAGCCCGCTACCCCGCAACGAGGGAGGATCGTGGTGTTGCTGGACGAAAAGGTTGGATCTGGTGCGTTTTGTGGCTCCTCATGGCTGCCACCGCTATTGAGAGCATCTGAAGGCTGTGGCAACATTGGTCTGTTGGGCACGAAATGTTGAAGAGGCTTGTAGGCGCCATTTTGAATTGTGGAGTAGGGTGGGGACCATGAGCTTCGACCACGCTATCCAGGAATGCCATTAGGAGTGTTACCGGCTGGTAACACTTAGGAGAGGGTTCTCTCTCGGCTGCCTGCCCGGCAAGGAGTGCAGTCTCAGAGATATTGCCAACCCCAGATCACGTGGAGATTTCCCAGGCTGCCTGCCCAATTGGGAGGTAGACTGGGACCTCCAGTATTGCTGATACAGACAGACCTTCTGAGGCTTTTTGGCTGCCTGCTCGGTTGGGAGGTAGACCAGAGTGGTGAGATAACTGAGGCCATTGGAGTCATTTTTCTTTTGGGGCCTTTCCTGGCAGGAAGCCTTTAGGAAAAAAAGAAAAGAAACCAGACTAGTAGACCAGGTAAGTACATCAGTATCTGCAGTTTTTACATGTGCGCACAGAGAGATGGCTGAAAGAGCTCAGGCGAGCAGGGCTACCAGTTGTGGCTCCAAATATGGATCCTCTAAATCTAAGAGTAAGGCTGTTCCCAACAAGAAGCCTTCTAAGACCCAGGAGAAGGCGGAACAAAGGCTTCAGAGGGCTTTGGAGAAGCAGGTGGAAAAAGGAGCAAAACAACGGAGAAAAAGAAACACCTAAACCCCCTTGTAAACAAGGATGTTATGGCTGACCCTGCTTTCAGCCAGATATCGGAATCTGATACTCCCAGCATTGCAGAAGGCTTAATTATACAGGAAGAGCTGGGTTCAGTCTCTATACCAGATCCTGGGCCATCAACAAGTGGCATTTGGCCTCCACAGGGCCTCTCACCTTTACCACAGGGGGTGGTGAGTCGGAGGCATCCACCCGAAGCTACCTTCACTCCCATGGTGGCGGGGCTCTGCCCGCTGGGGGAGGGTGACACAGAAATGCATCCTTTAGTCCAACAATGGATTTCTGAGGCAGTTAAGAGAGGTTTTGAAGCTGGCAGACAGCATTTTCATCAAGTAGCAGTGGTGGAACCAGAAATGCAGATGCAGGAGAGATCTCCTCAGCACCCAAGGGAATTTC
Organism: Pantherophis guttatus; assembly: GCF_059756535.1. NCBI lineage: Eukaryota > Metazoa > Chordata > Lepidosauria > Squamata > Colubridae > Pantherophis > Pantherophis guttatus. Next base: position 264,444,232 of record NC_142063.1, on the reverse strand, counting down.
CGAGTTATCAGGCTTCCTGTCTCTGGACTCTTCCTCGAGAAGTGAAGATTCTGTATCCGAGGAAGAGGGCCTGATTGATCAGGAGTTATCTGGGTATGAGGGTATGAGGGAACAACCTACCTTCAAAGGTTTAAATAAGGTTCCGGCCTTATTTATTTAACTGTTTAAGGTGAAGAATTTGACCTGGCTGGGGATGGACTCATCAAAGCCTGAGGTTTCGCAGGAGACTTCGGATCCTATTGATTTCCTTTTTTCGGAGCCCATGACTGAAACAGAGCCATTCCAGCACCAAGATTATTTATGGATGTAATTCAAAGGCAGTGGGTTTCTCCTGGAGCTTATCCCAATCCCTCGTCCTTTGACAAAAAATTCTACAATTTCACCCTGGATCCCACCGAGCTTCTATGGATCCCAGAAGTAGATGAGCCGGTGATGGCATTTGCATCCCCCTCAGCTACTCTCTATGATGCTGAGGACGTTCTTAAGCCAGACGAGAAGAAGGTGGAGCTTACACTTCGCAAGGCCCACCAAGCAGCTGCCTGGGCGGTTTAGACTGCCATGGCGCTTCTTTTTTTACCAGAGCGTCATTGCTTTGGTTGAAGCAGATGCAGGAAAGAGTACTGCCTAGTGATCTGCGGACTCACCAGGATTTCAACAAGGTTGTACCTGCAGCGGAATTCACGACAAATGCCACATTGAATTCTGCGAAGAATGAGACATCTCTGTAACATCATCGAAACTGGGGAGCGTCAGCAGAGGGTGTGTCTTCAGTTTAGACCCAGCCTATAGAGCTATAGGACAAGAGTGATACCCATGCCTGGAGTCTCTACGTACCGTCTAAAAATGGGTGTCTCAGATAGGACCAACGCCCCATTCAGGAAAGAAAGACAACTATTAGGAAGGAAGAGCTGGGTATATTTCTCAAATGCCTGAAAAAACCTTAATCCTCCACTAGCTGAAGGATGTAAGCCAAGGGACAGGAGCAAGCACATTCAGCTTTTTTTAAAAGTACTGTGGGTTAACAAATGTGTACATGATACACACACACACACACATAATGTAATCAAATAATAACTGGTTACAAAATTCTGGCTGGTCAAAGTTGCCAGGCAGTATTTGTGGTTGCCCCAATTCTTTCCCAATTGTTTGACAAACACAGAAAAGCATAGATTGGGCGTTGGTCTTACCTGATACGCCCCTTCTCGAGCAGGCGCCCACGGCAGTCATACTGGGTATCGACACGTTCGCTATCCAATAGGACCGAGTCTACTGGAACTTTAGCCCGCCTCTTCCTGCTTCAGTCCCAGTTTGGAGGCGAGGTCGACCAGCAGACTGTGGTGTCTGTAGCAAAAGAAAGAAAGAAGTGAAAAAGCCCTCCCACCCCAGTTAACGACCAGGAACGGCCAGAAAGGGTGGGGATGACTGCCGTGGGCGCCTGCTCGAGAAGGGGCGTATCAGGTAAGACCAACGCCCATTCTCCGACAAGGGCGCCCACGGCAGTCATACTGGGACATACCAAAGCTTGGTGTCTCCTAGGGCGGGAAAGGCCGGACCTGCTGCAGAACCCTCCTGCCGAATGCCGCGTCAGCGGATGCATATGAATCAAGGCGGTAATGCCGTATAAAGGGAGTCACCGACGACCATGTTGCAGCCCGGCAGACCTCCTCCAAAGAGGCCTGGGTGGCCCATGCAGCTGAGGTGGAGGCGCTCCGCGTAGAGTGTGCAGTGATGCCACAAGGAGGATCCAAGGATTGAGTCTCGTAGGCTGATGAGATAGTTGCCCTGATCCAACGACCTATAGTGACTGAGGAGACGCGAGATCCCATCGACGAAGGTTGAAAGGACAGGAACAGAGCCTCGGTCCTCCGGAAGGAGGCCGTCCTGTGCAGATAAATCCGAAGGGCCCTTCGTACATCCAGTTTATGCCAGACATGTTCCTGTCGGTAACGAGGAGTTGGACAAAAATTTGGGAGAGAGAGCTCCTGCGACCTGTGGAATATGGTATTAATTTTAGGGATGAAGGCAGGGTCAAGGCGGAGGACTACCCTGTCCGTATGGAAAATACAAAGATCCGGTCGTACAGAAAGGGCTGCGAGTTCAGAAATCCTCCGCGCGGAGGTGATAGCAACCAAAAAGGCGACCTTAAATGATAAGTACTTGAGGCTGACCTCTCGCAGTGGCTCAAACGGGGGACCCGTGAGGGCTGTCAAAACCTTATTTAAATCCCAAGTTGGGAATCGGTGCACCGTGGGAGGTCGCAGATTGGTGGCGCCCCTCAAAAATGACCGAATCAGGGGATCATGAGCAAGTGAAGTGTTGGAACCACAGAGTAGTATCGATGAAAGAGCAGCTACCTGGCGACGGAGCGTATTGGGAGCGAGGCCGGCCAGAAAACCGTCGTGCAGGAAGTTCAAAATTTGGAGGATAGAGACCTCAGAAGGAGAAATGGAACGACGACGGCACCAATCCGAGAAGGACCTCCAAGTAGAACCGTAGATGCGTTGAGTGGAGGGTCTACGGGCAGCCTGGATGACTTCGATGGCTCCCGTGGGCACGGAGGCTCTGGTCAATAAGAGCCGCTCAGTCGCCAGGCTGTCAGCTGGAAGGACTGCGGGTCCGGGTGTCGGATGGGTCCCTGCCGTAGGGATATCCGATCGTCGGGAATCCGCCACGGAGGGGCAACTGACAGGGACTTCAGGTCGGGAAACCACGGGTGACGAGGCCAGTGAGGGGCAAGCAGGATGACCTCCGCTTTCTCCGAGAGAATCTTCCGTACGACCCTGGAGATGAGTGGTAGGGGAGGAAAAGCGTAGAGCAGCTGTCCGACTGGCCAAGGGCTGCGTAATGCGTCCACCGCCTCCGCACCCGGGGAGGGATAGCGAGAGAAGAAGCGGGGGAGCTGATGATTGTCGCTCGATGCAAACAGGTCCAGTGACGGGGTGCCGAAGCGGGAGGTTAAGTCCTTGAAGAGTTGGGGGCACAGACTCCACTCGGCAGGGTCGATGGTGCGGCGGCTGAGAGAATCTGCACAGATGTTCGCCGTCCCGGAAATGTGCTCCGCTTGGATCGACGACAGGTGGTCCTCCGCCCAGAGCCCCAGGCGGAGCGATTCCTTCAGCAGAGAGCGAGATCTGGTGCCGCCCTGCTTGTTTATATGTGCCTTGGCTGAGACATTGTCCGTCAGAATAAGGACATCCCTGCCAAGGACATGAAGTTCGAAGCTCAGGAGGGCCAGGTAGATGGCCCGTAGTTCCAGCAAGTTGATGTTGAGGTTTTGCTCCGAAGGGGACCAAAGGCCCTGAGAGAGACGAGTCCCCAGATGGGCGCCCCATCCCGAGAGACTGGCGTCTGTTGTGATGACGATCCTGTCGGTCTCTCCGAAGAAAGAGCCCCGGGATACCGCCGACGGCGTCCACCAACTGAGCGAGTCTAGAACTTTCGGCGGTAGGACAATTCTGGATGCCGAAGTGCTGCGGAAACTCCGTTGGAAAGGGAGCAATAGCCACTGGAGCTCCCGGCTGTGGAGACGAGACCACGGCACAATGCCGTAAGCCGAAACCATTTTACCAAGCAGACTAGAGAGGACCAGAAGGGATGCCGAGGACCGCCTCCTGACTGAGGAAGCCAGATCAGAGAGACTGGACTGGCGTTCTTGTGACAGAGAAACCCGAAGGGTGGAGGAGTCGATAATGGCCCCAAGGTGTTTAAGACACGTAGTGGGAGACAAATGGCTCTTAGATATATTAATGGAAAACCCGTGCCTTTGCAAAATAGCCATAACAGAGGAAAGGTCCCTGTTTGCTTGAATCTGAGACTGGGATAGGATGAGGATATCATCCAAATAAAAAAGTGCTCGTATAGGAACAGAAGAGACATGGGCCATAAGGGCCGCCATTATTTTAGTGAATACCCTGGGCGCAGATGAAAGGCCAAACGGTAAGGCAGCATACTGGAAATGCTGCCCGTTATAAGAAAACCGAAGGAACTTACGGTGAGAGGGGAGGATGGGAATATGGAGGTAAGCTTCGGTTAAATCAATGGAGGACATGAAGTCCCCCTTACGAATGCAGAGCAGGATGGTTTGCAGCGACTGCATTTTAAACCGACGGTAGATGATGTGTCGGTTGAGGGACTTCAAATCGAGAATAGCCCTCCAGCCTCCCGAAGCCTTGGGTACCAGGAACAAACGGGAGTAGAACCCGCAACCTCTTTGTGAAAGAGGGACAGGTTGAATGGCCTCGATGGCCAACAAGTGTTGGATGGCCTCATTAACCCGAGCCCGTTTAACCGGGTCCCGGGAAACCGGGCAAGGGAGGTAGTATCTAGGGGGAATGGATAGAAAATCAAGTGACAAACCAAATCTGATGGTCTCCCTGACCCAGCAATCAGAAACGGACAGATCCCATTGATCGGCGAAAAAGGTTAAACGGCCGCCAATCAGGGAGTCAGGAGGGGACCTAGCGGGGCCGTCGGAAAGGGCGACCCCTCCCACCTCGAAAGGGCCGTTTGGAGGAAAAGCGAGACCCCTGTCTGACCTGGCCATCCTGTTGCAGAGGTCCCCTGGGTGAAAAGGGCCGTTGATGACGATGCTGGAAGACGGAAGAATCGGGGCCACGAAAGGAGGTTGAACGATAGGATCCTTGAAGACGATACTCCGACCGACGAGAGATAGAAGGAAGAATCTTCCGATGGTCCCTAGTCTCAATGAGCAAGGGATCTAGTTGTTCTCCAAATAGCTTAGTGCCGGCGTAAGGAGAGGAAGCAAGGCGCCATTTGTTCCTGGCGTCAGCTTGCCAGTTCCGGAGCCAGAGGAGTCGTCGTGAAGTCACGGAGGATCCGATGGCTTTGGCAGAAAATCGAGCAGCGGAAAGAGTAGCATCAGCGGAGAACTCCACCGCTGCCACGATCTTATTAATGTCTTGGTGGGTGCGCTGATCGGAAGCCGGAATACGTTCCTGCAGCTGGCGCAGCCACAGAATAGATGCCCTATTGAAAAAAGATGCAGCTGATGATGCCTGCACCGACCAGGCAGAGGCCTGATGACCCTTGATAAGAGTGCGCTCAGCTTTCTTTTCTTCCGGTCTCAGATATTCGTCAGATGGTCCGGTGATAGGAGCGGAAGAGGCCAGAGCCACGACAGGTGTATCCACAGAGGGCACCTGCAAGAGAGAGGAGAAATCTGTGGCCAGATTAAACAATCTTCTGTCCAGGTTGTTTGGAACGGGACCGGAACTAGGAGACGCCCATTGTCGTTTCAGAACGTCCGAAAATAATTTCGGAGCTGGGACCACCTCTGAATGGACAGGAGGTTCTTGAAACAAGGCAGACTTGGGATCAGTTTGAGAAGAAGAAGAAGCATCAGATGTGGAGGGTGCTCCACCCAATCCGGTGACAGCCTTAGCTTTGTACAGGAGGGAGCGAAACATGTGAGGCTTAAAAAGTCCCACAAATGCCGGTTGATCTGGCTCTAATCCCTCGTCTTCGGAAAGCTCTTGCTCAGGAGGAATCTCCCCTTCCGATAAGGAGCCCTGGCTTTCAGAATCCTGACCATAGTCATCAGCCATGGTCTCCTCCTGATAGGTGTGATGCCGAGAAGACCTATGGGTAGGTAGGGCGGAAGCGGTTTGTTGCTGTAGACCCTGTGCTATGCCTTGGCGAATTGCCTCGGAAATCAGGTCAGCCAAAGACGGCTGCAGATCCGGAGGTACCTGGTGACCCTGGAGGCATTGTTGAGAGAGAAGGGCCCCGGAAGAAGGCTGAACCGGGATGGGGACCGAGGAAGGTTGCTGAATCTGTAACCCAGGTCCTGGGGAATCAGATGGAAAAACCGAGGCCACGTCAGCAGAAGCGCTGGGATCCCCTTGCACAGAGACATCCGGCGATAGGGGGGGGGCAATGGAGGGATGATCCGCTGGTAAGGAAGCAGGAGAGGCTACTGGCAGAGGCCTAGGATCTTGAGAAGCCTTGGAGCGAGCCTTCTGGAAAGCTTTCTCCATCGCTTTGTGGCGCCGGCTCTCATCTCTGGCAAGAGAAGAGCTTTTGGAGGAATGAGGGCGCTTGGAGGAGGATGATTTCTCCTTTCCTTTCCGGCTGGATGACGGGCCTTCCCCTGGATCATCATTGCAATGGCGTTTCTTACTCTGAGCCTTAGAGCCAGTCTGCCTAGCAACAGGGGCGTCCGCCATTTTGATTGAGATAGAAAGCGCCAAAAATAAAAACTGCCAGAGAGGGGGAAAAAGGCTGATCACCAGGTCAGCTCCGTACCTTCCAATAACTCAGCAGAACGATCGGAGCGGAATTAGCTTGCCCTGCTGCCTCGCTAGCCGTCCGGCTTGAGCGCGAGGGAGCACAGGGGGCGCGGAAGCGTCCTCGCGCCGATCAGCTGTTGAGCGGATCTTCAAAGTGGCGCCGAAGAAATTCGCCGAAAAATTGCAGAAAGAAGGCGCGGGAGGGCAGGGCGAAGCGCGGCGGGGCAAGACAAGGCAGGCCCGTGCGCGCGATGGAGAGACAGTCAGCCGACAGCTCTCACCGCTTGGCAACCCTCAGCGGAGTCGGAATCCAACCTTCTCGCTGGTAAAGCTTTTGAATCTTTTGAAGCCAACAGAAACAGCGAAATAGAAAAAATAGGACTGGAAACGCTACAGACACGGCTGTCCTGATAGAGACCGAGTCGGAAAACTGGGACTGAAGCAGGAAGAGGCGGGCTAAAGTTCCAGTAGACTCGGTCCTATTGGATAGCGAACGTGTCGATACCCAGTATGACTGCCGTGGGCGCCCTTGTCGGAGAACATCATTTCTGTATTATGCAAATCATTGGAAATAGTGAGATTCTATCCATTTCTACATTTCATTGAAACAAATGTGAATTATTTCACAGCTCCCCCAAATTCTCAATGATTCAGAAAAGCAATATTTGTATTTGAATCTGTACCAGCATGGCTGTTTTTTCCAGAAACAATATTTTACCACTTCTATCCACCTCAACACTCTTGGCAAGAGATCCACTCTGCTTTCCAGAAACTTGAGTAGAATTAGTCACTCTGTGCCAGGATTTAAACACAGTAATTATTTACAAGTGCAATCAGAAACACTAAGTTCCATCACAGAACTGAAGCTACCATGTTAGTTGTAATGGGTCATAATTGTTCAATTTGACATTACTTTCGGTTTAAATTCTAACTATCACAAACACACCCAACAATTAATATTATGGCCTAAAAATGTTCACATTCTTTCCCATCCAAATGTTATTGATATTATCTTTAAATGAATACATAATCTTTATTATATTTTGTCAGAACTCATATAAGCCTCTCTGCACCCTCTGCTACTATATAACATATTAAATACAGATAAGCAAAATAATTAAATATATCCAGGATAAAAGAAACAACATTCAAAACACAAAATTGCAGACTTTGCTCTCATATGGAACGGTAGCCAAATTACCAGCAGAAGTATGATCCTTCAAAATTTTCACTCCTATAGGAATTTATTTAATCGTGTTAAGAAAACTTTACCATTTACCACTTACACTAAATTATAACAGTTTTCAAATTTCTTCATATTCCCTAAAAAGCAGTAATAATCAGGTTAAATTTATTTCCATTACTTAGAAATAAACACATATAAACCTACTTAATTTCTATGAGATGTTACAGGCAATATTCAAAAATAGATTGTTAAAAAGTAATTTCTCCACCATCCAAACAACCCGAGTATACAGTGTATGAATAAACACACAGATTTGTTTATTTGTTTCTGAAATAGTCACTCATGAATTCACTTATGTGCAATTTATTTACACATTAACTAAAAAAAGGGTGAGATGAAAATGCAAAATGCATCCAATTAATTCCTTTTTATAAAGTTACCTAACAATAAAGTAGGAAACAATAGGAACCAACATTTTTATCAAAATTATGTAAGGCTTCTTGTGTAAACACTCCACTCTACCTTCTTTGCTATAGCTCCCATTTTTTAAAAACATACCATAACACATTCTGAGAAGAGTGGGTGAGTTAAGTAATACAGTAGAAAAGAAAAAAAAAAAAGCTAGGAAAATGGCAGAAGTAATTGCCCAGACAGAAATGCAAACATACATAAAAATAAACAAAAAAATTATACTGGAATAAGTCCTTAAAATTAAAATGATAAGTATAGGAAATTCTGATTTTCTCTCAAAGAAAAAATTTAACATTCTGGATATTACCAATTCCAATTTTCAGGGGGGGGGGACACACTAAATTGTAGATTTCAATAAGCATCATATAAAAAAACACATTTGGGCTTTTCCACCGAAACTGGCAAAACGAAACACTATAACTTTAAAATAAAGTTTTTAATGGCAAAAGTTATAAGCTAAAATAGAATTAAATAGATCTTTCAGAGTAAATAAATGGGTTGCTATAATTTTCTACATGCAGACTTGCACAACTGGAAGAAAGGCCTACCTAGTTCAACCAGATGGTTCCAGAAAACTCACAAGGAAATAGAAGCAACAGCTCTCTGTATTTATTGCCCCATAGGAAGTGCTACTAAGAGATATACTGCCTCTAATGCATTCAGGATTAGAGGCAGTGTATCTCTTATACAGCCATTGCTACCAGTGAATATTTAGTCTTTCCCTTTAAAAGTCATAGGATAGTATTAGCTACTAGGATAGTAGCTAATAACATAATGAATGACAAAACCAAAGCAGTAAAACCGAACATTAAAAACCACAGCAGCATTATTATTAAAAGCTTTTGCTAGTATGAAAACATAATAAAGATTATACCAGGTGTATATTGTTACAGAGGAAACTTTAGAATTGGAGGTTCTAAGTGCCGATTCTCAGCCCCCTCACCACACCTCCCCATGGAAGGATACCCCAAGACAGGCCTTCTGAAAATGATCTCAGGATAAACATATAGGAAAAGGGATTCCTTCAGATTCAGAAGTATCTCAAGCTGTGAGAAGCTTTATATATAACAAGAGCCATGGTGGTGCAGTGGTTAGAGTGCCGTACTGAAGGCTACTTCTGTTGACTGCTGATTGCCAGCAGTTTGGCAGTTCAAGTCCCAAGGTTGACTCAGCCTTCCATCCTTCTGAGGTCGGTAAAATGAGGACCCAGATTGTTGGGGGTAATATGCTGACTCTGTAAACCGCTTAGAGAGGGCTGTAAAAGCACCATGAAAACCAATACCAAGACCCTGAATTGGGACAGCCAATGAACTAGATATCATTCATTAGTTACAGTTACGTTTTTTAAACAATAGAGAACTTTGCTTCATTTTCTATGTAATAGCCTTTCAGATTCTCTAAGCTCATTGTAATCTTTTAAAGCTAAAAATAGGTAACTTTTTAAATGATTTATCTCAGAACTTACTTTGAGAACCCTTGCAATCCCGATTCCTCTCTTAAAATGTGATACCCAGAATTGTGCACAGTATTCCAAATGTATGCTTGCTAAAACAGTAAGGAGTGGGCAGAAGACTCGCAGAACAAATCCTCAAACACCAACGAGCAGTCAAAAGTCATGATAAAAACATTTTTAATTTCATAGACTTTACAGTAGTTTCAACTGAGAAACTGTAACCAACCCAACTCCAAAAATGCAAGCAAATTTCTAGAAGCCTGGCACTCTGACAAATTAATTATCCACCAATGGACACACAGACATAAACAATATCTATATATTGTGCGAAAGAGACAACCAACAAGCCATAAAGGAAACAAAAAGACCAAAACACCTTCCCACCAGCAATCAACACCGAGATGAGCATTGATTAACTCCAAGAATTAACATCAGACCAACTATCAAGAAGTAAACAATGCCCCAATCAAAGAACTGCCAAACAAGCTAGCACTAAACAGCCCACCCAAAGAACTTCCAAGATCACTCCCACCAACACTAACAATCCTACTCCCTTCTAGCACTGATGATGTTACCTAGTTTTCTCTTCAAGAAAACAACCAAGCTCAGAGAGCACCAAAGACCCCTCAAACTGAACTATAATTCAAGAAGAAATTCATTCTCAGTTTTCCTTAGGCAAGCTACTCTCTTCTCCCCTTAGTTCACACCTAGGTTACTCTTACCAAACTGTTGAAAACATCACATCACTTATGAAATGCTTAGAACGCCTGCAAGCTTTTATCATAATATTTTAACAGCACTGTTAGGTATTTTCACTAAACTACCCACTGCAAACCCCAAATTCCTCTCCTAGTTAGTCACTAAGAATTGAGACAACACAAATTATTTGTGAAGTTTTGATTTTCCCTCTAGCACTTTACACCTCCTTAACACAGTACAGAACTCATTGATATTTTGCTATCCATTCATGGTTTGTTTCTGTTTTTTCTAGAATATTGAAAAATGTGTTTTCATCAGCAAACCTGACTATTTTGCTATTAATACGTACCTTCATTTATAAGCCAATTAAAAAGTACTAATTCTAGGAGAAATAGGGTAAGTAACAGGAAGAAAAAAGGAACGAATATACCAGCTGCTCACTGAACACTATAAAATAACATTTAAAGAAAATACAGAGATAAACTGCTATTTTAATCCAGTTTTTTTCCTTAAATAGTGTATTTTCAACTTGGAAATTGCAAACAGCATTATAAAGGGGCAGGAGTAAAACAGAAGGGTCAGGATATGTCTACTTACTTTTAATGTTTAGATCTCAAGAATCAAATAAGCTTTATCTCACAATACTAAAGGAACTAGATAGTACGATTATGTACCCCCTTTGAGAAATCTTGGAGAGGATTCCAATTCTTTTTGCCTACAACAGATTTTGGCACAACAGGAAATCTCCCACTTGGTTCTCTTTTGAGAAGAGGGACAGTAACATCTTCTCTTTATTGCTGCATTGAACTTTGATGTAGGCAAAAACAGCATTACTTGACTTACTCTACTTTTGCTTAACCCAAATGTCAGTGTGATACGAGACATACATGCTCCTAAATTCTCCTGAAAGCTCCCAGGAGTGGCCAGGAATGGGTTGATTCGTCTGTTTCCTGTTGAGACCGAGCTGTCAATTTCTTTTGGGCCACGCCCATGTCCTCTTCTTCTGTGCCCCCATTTCAGCTCAGTCTTAACCTGAATGAGACGTTCAATAGCATTCCTGGACACTCCTAGGATTTCAGCAGGATCATGAGTCAAAGTGCAATTTAAAGCAGCGGCTTGTTTTTTTGGAGTGGTTTTACCGCCGCATGTTTGGCAATCGGATGTACAGATAAGAGCTGAGCAACTGCAGGCTCGCAGTTGCCAGCAGCCGATCGCATCAGGCCTAGAAACCGGCGGGATGGTTGGTTTTTCTCCCTCCTTTTCATTGTTGGGCTTGTGTTGGAGGCAGCGGTGAGAGCGACGGCCGTGGAGCCGGCAGGATCATCGGCTCCTCTTGTTAATCAGCTGGGCCGTGCAAGCCATTAGCGGCGCAAATTACAATCGCCGGAACGCGACTGGAGTTGTTCTGCCCCAGCTACGGACCCCAAAGAACGCAGCACACACAAAGTCTGTACAAACCTTAGTTTACTAAAATAAATCAGTCTTTTTCAAACAAAGGCTGTTAATTAACTTTCTTATCCAAAGAATAAATCCAAAGAATCCAAAGAATAAATAATTGTAATCTTACTATGGTTGGCAGAAAGCCCAGAAGCAATTTGCAGGAAACTGACAAGAGAACTAAGATCCAGACGCGAAGGAGAGTGAATGAAGTTGTTCTCTGCAAATTGCCTCAGTCGTCATTCTTCCTTAAATAAGCTAAGGGAGTGGCCAATTAGCCCCAAGCCTTACTCTTGAGGAGACCTCCTCCTGAGGAGCCACTCCTGCCTTTTGGCAGCTCTGCGCACCCATGCATCAAGAAGAGGCTCCTCCCCTTCTTCCTCTTCACTTATAGGAGCTTCTGGAGGTTCTGAAGGCCCTGGCTGAATCCCCACCTCTGGCACCACATCTTCTCCAGCCTCCTCATTGTCTGACTCAAGTGCCAGCTGCACAGGCTGCTGGCACAGCACCACACCAGCCTCCTCGCTGTCGGAATCAGCTACTAGCTGCATAGGCCACTGACGGACCAAAACAGGAGTCCCTGCCTAGTTTTGGCTAGGCATACTCGTTGGGGGAGGCCTCAGGTACCAGGAATTTAAAGAAGTGCTTGCAGCGGAGCCAGTGGGATAGTCGACTTCTCAGATTGAACAGCGGAACCTGGTGAGTCATTTGCAGCTCTAATTTGCCCCTCAGGAGCGGGAAGGAGTCCCTGCCTAGTTTCAGCTAGGCATACTCAGTGGCATAAGGCCTCAGGAGAGGCGTGGAGTTCCTGCCCAGCGGTGGCTGAGCATATCCACGAGCCACAGCCTCAGTAGAGGCTATTTGGAGTCCCTGCCTAGTTGAGGCTAGGCATACTCAGCTTTGCCCTGCTAGCCTGGAAAGGCTGGAAAGTCTAGTCTCAGCTGTTGCAGGAGCAGCTAATACTGATTGCAGGAGGCCTTTGAGCTTGCAGGAGATTGCAAGCAGTTACAGTAACGGTTGGATTTTTTAAACTGCAAAATGGCGGGAAGAGCTGCTGGGCATAGATCCAAGAAACAGCTCTCCAGTAGTTCTGCTCTGGAAAAGGAGGCTGCCCCCTTTAAAGAGGCCACTTCCCAATCTGGGGCCCAGGGGAGACAGAAGCATTCTAAGGCTTCTGAGAAAGATGCCAGCAGAAGACATAAAACTCTGGAGAGACAAATTAACAGCGCTGAGAAAGAACTGTCCCAGCAGGCCCTTACTAGGGCTGCAGGAGAAACTTCCCGCCCTTTCTCTCTTGAGCTGTTGATGACTCAACAGCCTGTAATTACCCAGGTTTGGTCACCAGAGGGAGCAAGTGAACATTCCTTTAACTTGTCTCCCCATATTGATAATGTCATGGCCACAGCAACAGCTGATGCAGCAGAGCCCTCTACTTCCAGAAAGGAGGTTTCTGCAACGTTTACACCGATGGCTGCAGGTTTGCGGCAAGGTGAGGACTGCATTTCTGATTTACCTGCTAATCTCAAATTATTGATAGCACAGTCTCTCAGGACCTTGAGGATAGATTGTAAACTGTTCCTAGGCCTGTAGCTCCCCCAATGGAGCCTTCTACCAGTCTCCCACAGGGTGTGCACTTGACAAGAAACCAGTCCTACTGGCAGGAGTCCCAATCACACGATGAATCTTCTGATGGAGAGGATTCACTGATGCAAGAAGGGAGTCAAGGAGAAGCAGAATTGTCTCACCCATACTAGTCTCCGGCAACATAGCGGAAGGGCTTAAGACAGACAATAAGAAAGTAGAATTAACTTTGCGCAAGGCGCACCAATCTTCAGCATGGGCAATTAAGGCCGCATCCACAGCCTCATTTTTTAATTGCACATCACTGCTGTGGTTACAGCAGATGCAGCAGAGGGCTCCACCAGGACCTGAATAAATTGATTGCTGCTGCGCAATTTTCCGCGGATGCAACCTTATCCGCAGCTAAGTATGCTTCTAAATCCCTAGCCTCTTCCATAACATCAAGGAGGATGCTTTGGCTCCGAAATTGGCAAGCGGATGCCAAGTCCAAATGGTGTCTAGCCTTGGCCCCTTATAAAGCGGGCACCCTCTTTGGGGAGGCTCTGGAACTGGTCCTTATAGAAAATAAGGACAAGTGAAAGGTCCTTCCATCCTCCTTTAAGAAGGATAATCAACGCACTACTCCATACTATCGCAGGTCTTCATATAGGCTGGATTTTAGTCCTTCTCTTCAAAACCAGCAGCGCTTTCTCCCTCAGCAAGCAGAGCATAAACTGGATAGGGCAGGGCTTTGCAACCAGCCCAGGCAAAACCTCCAGAGCAAACGGCCCTTTCGAGGGGCAGGAGGTCGTGTCTTTCGTAGATCAAGATGATTACTTAACAAAGCCCCCATTGGCGGCTGATTGACATTCTTTGCGCCCCAGTGGGAGATGATCATGAGCGACCTCTGGGTCCTCAATATGGTGAGGCTTGGCCTCAGCCTAGACTTTCTCTCCACTCTTCCGAACCACTTTATTCACTGCCCTATTCCAAGAAGCAGCGAAAAGGAAGACCTCATGGGAACCGCCATCCAGCATTTGCTGGAGATTCAGGCAATCGAGGTGGTTCCGGAGAAGCACAGGGGGCGGGGGATTTATTCCACCCTCTTCATGGTTCCAAAGTCTTCGGGGGTGGGTGGGTGGAGAGCAATTCTAAATCTAAAGAAAGTAAATTTGTACTTGGTCTACCAAATGTTCAAAATGGACTCCCTTCACCACCATCCTACAGGGAGTTCAGGAGGGCGACTTCCTGGATCTATAGACCTTACGGAGGCTTACCTCCATATGCCAATCCTCCGGCACATCATCAGTATCTCCGCTTCTGCTTCAAACAGACTCATTACCAATACAGGGCATTGCCCTTCGGACTAGTGTCAGCGCCCCAAGCCTTTACCAAGGTTCTGGCAGCGCTAGCAGTTTATCTCCGGTCAATTCCAATTCCAATTCATCTACAATGCTACTTAGATGACATTTTTGTGCAAGCATCCTCCTTTGACAAGGCTACAGAGGCACTGCAGACAACGATCACAGTTCTACAACAGCACAGATTCTTCGTCCATTTCCTGAAGAGTCATCTGGTTCCAGCCACGAGGCTCTTACATCTGGGGATGGAAATCAACACCGTACTGGGACAGGTCTTCCTATTCCAAGACCGCAAGGACAACCTGATTTCCCTCATCAGACTGGTAAGGTCAGAGCGCATGGTTCAAATTGCCCTGTTAGCTTGACTGTTGGGGACATTTGTCTTTTGCATTTCAATCATTCCCTGGGCGAGACTGTACGCCAGGACCCTTCACTGGTTCTTGCTCCCATATCAAAGGGCGGGCAGCAGCAACTCACGCACCAAGGTACGAGTTCCTCTGGACGTGTTAAGGTCCCTCCACTGGTGGATGTCCCCAGCCTTGGACAAGGGCTGTGTCTTCAAGGAGCCCAACCGCATCATGATTATATCCGATGCCAGCCTCTTTGGTTGGGGGGCCCATCTTCAGGCCTACATGACTCAGGGCCATTGGACTCCAGCGAACCTGACTCACAACATAAATTGGCTGGAGCTTCGGGCAGCACAACTGGCCCTTCAACAATTCAGGGACAGGATCCAGGGACAACACATCCTTATTCTCACAGACAACATCACAGCCAAGGCTCACATAAACCGTCAAGGAGGAACTCATTCACAGAGCCTCATGTCAGAGGCAGAGCGTTTGGGGAGCTGGGCAGAGAAGCACCTGCTCTCTCTCAGAGCAGAGCACATAGTGGGGAAGGCCAACTGACAGGCAGACAACCTCAGCAGGTCCACGACAGACAATGCGGAATGGAGATTACATCCCGATCTCTTCCAGGAACTGACTGTCAGATTTGGTCTTCCAGCGGTAGACCTGTTCGCCTCCCCGCTAAATACCTAACTTCCAAATTATTTCGTAAATTTTCCATCACCGGGGGCAGAGGAGACCAACGGTCTCCATAGCCCTTGGCCCAGGGGACTGCTTTTTGCCTTTCCACCGCTTCCCCTCATTCCGAGGATCATCCGGAAGATATTAGGGGAACAGGCAGAGGTCCTTCTCATGGCCCCCACTGGCCCAGGCGTCCGTGGTTCACGGACGTGGTAAATCTTTCAATTGCTTGGCCCTGGAGGATCCCTCAGGAGAGGATCTCCCTCAGCCAGGGGGTCTTGGCCCATCCGGAGCCACATTGGCTCCACTTGACCATCTGGCACTTGAGAGGAGGCTCCTGAGGAGGGACTTCTCCTCCAGGGTCATTCAGACCATTCAGGTGTCACATAGGCCATCTACGAATCGCATTTATGATTCAACATGGTCAACCTTTACTAACTGGTGTACAGTCAGGCATCTTGGACCCACCTCAGTATCAGTGCCCCAGATCCTAGACTTTTTACAGGAGAGTCTGGACAGGGGCCTTTCACACAACACCCTACATCAACAGGTAGCTGCGCTGTCCACAGTATTGAGGTGTGTGAAGGAAACATCCCTGGCCCATCATCCAGTACTTTGGAGATTTCTAAAGGAGGCATGAACCTCAGGCCACAAGTGATCCATAGGTACCCTACCTGGGATTTGTCTAAGTACTCCAGGCCTTGACATCTGCTCCCTTCGAGCCATTATGAACTGTGAGCATACGGTTTCTGACCTTTAAGGTTGTTGTGGTCCACCAGCAGCCTGCGGAGCTGGCAGCGGAGTTGGACAGCGATGAGGCTGAGGAAGAACATGAGCCAGTCCTGGAGGCTTGGGAAGGCCATCTCTGCGTCAGAGGCAGAGATGGAGCCAGGGCCATCGGGGAGTGAGATGCAGACTCTAGAGCAGTGTTTCTCAACCTTGGAAGCTTGAAGATGGGTGGACTTCAACTCCCAGAATCCCCCAGCCAGCAGCGCTGGCTGGGGGATTCTGGGAGTTGAAGTCCACCCATCTTCAAGCTACCAAGGTTGAGAAACACTGCTCTAGAGCCTCCAGAGACTGATAGGAGTGAGAAGGAGGAACAGGAGGAGCCTGTTCCTAATGCACGCATGAGAAGAGCTGCCAGAAGGCAAGAGCAGCTCAAGCAAAGAGGACAACTCAGAAGTAGGGCCAAGAGAAGATTGGCACCTCCCATAAGGCCTAAAACAGACCAGCATCAGCATTTGGGCTTTGCCAGAAAACAACGTTGGTAGCTTCGTCTTCTTCGTCTACGTCTCGTATTTATTTTTGTATCTATGACTTCTGAACATTTGCCAAGAAAGGCCTTTGGCAGTTTGCCTAATTGGACCAAGGTTTGAGATACGACTGAGGAATTTGTGTTGGGAGGAATTTGTTTTAATTTAGTTGAACAACGCTGGGAATGAAGTAATTCTCAGCTGTTTGAATAAAGTTTATTTGTTTTTTCACTGACTGTTTTTCCTACCACTTACTTGGGCCTGGGTCACAACAAAGGTTGTGTTCTTGGTGGCTATCACCTCAGCCAGACGCATTTTGGAACTGGCAGCTCTTTCAGTCTAAATTATGCATATTCCATACTAACAGGGTGGTCCTCCAGATGGACCCCTTCTTCCTTCCCAAGGTGAACTCCTGGTCCCACAGAACAGAGGTCATTTTGCCAGGCTTCTGTCCAGGGCCTACCCATGCCCTGGAAAAGAAATGGCATACTTTGATGTAAGGAGGGCACTCTGGATTAACATCAAGAGGATATCCCCTTGCAGAAGATCAGAGGTCTACTTGTGTCATTCCATCCCGCCTCTAAAGGCAACAAGGTCACACCAGCGACCATTGGCCTCTGGCTGCGTGCATGTATAGCGACAGTCTACCAGGTTCAGACTTTACCAAGACCCTGGGGGGTGACAGCCCATTCCACATGCAGTGCTGCCACCTCCGTGGCCTGGGCGATGCAGGCGTCCATTGAGGATATCTGCATCCCCCTCGCCCTTCATATGTCATTATAAGGTGGATGTTTACGCTTCTGCAGAGGCGTCCTTTGGGCAGAGGGTGTTGCAACAGGTGCATAGGGAGACCGAAGGTTCTGACCAAGCGGTTTCCCACCCATAGTAGGGGAGGCTTTGGTAAGTCCCATTCCTGGCCACTCCTGGGAGATTTCAGGAGAATGGGCGTTGGTCCTACCTGACACGCCCTTTCTCTGAGTAGTCCCAGGAGTGGCCAGGCCCCGCCCTAGCAACCACTTGATCGGTGCTCCAGGAACGAATGCTTGCATTTGAGCTTGTTTTCACAGCTACGTCCTCGCCGAAACTGGGGCACAGAGGAGGAGGACGGGGGCATGGCCCAAAAGAAATTGACAGCTCGGTCTCAACAGGAAACAGACAAATCAACCCATTCCTGGCCACTGCAAGGACTAGTCAGAGAAAGGGTGTGTCAGGTAGGAACAACGTCCATTTTCTCATGCTTGATAACAAACTGGGGCCAAGAAGGCTATTTCATATCACATTAAATTACTGAGGTGGTAGACTCAAACTGCTTCTGTTTCTTCCACATCAAAGATAAGAAATATACCTATAAGTGCCTGATCCAAGTTAGGAAGAACAAATGTAAACACAACGAATGGTTGACTCAACAAAAATCTAGAGACGTATATTGATTTGCAAGCAGAGAAACTACATTAACATTATATGATGCAATTCTACTTCTGACTGCCATACTAGGAAACTGCAAGGGAATCATATGCGAACTATCAAATTATCTAAAGGAAGAATGAGGTGTAAGTGTAGTAACCATCATCATAAAAGAATGTTGGTGACTAAGTGAGTAAAATGACTAACCTAAATTATATCAATCTTCTTACACTTGGTTCAAGCAAGTTTAGTTCAAGCAAGATAAGGAAAGTCTTTCAAACCAATTGAGGATTTCTCAAATGTAACAGGAAATGCAAGATCCATCTACTTCCTACACAATGAAAGCATAAAAAGGAAGTTTACTGAAATACTATTCAGTAGAGATGTCAACTTCCCACAAACCCTAGAAAATATTCTTTATTTACAACAAACTTTAATTCTAGAAGACTAAGTTAGATCAGCAGTCTAGTTATTACCAAGACTACAGTAATACCCACTGAAATATGGCAAGCACAGAAGATGAATTAGTAAAGGTTCAATCTAACTATCCCAGCAAATTTAGAAAACAACACAGTGGTCAGCGGATTGGAAGAAGCTAATCTACATTCCAAGGAGACTCAATGGGGTATGCAAACTATCATAAACTATCCTTAATTTCACATGCTAATAAAATAATGCTTAGGATCATCAAATGCAGATTAGATATTCAAGTGAGCTTTAGAAAAGACCACAGAATGTGTGATATAATTACTGAGGGATGCTAGATAGCAGAAAAAGTCCCCCAAAATACCCAAAAGAAGTCATTATGTTCTTCATTGATTATAGATAAGTCTTTGTATTAGTCACTTCAAGTTGTGGAATGTACTAAAAAATGGGAATCCCAGAATATCTCAATGTCCTCATAAGAAACTTATATACAGGTCAGGAAACCACAATGTGGAAAGAACATAGTAAAATAGTCTGGGTCCAGCTTTGCAAAAGAATGCAACGAGGCTGAATATTTTCTCCTTATTTATTCAATCTATAATATATGCTGAATATACTGTATATATTAAGGGAAGCTAAACTGGAAGATGATGAGCAAGGTTTTAAAACAGGAGGAAATATTAATAATTTATACTATTTTGATGACCCTGTTAATTGAACAAAGGATCTGCAAGCTCTAATATTAAAACTCAAGACACAAAATGAAAATAAGGTTCTAAAATTAAATATAAATAAGGTCAAACTAATGACAATATAACAAACAGGTTTAGAATCAACAACGAACATAGCAAAGTGATGGATAGCTTCAACCTTTTATGATCAACCTTCAACAATAAAGGATTCAGATACACCACTAACTAGAACTTGGTAGAGCAGCCACTGGAAGTTATTCAAATGCAGTGATGTGTCTATGGCTACAAAAATCAAAATCATGCAAGCCATAGTATTCCCAGTGACACTCTATGGCCATGATAGCGAACCTATGGCAGAGCCATCTCTCCGGGCATTTGAACCATCGCCAGTTCCTGTTCCAGGTTCCGGCGCACCAGCCAGCTGGTCTTCATGTGCACGGGAGCACTGGAAACCAGAGGAGCAGCTGCCCGGTGCGCATGCTGGGAAGATGATCTCCCGGTTTCCGGCGCACACATGCGCAACGGCCAGCTGGTCTTTGCATGTGCATGTGTGCCAGAAACCAGAACACCAGGTGGCCGGTGTACATGTATGTACCGGAAACCAGAAGATCGTCTTCCCAGCACGCACATGCACACCGGGGGCCTGCTCTTCCGGTTTCCGGCTCACATGCATGCACATGCGCACTCCTATTTCGGCACTCAGTGCCAAAAAGGTTCGCTAACACTGCTCTATGGAAATGAAAGTTGGAAGCAGCAGAAGAGTATTGACACTTTTGAACTTTGATGCTGGAGAAGATCCTGATAAAATCATGGACAGCCAACAAAACAAACAAATGGATCACCAAGCAAATCAGCTCAGAACTACTACATGAGGCATATGGCCAGGCTCAAATTATCCTACTTCAGAAATATGAAGACCTACCTCTCTGAAGAAGGGTCTAATACTGGGAAAGTTGGAAGAAAAGAGAAGACAGGAAAACCAGCAGCAAAGCAAATGGATTACAGTAGTAATGGATGAAGAACTGTACTGGTGACAAATCATTCTGGAGAAAAATATATGTGATTGCTAAAAGTCAACGCCAACTTAATGGTACATAATTAAACAATATTTTACTACTTTTTTTGTACATTGTTTTTATTGTACTTATATATTTTAACTTCCCACTAAGCAATTTTTTAATATAAATGTGATAGTTTGTAACTAAAATATAAGCTGAGAAAACTGAATAAATCTTTCATTCTGTGCTGCAAAACATAGATGCTACATATTTTTGAAATTAAAGTATTCTGCAGATACTCAACTAGGAAAAATAACTACATCTGTTTCATTTTATATTGTGTTATACAAATTGTCTTAAACAAGTTCCACTTAACAAACAACCTAGTTTTTCTTTTATACTAGTCCATCCACTATTTTAGTTTGATTTATGTTTCTTCAGCTAAGACTACCGGTATGTAGACTATGCATAGGGAAAAAACCATAGGATTTCACACAACTACACATGGAATAAGACAAAAGGATCATGTGTATGAATCATCCAGTTGACTAAAGCCAGAAAATAAAGTGAGTAGTTTGTACCAAAGAAGAAAACAGGCATTAGGACTCCCAAGATCTATGTTGAGACTAGTACAGGCAGTCCTGGGCTTAAAAATGCTTGATCATTGGACAATTCATACTAAATCCATACTTTTCAAAAATAGGGACTGTTTTCAGTGAAAAAAATTGCACAGCTTCAGTGATTCACTGGCTTGAGGAAAGACAATACCATCTGCCATTTTTAATAATAGGCAACCCATTTGTAATTCTGACTTTGTGGGTTCTGATTTATATACTAATTCAACCTAAACACAGATTTAATAGATCTTGTTCTGAATCCTGGGGTACTACATATATAACATTACATTTGTAAGCAAACTGCTGTTAAGAAAAGCACTGAAAAGATCACCTTCCCCATAATACCATGTTATACAGAAATAATTAAAAGGAGCGTTGGTCCTACCTGATACGTTCCTTCTCGTTGAGTGGAGACAGCAGCCAGTGTGGGTAGTGCTAGTCCAATCAGCATGAAGGACTGAGTCTGTCAATCATTATTAGTTCCGCCCTTGTTGCCGGGCAGGCCAGCTTTTGGCGAAGAATCGAAGACAGACTCGGCGTGTGGGATAAGGAGAAATACCAGAAGGCAGAGAAGACAGGAAAATATGCAAGGTCCAGCCAAGAAAGGGAGGGTCTGGCTGCTGTCTCCACTCAACGAGAAGGAACGTATTAGGTAGGACCAACGCTCCTTCTCCATTGAGAGTGGAGACAGCAGCCAATGTGCGACATACCCAAGTTCACTGTCCCGGATTTAGGGTGGGATCAGCACCCTCCCCAGCAACGACCCTTTGCAGAACCCGGCGTCCAAATGCGGCCTCCGCCGATGCAAACTGATCCAGTTTGTAGTGATGTATGAAAGGGCCAGGAGAAAAACAGTCCGAGAGTCAGTCAACCGATAAGGGAATAAAGCCAGTAATCGTAGTCAGGAAATCCGAGGTCAAAAAGCCAGAATAAAGTCAGATTAAAGCCAAAATAGCCAGAAATCAGGAGGAACTAAGACCCACACGCCTGTCCACTGAAGGACTGAGTCAAAAGCTGGCCTGCCCGGCAACAAGGCAATAATGATTGACAGACTCAGTCCTTCATGCTGATTGGACTAGCACTACCCACACTGGCTGCTGTCTCCACTCTCAATGGAGAATGGAAGAATTCTGAAAGCGCCTCTCAAACTGAACAGTCAACAAAATATCCAATCAGAGTTACTGTTTTTCTGAGCATGTTCTGATGATGTTACCTAGTTTGGGTAATTAAATGTCTGCAAGAAAACAATAAATATTCACTTTTATTGGTATAGTTTTATCTGTTTATCTGTTTAAAGTTGGTTTATCTGATACAGATTAAAATAAATATGTTATCTCTGGTAACTCTTAATGGAGTTCAACATTCTGCTGAAATGACAAGGCTTTAAGGATTTGCTTATAGGTAAGAGATGGGATGTGGGAAGAAATCATTTGTTGTATTTTAAGAGAAGGTGGTAAGTTACTAAACTTGTTTACACTGTGGTGATGAAGGAATTTATATTCAGTATTACCATCAGTGTGTGAAAGGAGCCATCTTATAGAATGCCTAGAAAATCTATAAAATGCCAAAAATGGGACATCAAAATCTGAAACACAATATTTCACACATCTCCTAGGCATTCTATGCAACTCCAAAAAGCAAACTGGCAAAGTATAAAATACTCCTGCTAAAATTCCATTCTAGCCTTCCTTGTTGCAAGAAGTAGGTCAATACTGGTCTTTGTCTCTCTCTTTTTTTTTTCCAGTAAGAAATCCTGTACTTTATTTTGCATTTCTTTCGTTTTCATATATGTATTTTCTATAAAGGATTAGGGGTTAACCCTACTTCTAACCCTTTTCATGACTCTCTTTTCATACTTTGCCTAAATAGTTCTTGTCATTCTGCAGAATGCCTGGGTGTTATATGTAATGCCTAGGAAAAGTATATAGCATATTAAACATTTCATACTGGAATAGTTCGGATGGGTGCTCAGCTAACTACCAGTAAAATTTGTTTAAGGATAGCAACAACAATTGCTAGGTTGTTGTGGTTCTAAACACCTTACTTTACAACCACATTGCTTTTTGACTGAAATTCGGGTCCCAATAGTGGTTGCGAGTTTATTTATCAAATTTCTACACAGCCCATCTCACTGAAGTGACCCCGGGTGGTTTACAAACAAGTTGAGGACTATGTGACTTTACCACCCTGAATAGTCAAGTTCCCCTGTAAGTGGCCTTGTGATTCAGAACAGATTGCTTTAAAGTTTCCTGCTCCTAAATCTTATCGTAGTTTATCTGAATATTGCAGAACAATCAACCAGTAAAATCATAATGAAAGGTACAGATCAGATTACTCTTGATTTATGGAGAAAAGATATTCAAACATCTTCACATCCCCATAAACCATTAAACAAAACTGTAAGAAGATTGTGCAATTATTATCAACTTTTTATCTAATTTGAGGTTATTGAGCACTCCTATTCTTTAAGCTACATAGACCAACCTGGTCAGTACTAAAACTCAATTTATCTCAGTTGGTTTTCACCAGCCAGAACTGGTATGAATCCAATACACAAATAGTCACCTGCATAGTCTCAAGTACATGCCATGCTGGAGTGGGTTATACAGACTAAAAACTGTAAACAGAAGTTTCTCTATGAGAACAATATTACCAGTTATATCTACACATGTTGATCCATATTTGGAAGTAATGCAAAAGACACTAGATTCACTAAACATTTTCCCACAATAGCGATGCTATCCATTACTATACTACAATCTATTACCACTAAAAAGATTACCATCTTCATAGTGAACTAAAATATGTAACTTTTGACTCGAAACAACTGAATCATAAGAACCCAAGTTTGTTAAAAACAAACCAACTTGCCATTTGCAAAGCTACACATTGCCTGACTTAACCTCTTGGATATTAGCAAGCATGCAGACAGTGGCAACTAATAGAAATTGAGTACATCAATTTTCACAAGGTTTTAACAAATTCTCTTGCAAAGTGTTCCTGGCAAAGCTAAGCACCAAAATTTATAGATATAAAAATTGTTCACAGTAATCATAGCAAATTTTGATGCACAATGGAAGATTAATAGTTCACATAGATAAATCAGGAAAGGATGATGGAGCAAGGAGCACATGGCTCAATAAAATATCAACATTCCATACATTTTTTAAAAAATGATAATTTCCAAGGTAATGGAACCTAAAGTTTGAAATCATTATGAAGGGAAGCAAAAATAAAATTGCCAACAGAGTAATTCCATAAATAAATCAACCCCATTTGGAATATAATACATAATTTTAATTTAATTTAATTTAAATTTAATATTTAAAATTATATACCGCCCTTCTCCCGAAGGACTCAGGGCAGTGAACAGCCATAGATAAAAAACATAGAATACAAAATTTAAAAACAATTTAAAAATATATTAAGCAATTGACCACATCAAAGTATATATATATATATTGTAGATCTGAAGCATTCTGGAATACAGAAAGATTTAGGATAGGTATTTGTTTACATTCAATTTAACCAGAATTTGCCATTTTCAGATGTAAAGGGAGACACTAATGCAGATAATTTTAAAGGGGGAACTGGAAGAATTGAATACCAAAGGTTACTACTCTCAGTGACAGTTTACTACCTTCTGAATAACAGGAAACATACCTTAAATACCAACTGCTATTAAGGCAAAATGGAAAAGATTTATCCCTGTGTGCATGTTTCTAAATATTTTGAATGCACTTAGTTGGCATGACACAGAATACTTGAATAGATGAGCTTTGATCTAGAAGGGCTCTTCTTATGTACTTAGATTAATATCTATTTCAGACGTAAGTCACAATTATTTCTGACAAGAAAAATCATTGATGCACTGACGAGTCATTTACAATCAACTGAAGCTACAATATCAACAGCCATGATCAAATGGAATTCTAAAACCCATCCAAATTTGCTGAAAACTCTACATGTTGTAAATGTCCTCCCAATAATGTATTTTTCTTAAGAAGACATGTAATAAAGACCCACCCAATATTTGGTACAAAAAAATTAAATGCTGCTTTAGTATTTCTATTATAAACAGCCCAAAGCGTATTTTGAAATAATTGCTCAGTGCATTTTATCAAATATTGCTGCTTACACTAACATTCTCAAGTATCTAATTGGTTGATTTACATGTCTAGACAAACATGACATTGTAGCATATGCTTAAAACAGTATCCTTCAAGCAACTTTCTCTAGCATCTAGTTCTAGTATGGAACCTGATCCCTCTGTCCCTTAGTTAAATTAGATTTAATTGGTCTTATTGTTGTCAATCATACAGTTGCAATCTTTCTCTCCCACCTGAAATTCTATGCAAAAATAACATTTATTCTTTCTCTCGGGCCTTTCATGCACTTATGATAAACTTACAAATTTGCAAAATTTGTTTGATAAAAATTTATGGAAGCATTTATTAATTTTACTACCTCATTTTAAAGTACCAAAGCATATATGCCCAGACCACTCCAACAAGTTTTATAAGCATACATTACTATGGCATCTTGATAATTCTCTGGTTTTTGGAGACTACCTGGACAGGTCCCTGCAGTTTTCTTGGCACAATTTTTCAGAAGTGGTTTACCATTGCCTCCTTCCTAGGGCTGAGAGAAAGGGACTGGCCTAAGATCTACTCCTGCCCTTGGCTTTGTGCCCAAGGGCAGGTGTAGAACTCATGTTTTCC
Organism: Pantherophis guttatus; assembly: GCF_059756535.1. Lineage (NCBI taxonomy): Eukaryota > Metazoa > Chordata > Lepidosauria > Squamata > Colubridae > Pantherophis > Pantherophis guttatus. The sequence continues at coordinate 264,418,678 of NC_142063.1, read as the reverse complement.
TGGTTTTTCCTGGCCTTATGCCTTAACTACTACACCAAACTAGCTCTCTATGATGTTAAATATATGTCCTGTACCAAGTGCACAACCTTTTTTAGACTATAATGCTTTTGAAAAATAGATCAGTCATAGTGAGTCCACTATTTCATCCCTTGGGAATTCTGAATACATTCCAAATTTGGGACTTATTCCTGCATACTTTTTAAACTTAGGCCTCAATATGCTACACAAAGCCTAGTTCTGGCCTCAAGGAAAGAGAAATTGGGGCACTTCTATCACACATAACCAGTGAGCAACTCCAAATATGCACGTACTAAAGCTTCTCACACAGAAAAAAAGTATTTTTCCTAAAAAGGATTCATATTATCCCCGTTTGGAAAAATTATTTTATGATGAAAAACAAGGAAAAAAACTAGAAATATAATAACTTTTATTCAAATTATACAAAATTTAGATTACATAGCTTCACAATAACTCAGCTGTACTCAGACATTCAGTATAAATACTTTTTATGGGTTCTGCCCTAATTATTGGCTCCGAATGGTTACAGGCAAATAACAGGTTTATTTATGAGGTGGTGGGGTGTATATTTTAAATAAACTTCTAGACAGCAATGCTGATTATCTAACACAAGTTAAGTTTACATTAGTAATTAAAGCAAAAATTAGAAATAAAGCATTATCTTTCATCTTTTCTACAATTTTCAATTATTTAAAGCAGTATTTTTTCATATTGAATACTAATAAAAACAGAGGTAAACGTCTAGTTCCATACATACCTTTGTTAATATTTATAAATTGTCTATCGTTGAAAAAAAGCAAACATTTATCAACATCTTTGCTTAGATTTGAATCAGTACAATTTTTCATATTGCTGTTTTATTTTCAAGGCAATGTGATTTCCTTGTAAAATTTGAATTATGGCTTTTGAAGGGGGGGATTCTATATGCAATCTTCATAAAAGTATTTTTTTAAAAAATCACATATTTGAACAACCAATACCTTGACATTGTAGTTACTAAACCTAGCTTCACAGTACAGTAGACATTCATAAGACTGCCAAATAATCACATACATATATATACATACACACACACACACACAATAATGCAGCCAAATACAAAGCACATTCATTCACAAATAAGTTTAATCATACATAAATCTTAGCACATTAAGTTATTATCAATTATCAAATAAGATTACTTTTCAAGTAAATACATGTGAAAACTTTGTTCAGTTTTGGAAAAAAAAAAGGTGGGTGCTTAAATTAAGTGTGTTGTTTATGTATGTTAAATTGAGATAGCCATAAAAAACTTCAGGTTAACAATGGAGGAAAGGAGAAGATACGTTGGTCTTTAATAAATTCCTCCAACTACAGTTCGGAATGGGTGAAAACTACTGTCACAAGGAATGACTTCTGTGCATGCTGTTGGTTAACTACTCCAAACTTCCAAAAGAACAAATTTTAAATCACTGACATGTAGCAGAAAGACAGGGAGCTATCTAAATCCACAAGAAATCCTTCTGGCAGAAGAAAGTGAAAATCAACAATAAATTCAACTCATTACTTTCACTAGTTCTGACCAAAAAGATATTTCCTAAGTGTGAAATCTGGAATTTTTAACAACCGTTTCAATTATTGGTTTCTTCATATTGTTTGAAATTTTGTCACAATTATGTTTGCATTAATGAAATTGTTACCTAAAATTGATATTAATCAGAGAAGTTGGTAAAAATATTATTTGGATCAACAACAGAAAAATATCAACTAAGGATTACCCTAATCTTGAAACTCTTTTGCTAGCTTCCTTTATAGCGCATTTACTGGAGAAATAAATATTAGAGAAGTTTAAAAAGAAATTGTACTAAAGAGTAATAAAAATCTTAGACATAGCTTACTTTTACATTTGTAAACTGTAAATTCTGAATCAACTGAATTATTTTAGCTCTGTTTCTTATAAAACAAGTATAGGTAGATTGTTTTATATGGCTAGCAATACTTCGAAATAAATTCTTTAAAGAACATGCAGTACCATACAATAGTTACATTGTTGGATTAGGACCAGGAAGACCCATGTCCAAATCCACCTCAGTCAATGAATCTCATTGGATTACTCTGGGTAAATCACTCACTCTTTCAAACCAACCTATATTGCAAGATTATTACTACCGGTACAGGGAAAGAGGGATGCACGCCACCTTGAGCTCCTGAAATTTAACAGCATATTTAACAACTAAAATGTTGTTTTTGTAAAATTTAAACTAGTTTCAAAAAATTGTCAACAGGCAATTATTCAGGCAAAATAGATTTGTACACTACCAACTTTCTAGTTCAAAGTAGTATTAATGCTTGATAATTTAATAATTCTAATAACCAGATTACTGTATATTGCTATGTGGAATGCTTCGGTTTAGAATGTCACTGTTATTCAACGAGATAACTGCTTTTCTTTTGATTTTTACGTCTTAACTCAAGATAATTTGTCCCTCAAGTGATTGGAAATAGAGAGCAATGAATTTTTTTATATCGTTAAACTAATCCAGAAATGGAATTTCAGGCTAGGACTTATGGAATATCTTTGTAGGAATTTTACTACATTCCTCATTGAATAGAGGTTTATACCATTGAAACTGAGACTTTATAGTTTATTATGTAGCAAATTATTGCTGGTTCATATTAAGCCTGATATATGTATTACTAAGAAATGTTAATTATGTATTTGATCTAAAATTCATTTTGGCCACAACATTGTGGAAAATATCCAAAACCAGAAGATATAACTAAGTTGAAAGAAATGACTTGTCCCCAATTTAAACATTCAATTTAAAAGCCTCTTTATATGTACCAAAGTTAATGGATATTAAATTTATAAGAAGTATATTTTTTCAAATTTTCAAGAGAGTTTTATTAAAGAAGTTATTTAAGAAAATACGCAGAAACCATTTGTAGTCTTATACAATTGTTAACTTTGTTATGCCGCCTAGAATAGTTATTGGAAAAGTATATTTAAAAACCACTTTGGTGCTTACATTTACAAAAAAAATACAGTAACTAGTGTTCACATACCATAAGCAACACTATCTGCAGTCTAATCAAGACCTAAATATTGCTTCCTAAAATCTTAAGATTTAAACTTTATATAAAAAGGTACCACATTCACCGATTCCTTTTAAATGTATAATTTCCTAGTAAAATCTAACCTTAGTTTACAATCACAATTTTAAAAGTTCGCATTTTTGTAAGTGACTCAAATAAAAATCTAGAGTAAACAATATGTTCTACCTGAATCAGAAATCCTATTCTTGTGAGCAAACATTTTATAAATCCCACAGTATTCATACTTTGTCAATGATATTGCCTCAGCTTTATCCATCCTCCTGTATCAAGCTGAAGTTAACATTTTAATTCTGACTTATCGGAATTGTTGAGCAGTTCACTTACAGGGCTTTCTAGAACTCCTCCAAAAAATACACTTGATAAAAGAAGCAAACCAGCTGTTCAAATAAGTAAAAACTGCTTTTAGCTAACTAAAATTAACCTGTACATAGAAAATACTGTCATCCAAAAATATATGACCCCAATATATATATCTGCACCATAGATTTATATCCAGAAGTAACTTCACTAAAATTAGCACTAACACAATGAAGCATTTCATAATAAATATACCGATGAACGTTCTAAGAAATGTTTGTTTTATTAAACATTATTAAACATTTAATAAAAAGGATAGTTGTTGAAAGTGCTGTTCCAAGAATTATTTTTAAGTATTTTATAGAGTTTTGTACCTGTTTTCTCATGTACCTACAGAAGATAGTGTGCTTTCTTTTGATATATAGTATACATGTACAAAAATGTCGGTATTAAAATAAAGATTGGTGTGCATCTTAAAAGACAATTTGATTTTTTAAAAAAAGGAATATTGTGCAGAGTGACTACATCCATATTGGTTCTTGTGACAACTTACCATACATTTCAAAATAACAGTTTGGGAGTGGGATGGTATTGTTTTTGTAGTAGTTCAACTGCTGTGTGAGAATAGATTCCAAGCAATGGCATTAAGGGAAGAATCTCTTTAAACCTAATACACGAAAAAGTAACTTCCATATAATTTCAATAATTCATAGCATTCCTTGTTACCATCGTATTAACATTTAAATTCAAGTTCATCTAGTATAGGTAGTTTAATTTTTCTATTTACAATAATTAATATCTATCCATATCTACAAGACATTTTTGGAAAAGACTGTCTAGGAACCTGAACTACTATACCAATATGCTGATGATATCTCACTATATTATCTCTTTAAATCTGAACATAGGAAACAGTAGAAATTGATTGGTAGCAGCAAAAGATCTGATGTTAAAAACAAAAGGCTACTGGACAGTAGTAAAGATTATGACACTTTATGGGTTGAATCTTAACATCACTGCATTTCCCTAGAAAATCAGTTTTATGGTCTGAGAGTGCTTGCTCCTGGATTCTGATGTAGCCCCCAATGACTGGAATATTTGTGTGTGTGTTTTGTTCTCTTAAGTTTCCTGGAGAAAGCTGATCTGGTCACTGTCACACATGAGTTAGTCACAATCAGGATGGATTATTACCCTGCACTGAATGCAAAGCAGCCCTTGGAATATTCAGCTCCTGAATAACAGTAGTAAAATATAACAATTAGAACAGGTGATTCTACTCTAGAAAATCCAATTTGAATTGGAGCATGAAGTCTGGCTTGGGGATGCCACAAAAATACGGCCTCTCAAGTACTGTCTAAATTCTAATATTTCTTTCTTTAAGGAACTCTCGCAGAAGATGCACAATAGGTGATTTAAAAAAAAAATCAATAACTAGCTCACACTTCCTACATATCCATCAAATTGGGAGTCAAGAGCGGGACCCTCTTCTTCTTTTTCTTCTTCAGGGAGAAGGAGAAGCACAGAGACGCCCTAGAGAAAACTGAACCAGCGCAAGAAAATCTTTCCAATTCAAGGCGGCCAAAAAAGGCCCCTCGCCTCCCGGGACGCCTCCTCCGAAGGGGCTCCGAGGAGGAGTCGGGTCGGCGGATGGGCAGGAGCTTTTCCCAGCCCTCGGACCGAACGGCGCAGCTCCCCGGCAGACCGCGGAAGCTCAGCCCGGCTCCTCCTCTCCCCAGCGGGGCCACCGCCGCCCGGCCCTGCCTGCACACGCCCCCCCCCACTCCGCCCCTCCTGCTCCCGGGCACCGCGGCCAGCCGGGCCCAGACAGGCAGCGGGGACCCCGCGCTCCCTCCAGGCCGCCTGGCGGACAGCCCCTTCGGGGGAGCGGCCGCCAGAGCCGACTTCGCTCACCCTTCCTCCGCGCGGGCTCCTCCTCCGTCCCCTGCAGCAGCGGCACCCGCCGCCACCGCCGCCTCCAGCCGGACAGGCGACCCCTCCGAGCCACTCCGGAGCCGTCGCCGCCTCCCGCCGCCACCGGGGGAGGGAGCAAGGGGGGGGTCCGTGCCGGGGTTGCTGCTGCTGCTGCTGTGGCGGGCAGCGCGGAAGGGGCGGCGGGGGAAGGCGGGATGGCTGGCGGGGGGGGAGGGTCTTCCAGGCGCCGCCGCCGCCGTCACCGCCTCTCCCGACCTCGCCTGGAACCGCTCCGGCTTCCCAGTCGCTCCCGTCCCTCCTCCTCCTCCTCCTCCTCCTCCGCTCGCTGCGTGTCTCAACCAGCCAAGTCCAAATCAAAATAGTGTCACACAATATGGCGGCCCCTCCAGTTGGCAAGCCTCGCGAGAACTGGCCCCGAAGGCTAACGGGAGAGCGGAGGAGGAGGAGGAGGAGAGGAGGAGGAGGAGCTCCCGCGTTGCCTCGGCGACGGGTATTGCCGCCGATTTGCCCGGCGCGAGCGAGTTGAAGACGCTCGGGATGCAGAGCGGTGCCCTTCGCAAGTTCTCCCAGCGGAGAGAACCAGCTTGCCCGACCACCGAAAAGCGGCAAGAGATGGGAGATACCTCTCAAGCTTCCACGCTGAAGTTAAAATCGGCTCCTCCTCTATGGACCTCGCTCTGCGGATCGTCATTGAAAAACCAAGAAAATGTGGCGGGTACTTAGACCGCGGAACTGGAATTTATCCCATATAAGGGACCCACTTCCATGCGTTACTTTACATCGGCACCGTAAAACCGACACGGACAGCGCGAAGAGGATCGCTACGGAAAATCCCCAGCCTGGCGCTACCTTTAGAAAGATTAGCCGAATTGCCACGGAACGGGGTGGAGGCGGTGGGGGGGGGGCAGGTTTTCTCTACCACACAACCCGTGAAAAAACATTTGACTTGATTGTGGATTTTTATTTTTAAATGCCATTCGACGCACTTTCTTAATATTGGATAATATCGGATATTAATAATTATGATCCAGCAAACCAATTTAACCGGACAGCAAGTTCTTTATTCTGCTGAGTAATTCGAGAATTTAAAACGGGCATTTAGACTTAGCCTGAGGATATACTGGTACTTGCAGTGTCAAGACTCACGCTTGGGAACTAGTAAAAAGAAATGACACCATGGTCCTTAGAAAATAATGGCCCTTTTCAACAGAAATAGAAATAGGCAGAGTATAGCAATGGAGAGTGAGCAATAATATTTGTGAAATATTAGGAACTCTCCCAGTAGATACGCAGGCAAAGATTTGCAGTTATTTTGGGTTGTTATTATTATTATTATCATTATTACGGTCTTTTCTCTCTAACATGATACATTTCTTACTTATTTCAAAGCTTTCTTTCAGTAGAATTGCTAGGCACTGTGCGTTACCGTATTAAAAATCAGTTTAAAAGGTCTCCAAAGTTATCCCATAAATGCAACCTAACAATTTATTTAGTGGACTCTGAGCATTTTTGAGTGATTAAGACATTTTTATGATTATTCCCAAGAAATGGAAGCGTTATTTTACTGAATGACCAGGAAAATGCTTTGAACAACAGTGGTTTTGCATCTGCAGATCTGGGAGTGAGAGGCAGAGGACCTACATTATCCTTTTAAAATAAGCATCAATGGAGATTCTCAGTCATCCAGGTCATGGTTGTCCCAAAGGTGTTTTCTTCCAAAAGGCAGCTGGACTTTCTTGCTTTGCTTGAAGATGTTTCGTTTCTCATCCAAGAAGCTTCTTCAGTTCTGACTGAATTATGGAACGATTTATATTCCTTGCAGTCATGTGGTCATTAGCCCTTTTTCTGACAGTCATTGATGCCACTTGGAGGATTATCTATGTCCTCAGTTCCTATAGTTTAGAATCCTATAGTTTGGGGGAGGGGGAGAGGGGCTGTTCTGGAAATCCGTTCATACTCCAGCACCATTTGAAGGATGTTCATCCCAAAGTGCATACTAAACATCTATGGAGATTCTCAGTTGTCCAGGTCCTGGTTGTCGTCTAGGTCATGGTTTGGGACAACCATGACCTAGATGACTGAGAATCTCCGTAGACATTTAGCTCTGCACTTTAGGATGAACACCCTTTGAATGGTCCTGGAGCATGAACGGATTTCATACTCCATACTGTAGTCTCCAAACTGCAGACTACAGGTGACTCTGAAGGCACAGATAAACCTGCAAGCGTTTAAACGACTTTTAAAACAAGCCAGGAAAAAAACCCTTTAAATTTAGGCTGAATTTGTGATGAACACATATGCAATTTTTAAAAAAAAAAAAAAAACCCTGATATGCAGATTAAACTTGATTCATACTCTGCGTGGATCACTCTTCCTGAGGCCGTTGAGTGGTTTGCCAGGTCATTGCCAGACATTAGGATGGCACAAAACAATTCAACTTCAATTCTTAGGATGGAATGTAATTATCCAATTGGTAACGTGGTTAAAGGTTTAAAGATGTAGAAGAATGAGGCTGGCTTGATCATTAGTCTATCTGTAGTGGAAAGAAGGTAGAGCTAGAAAAAATTGCAACAGCCCTCCTTTTCCATATTTTATCCAGACTACTAAAGAATACAGAATAACAGAGTAGGAAGCGACCTTGGAGATCTTCTAGTCCAACCACCTGCTCAAGCAGGAGACCTTATACCAGTAATGGCTAACCTTTTTGCCGTCGCGTGCCAAAAGCAGGGGAAGCACAGGGGGGTCGTGTGTGCGCGTGCCCACACCCATAATTCAATGCCCCCCATGTGCCCCATCCCCCCTACACATGTTCGTGCGACCCTCCCATGCTCCCCCCGCTTTTGGCACAGGACAGCAAAAAGCATACTGATGGGCCCAGTAGGCCCGTTTTTCGCCCTCCCCAGGCTCCAGAGGCTTTCTTGGAGCCTGGGGAGGGCAAAAATGGCCTTACCCCCCCCAGAGGCCCTCCGGAGGCCAGAAATGACCCATTTCCTGACTTCTGGTGGGCCCAAGATGCCCGAAAATCAGCTGGCTGGTGCATGCATGCATGCTGGAGCTGAGCTAGGGAAATGCTCGTGTGCCCACAGATATGGTTCCACGTGCCACCTGTGGCACGCGTGCCACCAGTTCACCATCACGGCCTTATACCATTCTGGACAAAGGGCTTCCCAATCCCTTCTTTAAAATGTCCAGTGATGAAGCACTCACAACTTCTGGAAACAATAATTAATTTTTTATTAATTAATTAATTACAGACAGAAAATTTCTTCTTAGTTCTAGGTTGGATCTCTCTTTGTTAAGCTTCCATTTGTTACTTCTTGTCTTGTCCTCAGGTGCTTTGGAGAATACGTTGTCCCCCTCGTCTCTGTGTCAGATCTTCAAATGTTGGACGACTGCTATCATGTCATCCCTAGTTCTTCTCTTTGTTAGACTAGACATTCCCAGGTCCCACAACCTTTCATCATATGGTTTAGTTTTATTAAGAGCCTTGGTGGCGCAGCAGACTAAAGTGCTGTTAAATAACACCAGCTGCCTGCAATTACTGCAAGCTCAAATCTCACCAGGCTCAAGGTTGACTCAGCCTTCCATCCTTTCCAGGTAGGTAAAATGAGCACCTGGTTTGTGGGGGCAATAAACTGACTTTGTATAAAAAAGAACACCGCTGGGGTGTGTGTGAAAGCCCTACTAAGCAGGTATATACAAAAGTATGAAGACTATTGCTTAACACATTGTAAGCCGCCCTGAGTCTCCAGAGAAGTGCGGCATATAAATCGAACCAATAAATAAATAAATAGTTTCCAGTCCCTAATGATCATTGTTGCTCTTCTCTGCACTCTAGAATTTCAACATCGTTTTTGTATTGTGGTGACCAAACTCGGACAAGATACTCCTAGTGTGGTCTGATCGCTGCGCTATAAAGCAGTATTAACACTTCACATGATCTTGATAGTATCCCTCTGTTAATAACAGCCTAGGACTGTATTGGCCTTTTTTGGCAGCTGCAGCACACTGCTGGCTCATACTTAAGTGATTGTCCATTAGGCCAATTAAAAATCACCACCTCTTGCGTAGGAATCACCTATTTCCTGCCTTCCTTCCCTCAGTTGTTGCCCAGAATAAAGGATCTTAATTTCCAAACACACAGTGTGTACCAAGTTGGAGTAGATGGACTCATGATGGCCTTTGTGGTGCCATCATCATTACCTTTGTTGTGGTTCTCTTTGCTTTCTTTAAAAGAGCAGTTGCAAATAGAAAAATCAAATCCTGCTCCCAAAATCAAAAGCATCTGTATATTGTCATGACTGAATTGGTGCTTGAAACAGGTTCAGACCATGTTAGCTTTTCTAAATATAGTAAGCACTTACTTTGCTGAATGATGAGCCCACAGTTTTGCAAGATAATACAGCTACGCTGCTAATTTCCTCCTTACAATCTACCATTCTTGCCTGGAGTACACAAACACCCTCATTCATTAGGTTGCCTTGGAGCTTTCGGCTCTTTCCATCTGTTCCACTTGCAGCAATTAAAAGAACTAAACTCTCTTAAATCCCAGGGATCACAGATGTTTGTGGCTTAAAGAAGATTATATTGTTTTCCATTTGAGTTTTTGTGTTGAGGGAGGGTGAGAGATGATGGGAAAGACTGAGCTTCCGCCAAAGGACCCTTCTACATACTTGGCCGCAAATAGACTACTTGGAGCCAAGCAACGTGGAGCCTTAACTAATTTCAGCATTCACTTAAGCTAAATTATTTATGACAATCCCCATAGAGGCTCCAGCTTTAAATATATGGAGTTATCTGTATTCAATCTACTGCTCTTAAGTGAGGTCCCAAACTAAAATAAAGGACTAATTGTTCCTAGTGGCAACTAACACAGTAGTTGGGAATACAGTAACTGAAGCTGAAACCAAATTTGTGATCTAGTGGGGGGGGGGGGACAGAAGGAGGAATTCTGCCATTTTGAAGCCAGTAAATTATGTTCATTCATGAAGAGAAAGTTTCATATTTTCACACAAGCAGCTGAAACAACATCATTGTCTAAAAATACAGCCAGTCACTCAGACCAAAATCTCAGACACTCCACCACAAAGCAATGTGATGGAGATTTAAAAACAGGGTTTCTAAGTATTGTATGTCAAGTTGACATGAGAGTAATTGGGACGGGGGGGGGAGGGGAAACCCTCAAGATTTTTAAACTACAGATTATGAAGGTTCTTTATGAAAAATGAAAGCGGGCAACAATAATAATAAAAATAGCATGGTTAACAGGTTTTCAGAAATTGTAGAATAAACATGTAGCCTATCTTACTGTTCAGGTGGCTCGCTCAAAACAACACTAGAAATGGCAGGACATTTTAATCTGCTGTCCTCACAGAGCAGGGCTGTCAGTGCATTCTATCCAGAGCAAGAAGCTCTTAGATTTCTGCTTAGGCTAAATTCAATTAAAAATAAATGTATCCCCACCACCACCCATTTTGTGGGAAGTAAAGGTCAATTTCAGTGAGGATCAGACTAGTCATGACATCCATTCAAGATTACTTCGTTTGAATCTTATTTCTCCCCCAAAGTTACTGCCACTGAACAATCCTGTAGGCTAGGGTGATGGAGTGACTGGTCCAAAAGAGTTTTCTACACTGACTTGGAGGAGCAGGGCTCCTCAAACTTTTTAAATGGGGCCAATTCACGGTCCCTCAGACTGTTGGGGGGGGGGCGGACCTGCTGGGTGGGTGTGGCTGGGTGGTCATGTGATAGGTGGGTGTGACTGGGTGGGCATGGCCAATTTAGCAGTCTATTAAACAATACACACAAATTAAATTTCAATTTGTTATGCTCCTGGGGATGGAAAGCAGGTTAGTGAAGGGATGTAGCTGCCTTGGGGGAGTGAGCGACTTCTGTTTAGTGTGTATGTGTGTCCCTCCCTCCCTCTCTCTCTCTGGAGGCTGGGGAGGCCAAAACAGGCCCAGTTTTGGCCTCCCAGGGTCTCCATGTGTCCCATTTTTGGCCTCCTCGGCCTCCAGAAGGCAGGTGGAAGCCAGCAAGTAGGTGGGGCGATGTGGGCAGGGCAGCCTCGTGGCCCTGTGTGGGCCGGATTAATGGTTTTGGTGGGCCGTATCTGTCCCACGAGCTGTAGTTTGAGACCCCTGTGGTAGAGTAACAGAATCTCCTGGCAGCTTGCTATAATAGCTCCTCAATATCCCTCTGCCCCATGGAGTCTTGTTGTGCCTCCTCATGAGGATGGATGGATGCAATGTTCCAGGATTGAAGTTGCAAAGACAAAATTACAGTGGGAACCTGGAACACATGAAGCATGAACATGGGAAGTACAACACAGTGAAAAATGAAATAAATCGGCTATTGTACATATTGACATCTTAGGCAACAGCAAACTGAAATGGACTGGAATTGGTCATTTTCAATAAAATCATACTGACTCAGGACATGAAAAACAAGGAATGGCATTGCTCTCATTATCAGGAAGGATATTGCAAGGACAATGACTGATTAATATCAATTCAATTATATGGACAACGGTTTAATGTGATAATTGCCTAAGTTTATGCTCCAATCACTAACACAGAAGAAAAGCATTATGCATTCCCTAGAAACACAAATGAAACAGGACAGACAGCTTCTTAATTTCTGCCAGTCCATTGATTTCCTCATGGCTAGCACATTTTTCCAACAACTAAAATGATATTATACACATGAACATTATACAGAAATCAAATTAATCAAATCAAATTATTACTATATAGTAATAATAGGAAGAGTTCAGTTATGAGACCAAAGACATGGCCAGGGGCTGACTGTGGAACAGATCACGAACTGCTCATGTGCAAGTTTCAAGTCAAGCTGAAGCAAAAGAACAAAGCCAATCAGTTTCCACAATATGATTTTGAGCATATATCCCCCATTTTCAAGGACAACATCAGGAATCAGTTTGAAGTCCTGTATCTGATGGGGAAATAGAGAGACCATGGAATGAACTTAAAGAATTGTCAGGGATGAATGTGAAAAAAAAGACTCTCGTTGTTCAAGTAATAGAAGAAACTGGTGGAATTTGCCAAAAAGAGGGGAGAAGCCAAAGCCAGGAAAGACAAGATCTGAAGAAGGAATTTAGCAAAGGATTTCAGAGTCTTTATTAGAAGAGAAGCAATGTTACAATGACTTGTGTCAAGGCATTATAGATGGAAACAACGTGGAAAACAAGGGAAGACTGATTGATGGGTCTTCCTGATTTGGGGCAGATATCTTTTCTGGATGGAATTATACTCTCCCATAAAAATCAGATTCTTCTGGACCAGATTCTTCTGGACAAAGGAGAACCAACTAACGTCGGGAAGGACAGCCATTTAACTGGCTGATAAACCAACTCCATCCTACCTAGAGACATAAGCTACTTTCAGTATTTTGGCACAACCTACTCCACAACTATTACGTCAATTAGGTCTTTTTATGAGTCTTTCTATGAATACCTTTGACAGTGATGATGAATTCTGCTTTTGTAGAGGGCCACAGAGATGGACTTGGAGAATCTATGCAGAGAAGGTTAAAGAAACATATACAAAAACATGCTTTACGCCTGGGAAACAAAGTAAACATTAAGGAAAAACTCAGACTAGTAAAAGAAGAACGGAAGAGAAAACACAGTCAGGCTTTCAAGATTCTGTTAATATAGTCTTGAAGAGCTGACACTTTTCTCCAGGGCAGAACTCATAATTATAGAACAAACTGCTACCAGGTTGAAGCAAGCCTGCTCATTTTCCAGACCTTTTTCTTTTCCAATGTTTTAATATTTACAGTACAGGCACTTTTTATTGCCATATATTTTAATTATACCTTTTAATTATGACAGTTTTTGATAGCATTTTGTAAACCACCTAGAGCTGTTTGTGGAATGAACAGCTTGTAATTTACTAGATAATTAAATATTTTTGAATGCTAGGAAGGCAAGGCTGGTTAAATGTGTAACTGCAAACCACAAGAACTAGTAAGAACGATCACTGCCATGTTTGCATAAGCGTATGTAGAACTGAGCTAGTGACTATTTACCCTTCTTTTTTAAGATCCAATTCTAAATAAATTGCCCTTTGAAGTTGAAGTGTAGGCAACCGATACAAGAAAGAAAAAGTTGATCTTGTAAAAATTGGAGGATCTGGCACTGGCAAGTCCCAGGCTCAAATCCATGAAACCTCACTCAATTATTTTGAACCAGTCACACCCTCTCATGCCAAACTTCCACACAGCATTGTTGCTCTGGGAAAAAAGAGAGGTGGGAGCATTATATACAGTATATACCACTTGGAGCTCCTGAAGGAAAGACAGAATATCTAACAAATAAATGACGCATGTAGCAGACATGATTTTATTCATCATGAAATAAATACAAGTAGTCCTTGTTTATGATGGGACCAGCAACTTGATCATTAAACCAAGTACTTACTAAGTGGAACCACAACTGTGCTTACAATTTTACTTGTTTTCCTTTGCTTTAAAAACCTGCAGATTATAAATGCAAGGATTAGTTGCAAAATTATTTTTTAGTCACCATTATAATGACAAAAGTGGCTAAATTAGGCAGTTACTAAATGAGGAATATCTGTACAAACATACATGCAATTATGTTTAGAATAGAATAGAATAGAACAGAATAGAATTTTTTTATGGGCCAAGTGTGATTGGACACACAAGGAATTTGTCTTGGTGCATATGCTCTCAGTGTACATAAAAGAAAAGAAACGTTCATCAAGAATCATAAGGTACAACACTTAATGATAGTCATAGGGTACAAACAATATCAATATAAATTGTAAGGATACAAGCAACAAAATTACAGTCATACAGTCATAAGTGGAAGGAGATGGGTGGTGGGAAAGATGAGAAGATTAATAGTAGTGCAGACTTAGTAAATAGTTTGACAGTGTTGAGGGAATTATTTGTTTAGCAGAGTGATGGCATTCAGGAAAAAACTGTTCTTGTGTCTAGTTGTTCTGATGTGCAGTGCTCTATAATGTCATTTTGAGGGTAGAAGTTGAAACAGTTTATGTCCAGGATGTGAGAGGTCTATAAATATTTTCACAGCCCTCTTTTTGACTCATGCAGTATACAGGTCCTCGATGGAAGGCAGTTGGTAGCAATTGTTTTTTCTGCAGTTCTAATTATCCTCTGAAGTCTGTGTCTGTCTTGTTGGGTTGCAGAGCCAAACTAGACAGTTATAGAGGTGCAGATGATAGGTGCAATATACGGTAGTATGTAGCATAGTTTTGTACCAGCATAACAATTAATTTGTAGGCATGACTAGTTAGTTATCAACCTGAGGAATACTTGCACATCGCTGCAGTTAGCTATTAATATAAAATACAGTGCATATGTTGTTTTACCAAGTAAGGCAATTGAAGATCACAGTGGTGTCCACAAAAGATTCAAGATGAGGGCCACGACAAGGCAATCAAAGCTATGCCTGGACATAGCCTGTGGACATTCCTTTAGGATCACATGGTTAGATTCATCAATTCACAGAGAACAAAAGGATTTGAAAAAAACCTTCCATTTCTCCCTAAGAGCTGCAAGGCAGATGCTGCACAGTTAAGCAGTTCTCAGACTCCTACCAGGGAGCAGGAAGGTAATTGGTGTCATGAAACAGCTTGCCAGGTTCTGAAGGCAAGTGATGCTCCATGGCACTCCTAAAAATGGTGCCAGATCCCAATGGAAGGCTTGGAAGTGTTTTATTTCAACCTATTCAAATATCTCAGGTAGTTCCAACTACAGATTTAGGCAGACTATGCTCATTTATGTACACTATAAGCCATGAACCCATACTCAATAAAAAGAATCAAAACTATATTTTTTTCTTTTTACGACCCTTTAATCCAGGGGTGAAATGCTCCCGGTTCGGACTGGATCACCCGATCCGGTAGCAATGGAGGCGGGTAGTTCGGAGAACTGGTAGCAAAAATCCCCGCCCCCCCCATGCCCAGCTGAGCCGCACAATCATCAGAGGCTTTTTTTTTACTTTTAAAAGCATTTTTTCTACAATTTCAGCTGAAAAAATGCTTTTAAAAGTAAAAAAAAAGCCTCTAATGATTGCGCGGCTTGTCAAAGGCATTTAAAAAAAAAAAGGATTTTTTTCTTTGAAATGCTCTGATGATCCAAGCTGAGTTCGCTGATCGGCAGAGGCTTTCAGGGAACTCAGCTTGGATTGTCAGATCGTCAAAGCATTTAAAAGTAAAAAACTCTTTTTTTTCTAAAAAAGCCTCTGCCAATCAGGGGACTCAGCTTGGATCGTCAGAGCCTTTTGAAAGCATTTTTTTTACAACCTCTTAGCCGAAGAGGTTGTAGAAAAAATGGTTTTAAAAATAATATTAAAAAAAAGGCCACACCCACATTCCCCCCCCTGCCACCAAGCCACACCCACAGAACCGGTAGTAACAAATTTTAGACTTCACCCCTGCTTTAATCCCTTTATTTGGGATGGAGTTGGGACAACTGAATGGAACTGAGAGTTTACTGGCTGAATGCCCTTCCTGACACATAGGTCGAGTTCACAGCAGATATTTTCTATTTGTGCCCTGATAAACATCTGCCACTGCCTAGGATTTAACACTCAACCTTCCAAGTGGGAGGTGAGCATCTTCACCTCTAGGCCACTGTGCCACTCTGGCAGAATCAAAACTATGAATACCCCCTTCCCCCCCCCCAATTGTTTCCTTCTTCTTTTAACAAGTGTAGCAGAAGCAGAATTGTCTAATTTTCTGCAGCAAAAGTGAGATTGGTGGCCAGAACTTAGAATGAAATAATAAGTTATCTTGGCTCAACTAATTCATGTCAAAAATTAACTGGAAACTTTGTATTAGGGAAGCTAAGAGACATAGAGACAGCCAGGCAGCTGACTATGAACAAGAGCAAAAAAGATGGAAAGGCAAAATGAGAGAAGAAAAATGAAATGAAATGAAATTTTGGTAGCCCTGGTGGTAATCAGTCACTTCTGAGGAGTTTTGATGCTATACCTTTTGAAAAAGAAACATATCCGATACTACCTTTTCACACAATGTTGTAGTTAAATCCAGTTTTAATTTTTTCTTGTAACAAAATTAAAAATAAAAAAGGCAAGGAAACAATTGGTCCACTAATGGGAGAAGATGGTAAGGAAGTGATGGGCAGTAGGGACAAAGCAGAGCTGCTTAGTTCATTCTTTGTATTTGTCTTCTAGAAGGAAAAAAATAACCCAACCTAACAAAACCAGAATTGCAAAAGACTAGGAATACAAATTAAAATAGGTGAGAAAATGGTATGAGAACACCTGTCCTCAGAATAATAGAAGGCTGACTCAACCCTGAGCCAGTCAGGATCAAACTCCTGGAGGAGGGCAGAATTAGCCTGTAATACTGCATTTTAACCACTGTGCCACCATTGCTCATAAAGATCCAAGAATTGAGAAGATAACATCAGTATTTTTAAAAAAATCTTAAGTTTATCATTTTGGGTGGCAGCAGAAGATTTATTTCTTCCCAATATAAACCTAGAAGTAAACATGCCGCGTCTGACCAAATAAACCCAATGTTGCTATAAGCAGTTCATAAAGGGTTTTTTAAAAAACATTATGTGAGACATTTGAGCTTAGCAAATAAAATAAACAGAATTTTATGTTACTGCATTAGGAGTGGATATTAAGACAAACAATTTGTAAGCCAGGTTTATTGTATGCCATCGCTGAATAATGAATAATGCTCTCTATCTCAAAACCTTGTTTCTTTGTGAACTTTTTTGTGTAGGAGGGGCTGTCTAAAAATATCAGAAATAAAAAAGAAATAATGGTAGTACTACAAACGTACATAAATAACCAAGATAAACTACATGCTCAGAAGGGATCCTGGATTACTTTATCTATCTTTATATTCAAATAGTCTCCATTTTGTAAAGCTCACTTTTTGGACAACTGTTTTCTGCATCTCATGTCTTCATGGAGCTTCAGCAACATCTGCAGTGGGAATCAGAAAAGTCAAGATAGACCAATGTGTTTGCTGCTTTAAGAAATTTCCTAGAAAATTTATTAACTCTACTGCTTGGGCTCCTCTCAAGCAAGCTGAAATTTCCTTTGCGTATGAATGGTGCCCCTTAGGATTTAAATCACTGAGCCTGCTGCTGGAATATGTTAATAATTATAGCTACTGACATGAAACATGTATATTTAAATATCTTTTTCAAAGGTTGTCTATGTACTGCATCCTCATTTTTCACTTTAGAAATTGATTTATTTATCCCATTTTGGGCTGCTGTAGACAACAATGACTGAAACTAGTTGAATACTGATAACCAATCTCCAGTCTCATTCCAAGTGATTATCAGTGTTTATCTTAAAAAAGGACCCTTTTCTATTCAGAATCCTCAGTAATTTATCTTTGTCATCTGTAAAACTGACAAGATTGACATTCCTTGGCAAATCTTTCAAGTCATGTTCTACAAAAGGGATGAGCAACTTTTTGTAATCAGAGTTCACATTTTGGACTATTTCTTTATGATAATCATAGGAAATCTGGTGACACCTTCATATTAATATTAATATTTTAATATTTTGGGGAGGCTTGTGCAGGGATGGGAGGATTTAATATTCAAAATAGATTTCAAGTTTTAAGACAATGCCATCAATTCAGCAGTTTTATAACTATTTTATAATCAATGCACTCAGAAGATGCTATAGAGAGGGTGCAAGATAGGGTTGGAGACCATGACCTGTAGAATTACATGCAAAGAATACATCACCTAGTTGCTTCATCTTCGTTGTATTACATTTTAAGTTTTACCACTTTAGATCAAAAGAAATTATGTTCAAGGTAACCCATCGTCCTTTCTGCCCCTCATGCTTATCTTCAGAATCATTTTGGGAAGATGTCACTATTTGTTGTAGAAGATTTTGAGATGGCAAGAAAGGTTCTCTCAGCTATGTTTGAATGAAGAAGCCCTGCGGTTCAGTGAGGAGGATAAAATATTAACAGGTGACAAACCAAGAATGGAGTGTTTTTTTATTTTGCCTCTCTTTTCCCAAGACAGGAATTATACTCAGCCTTGCATAAATAATTTAAGAATGGTGACTTCAGGCAGTAATACCTAGGTAGTTCCTTGGCAACATCGTACAAGTAGGTTACCATTGCCCTGTTTTGAGCTCTTGGTTGGGTGGTTGTTTAACTACAGTCAGATCTACAGCCTTAAAAATCCCTGATAATTTCCCATCCAAGTAGTAACCTGGGTCATCTTTGCTTAACTTCCAATCCCAGAAAGGATTTGCCAATACTATCGTGAGGTGAGAAAATGTGTTTTACACTGTATTGTTGAATCAAAATTTCCAAATTACAAGACATAATTGTTCCATGTTATTCTTCACTGTTTCAATATTGTCTGCAACGTAGTGGCTAGTTTCTTAATGCTGCATTAAACTTCAAGAGATATATTGGAATAGATTTTGAAGAAGGCAACAGAAATGACCAGGAGAATGGGAAACAGGTTTTTATGGAGATTTGGATATACATGTATGCGTATTATCTTTAGTTTATTTGATTAATTTATCAGTTAAGAGGAAAAAGGAGCTACAGCTTTCAAGCAAACTTCCTGTAGCAGATTAACAGATTGTTTTACTTTACTGTACAATGTTTATTTTCCCTCCTGAATCTTGCACAAGAATATAAATAGACATTTGGCTGTGAGTGAGGCAAAAATTAAGATAAACCCCTGGAACAGAAATAACCATGGAGAATTAACCAAAAATTGATTGGAATCAGATTACCCAATCAGAAAAACCTTGCACATCCTATTCTGCAGCATGTTTATTTCACCAATCAACAAGATTTCTGAAACTTGTCAAATTTAAGATATGTGAACTTCAACTCCCAGAATACCCAGCCAGCATAGTGAGTAGAATTTCCCTCCAAGTTCAAATGATGCCACAAAGAGTTCTTTTATATCTGAGTCCTTTAAAACTCCTGTTGCTTCCCACATCTTTGCCTTTATTTATATGAGCATTTCACTTGGCATCTTCTTTTTACCCATCAGAAAAGAGAGAAAGGGAGGCAATGAATCTGAACAAGGACTGCATGAAGAGCTCCGCTTTGGGATTTTGTCTAGTTCTATACCAAGGTCACTGAAAAGGAACACAGCAAATGTTCAAATATATTTTTGCTTTTTAAATTTTGTATGTATGTATTTTATTGTTGGCTGTTCACCGCCCTGAGTCCTTCGGGAGTAGGGCGGTATACAAATCAAATAAAAGTAAAGTAAAGTAATATTCTTTGCTTTGCCTTTTTTTTCTTTCAGAAGGATTTTACATAATGAAATTAACAGATTAGCAGATTAACAGAGTTGGAAGGGACCTTGTAGGTCATCTAGTCCAACTCCCTGCCCAAACAGGAGACCCTACACCATTTCTGACAATGGCAGTTGTCTCTTCTTGAAAGCCTCCAGTGATGAACCACCCACAACTTCTGAAGGCAAAGCTGATCCACTGGTTGATTGTTCTCACTGTCAGAAATTTTCTCCTTATTTCTAGATTGAATCTCTCCTTGATCTGTTTCCATCCATTATTCCTTGTCTGGCCTTCAGGTGCTTTGGAAAATAGGTTGACCCCCCTTCTCTTTGTGACAGCCCCTCAAGAATTGGAATATCATGTCTCCCCTGGTCCTTCTCTTCACTAGACTAGCCATGTCCAGTTCCTGTAACCGTTCTTCATATGTTTTAGCCTCCAAATTATTATAAAAAAGAATTATGGGTTGATGGTTATATTAGCAAATCCAATTAGATCTGCCTGAAAGAAAACCCATATAGTCTCCATGATTAGCCAGAGGAGTATTTTTTTTCTTTCTTTCAGTTTACCCTATTAGATTTTTTGCAAAAAATGGACAAAAGAGAATGTTGGCAGAATAAACATTTTATTAAGAATCTCCTTGTAAGCTATTTTTTTTTATTGAAAAAGTTTTACAAATACATTTTCTCCCCAATTTCACCCCCCTAACCCTCCCAACCCCCCCCCCCAACCCTCCCTGACCCCCCCAACCCTCCCTCCACCCCCCCGGACTTCCACAGAGTATAATCCAAATCAAAGACATATTTTATAAAACTTGAACCCCTCCACCCACTATATATTCTTCACATTTTCACAATCCAATTATTCTATCACTATATAATACATTCAATTAAAAGCTATCTGATATTTCCTAGTTTGATATTTATTCTGCACATAATCTATCCACTTTTTCCACTCCCATACATAAGTCTCTTGTGTCCGATCTTTTAGATATGCTGAAATCTTCGCCATCTCTGCAAAACCATCCATCTTCAAAGTCCATTCTTCAATAGTGGGCATAGCATCATTTTTCCAATATTGACCTATCAGTAATCTCGCTGCTGTTATCATATACAATATCAACTTTACTTCACCCAATGTAAAACCCTTAACTATACCCAATAAAAACAATTGTGGAGAGAACTGAATTTTTTTCTTCAGAACATTTTGCATGACTCACCAAATTTTTATCCAAAAAGCCTTCACTTTCTTACAAGTCCACCACATATGATAATATGTGGCATCTAGGCAATCACATCTCCAGCATTTTGGTTGAACATTAGGGTACATACACGACAATTTCTTAGGATCTAAATGCCATCTATAAAACATTTTATAAAAATTTTCCCTCAAAGTCTGCGACTGTGTAAATTTAACATTCTGAACCCATATTTTTTCCCATGTTTCCAACATCACTGGTTCTGCAAAATTTTGTGCCCACTTTATCATACAAACTTTAACCAATTCAGTTTCTGAATCCCTTTCTAACAAAACATTATAAACCCTTTTAATATGCATTGGACCTTTCTCTTTTATATGTCTAACCAATTCTTCTTCATGCATCATTATACCAGTTTTTTGGTCCTCATTCCATCTCAATTGAAGTTGATTATACTGCAACCAAGTTAAATTAATCCCTTCTTCCAACAGCGTTTCTAATGTCTTCAGTTGCCATCTGCCCGCATCTGTAAAAAGAACTTCTTTATATAAACCCCCCCCCCGAGTGACATTATATTTGTATTCCACATAATATGACCAAGATCCAGCCATAACGGTATTTTATAATCCCATTTGAATCGGTGCTTCCTCCAGACTCTCATCAAAGAATTTCTAAGTATGTGGCTTTTAAATACTTTATCCACTTTGTTCTCATAAAATAAGTATGCATGCCAACCAAATTCAAGATCATAATTTTCTATATTCAATATTCCAGTCTTTTTTCTTCCAAACCAATCACTTGCTTGTGTCAAAGCTGCTGCTTCATAGTATAATTATCTAGATTGGGACTCCCTACACACAGTCACTCATGCCCTCGTTTCTTCTCGTCTGGATTACTGCAACGCTCTCTACATGGGGCTCCCCTTGAGGTGCACTCGGAGGCTCCAACTGGTGCAGAGTGCGGCCGCGCGGGTGGTGATGGGAGCGACATGGAGTTCCCATGTGACACCTCTCCTGCGCGAGCTGCACTGGCTCCCGGTGGTCTTCCGAGTGCGCTTCAAGGTTCTGGTTATCACCTTCAAAGTGCTCCATGGCTTAGGACCTGGTTATTTACGGGACCGCCTGCTACCACCAATAGCCTCCCACCGGCCAGTACGCTCCCATAGAGAGGGGCTTCTCCGGGTGCCGTCGGCCAAACAATGTCGGCTGTCGGCCCCTAGGGGGAAAGCCTTCTCTGTGGGAGCACCTACGATTTGGAACGAGCTCCCCCCGGAGATACGTAGGATCCCGGATCTGTGCACCTTCCGCCGCGCGCTTAAGACTTTTCTATTTTATCAAGCTGGCCTGGCCTAAATCTTCCCCCTTTTTAAATGTGGAAATTTTAAATTTTTAAATTTTTAATTCGTCTTTTTATAGGGGTATGGGTAAGGCATTTTAAATTGGGGAGCCATTTTAGATTTAATTCTGTTTTAAACGTATTTTAATTGTTTATATTGTATGTTTTTAACTTTGGCTGTTCACCGCCCCGAGTCCTTCGGGAGAGGGGGCGGTATAAAAATCTAATAAATAAATAAATAAATAAATAAATAAATAAATAAATAAATAAATAAATAATTGTAGGTTTGGAAGTTTAAGGCCTCCTCTTTCTGGAACATCTTGCATAATTTTCAACTTAACTCTCGTTTTTTTCTCATTCCATACACACTTATTTACTCCACTTTGCCATTCTCTTAGTTGTTTGTCACTTTTAAGCACCGGAATCATTTGAAACAAAAAAAGAAATCTTGGCAAAACGTTCATCTTAACTGCTGCTATTCTTCCAAGTAGAGACAGCTGCAGTTTTTTCCAAATTTCCATGTCTTTCTGTACCTCTCGCCACAACACCTCATAATTATTTTGAAACAATTTCATATTTGATTCTGCAACCTGAACTCCTAGATATTTAACCTTTGGTACTATCTCAAAACCTGCCTTGCTTTCAAGTTCCTGTTTTCGATCTTGTGTCATATTTTTGACTATCATCTTAGTTTTTCTCTGATTCAATCTAAATCCTGATACCATACCATATTGTTCTATAATGTCTTTCATCTGGATTATTAACTCAGGTGGAACAGCTATTAATGGAAATAGGAGTAGGCTCTCAAGTAACCTACATCTGGTAACTGAATATTTGATTATACATTCTACTCCATGCAAATGGACATAGACAAATCCAAAGGTTTCACCACTACCACCCTGGTTTCTGGAGACTCTCAGTCATCCAGGTCATGGTTGTCCCAAAGATGCTTTTTCAAAAGGAAACTGGACTTTCTGGTTTTTCTTTGAAGATGTTTCGCTTCTCATCCAAGAAGCTTCTTCAGCTTTCAAACTTTTTTTTCTCCCTTGGAAAAGCTGCTTTGGCATGGGAAAGATCTGATGCAGTAAATCACATAAAGCAGAAAGCAGTGCTTCTGCCATCACTAGTCCGGAGTCATATGCATTCAGCAAAACATTTATCAGAATAGTTGATTCCGTTGATTATGAAAAGTAGAGTGTGATCCATGCTGATGTTAAAGTGCTCTATTCCTACTCCATTGTATATGTTTAGCATATGCTTGTAAATGTTTCTATTGGGTCCTCAGTTTTTCAATTACTTGTGTCTCTGGGCAGATAGGAATCCCAGAGCAAAACACCGAAAACAGAACTTACATATGGTAGGCTACATGTTTGTTTCTTGTTCCTCTGCAATGTATTTGAACCAAGTTAGCGTAAGAAGAGAAAACTAGTAATTGGAACATGGAGTTGTAGACTTATTCTAATAACCTTAGCCAGCCATAGTTGACTTTGAGCAACCTAAACAAGTCCTGATCATATCAGTCTTTGGATATGAGACCTTTGGGACATCACAGTACACTAGTACACAGTACACTAGCCTGAGTACAAAAAAATACACACTAGAAGAAGGCAATGTTGTCGGAGAAAATGAATGAATGTATTGTGCCCATGTGATGAAGAATTTCAAGGTGTCTTTACCTTCCCATCTCTTGTAAGATGCTATCCAGGGTTCACATCAGAATCAGTACCACAGCCTCCAAATCATCTCCAAATTGCTTATGTAAAAATCACTCATATAAACACATCATGACTTTCTACAGAGAAGGCTTATTCTTTTGATAATCCTAAAGCAGCCTTCCCACAATTTGCTCTCCTCCATAGATGCTGTGGCTAAAATTCTCCAAATTCCTGTCAAGTTGGCAATGGGTTGTTCCAGCTAGGCATTATGGGATTTGCAGTCCCAGTTCGTCTGGCAGTACCAACTCAGGTAAAAGTTACCCTACGATCTTTCACATTTACTGTTTACCAGTAAGTCCCAAAGCAGCCAAGAACAACAGAATTAGTGTATTAAAGAATTCTAAAGAGATTTGAACTTTATTTGGGTATCCTAAAATCAAGAGAAAGAAAGCAGCCCTTGCTCACTGCAGAAAAAAAAAAAAGCAAATGGTAAATGCTTGCTTAGGTTGCCAATCAGATTGCAGAGTCTCTGCAATAATTGTAGATAAGATCAGATATTTCTGGCCTTCATTCAAAACAGGCAAGAGGGAGCTAAGCTAAAGAATGTGCTAAGCCCTGCTCTGCCCAGAGGAAATCTTGTTGCAAACTAAGCAGCCTCAAACCCACTCCTTCGCCATGCCTGCGTTTCCTGGGTGGTACGGATATTTCTCAGTATCACTATTGCAGGAAATTGAGGAACAGGCTTTGAGCTTGTTTCCAGTTCTGAATTGTGCTTCCCTCTCCCCCCTCCCCCGCTTTGCACTTTCACTCCCTTCTGAAAACAGTTGTCCCTGCGCTGAACTGGTGACCAAGCATGCAGCTGAATTAATATTAATGCCACAAATCCAACCTGATCATTTCTTTCCACTTCCTTTTTAACTGGAAACTGTACATCTCTCTGTCTTCAGTTGTTACAGCTCACATTAGCTCTTTAGCCCTGTTTACACAATGATTATTGCAACAAATAGTTCAAGACCTTTCTTGAGTTTTCTTGATTAGGTGGAAACCTATGGTACATAAGCATCAAATTCAGTGCTACCATTGCTGACATCTAGCCCCCTTCTATTACCTTTGTTTCAAGTCACTGAAATTTGCTCTGAGATAATGGATGGCAAACTCTTAAACACACTGTCCAATCTCAATGTCAGTATAAGCTTGATACAGCCAAATCAATTAACAATGCCTCAGGCAGGGACTGAGGAGAAATTGCAGGCAAAATGAATTGTAAGCCACCCAGAGTCACTGACTGACTGAATAAATAAATAAAATCAAGGGTACACAGAAAGAAAAAGACATGGCCAAGGCACACTGTGCCAGTGGGGAAAAGCCACTGGACATATGTGTACACACACACATATCACGTTAACTGGCCTGAAGGTGCATCTCCTCCCACCATTATTATATTGACCAATTAATTTTTGATTGACTTTCCTTACCTACTAAAAGATTAAATTATCTCCAGCTTTGTTATTATAACAAGTATCTGGTTCACCTATTTTCACTTTTATACTTTCCAAGGGATCTACTGTAAAGGAGAGAAACAGATTATATTTTAACAGCTGGATTTTATATTTCCAATGGGAATACAATGTTATTTATTTGAGGGTTTTTTTTTCTTTCCCAGCAAGCTCTGGAAGAGTCTTGGCTACCCAGTGGAAACTAACAATTCTGTACTTTATAAGATTTCATCCTCAAGTATAGTGGCCATTGAAATATCCAAGAAAGGAAAAAAGAGGAGGGGGAGTACTATATTAAGAAAAAATAACATTACCTGTGCACTCATGAAATTACATTCTTGAAAATATTCATGTTTTTTTCTGGTCTAGTATTTTTTTCCTGATGTCAAACAAATATTTGAAGAGCTCCATTTTCTTGCTGCTAAGGTCCACATTACAAAGAGGTGCAGAAAGTAGGAAGAGTATCCTTTTTACACTTTGTCACAATTAATTGTTTTGACTGATGTGAGTCAAATACTTTTGTTTCGCATTTGGAAACTGTCAGATGTAAATGCCTTATTCTCCAATGTGTAAATAATGTATATATGGAACATCAGAGGTTAACTTATTCTTTGGACTTTAATGTATTCATAACTTACCACTCCCATTCCTAGCTCCACCCCTTGTATATATAAGGAGCCACCCTCACCATTCTCGCTGCTTCTACCTTGAATATTCAGTGAATATAGAATGCCTATCATAATTAAAAAGAAATATATTTAAAGCTCTAACTCCTATTATCTTTATTGAGTCTGATCCTGAAAATATTGCAACAAGCTGGTAGCAGAGGATGGTTGATTGACTCAATAAGTAATTAAAAATGTCCAAGAAAGATAGGCCCAACACCAGGGCCTACAGCAAAGAAATAGAAACTGATCAAGAGATGACCAACGAATCCACCAATGCGATTTCGAGAGAATCCGAAGAATACACCACTGAAGAAGAAGAACTAATGAGTGAAAATAATGACCAGAAAGAAATCGAAATAGAAAATAACGAACTCAGGTCAGAAATATTAAAGATACTAAAAAGCCAAAAGAATGATGAAAATCTCATCGCGGACCTCCAGGAGATGCTGAAGAACAGCGGAGCAGCGAGAGAGAAAAACGTCATTAAAGAAAAACCCAAAGATCAAAAAACCGTAAGTGAGATGACTACTGAGAAAATAGTTGTTAAAAAGAAAAGATGTGATCCCGCGCGAAATTTTGAATGGCAGCCATCTTGGTTTCAACGAACTTCAAAAGAGAATGGAGCAGAGCCAATCAAAACGCTCAGTTCAAAATTTCTGGCGCGAAAAACACTATCAGACGAAGAAAGTGAGAAAGAAGTCTCAAACTCTTCAGATGATTCAAAATCAGAAAGTGAAGACGATTTAACAAAATCTCAAGTAAAATCAGCAATGAAAACGCTTTTTGCTGCTTTTGGGCCAAGACTGAAAATTACCAAGACATCTACGAAGAAGCAAGAAATCAAACCGGCGACTCAAGACCTGCACGCTCCCATCCTGACTTCGAAAGCGACGACGCCCGAGCCCAGAGAGCCATGCCGATTTCGCCCTACACCACAGACAAGATCGAATGCCAACGCACACAAAAAGAAGAAAAGAACCGTCGCCACCACCAGAACCCCAAAAACCGAGCCAGAGACCGACTCATCTGAGGAGGAGCGGATCGAGAGAGCTGAAAGGGAGAGAACCTTCCACGACGCAACCAAAGAAGAAATGAGCAACGCGCATGTGCGAAACTACGTAGACGACCCAGAAGGACTTGAACTGGCCAGAGAACCGCGCAGACTCATTGCAAGCATCCCAATGCCGTTCTGTAATTTCCTGCACTTGAGAGATCACGGACTGCCCCAGGTTGTAAGTAATGGACAGAATAATGTAGGTAACTTACCCAGTGACTTCCCAAAACTTAGAATTGATGGCATTAATTTACAAGAGTGGTATCAACAGCTTCAGGTTATTTTCATGAAAGAAAATTTACTATTCTTTATAACTAGCCCTCCAAGGAGACCTTGGACCTTAAAAATAGATTGTTTACATCATAGAGCATTTTTCATAATAATATCTAGCGTGTCTCCTGCAATGTATCATAGCATCAAACCAAACCTAACAGTATCAGAAATAATTCAATGCATGTTTAATCTATTTCACAGCGATAGCGTAGCTACAACCACAAGAATGTCTAAGGATTTCTTTTCCTCTAGAGTAAAACCAGGGGTTTCTATAAGTGAGCATTTGATAAATCTAAACAAAATAAGAGCTGAGCTACAATTGAGGGGGGAAGTGATTTCAGATCAAACAATGAAAAGTGTTATTATCAATTCACTTGATACATCATGGGATAGCTTTATGTCACACTTAGATACCATTAATTTGGGATATTTATCCATAGAAAGCCTATCTAACAAATTGATAGCAGAAGACAATTCAAGAAAAAATCGATCCAGTAACCAAACAGACCACAAACCTTTTAGGAAAGTAGTCTTTCAAGACAAACATAATGAGGCCTTTAGATGCTACAATTGTGGATCCAGGGAACATAGTAGAAGAGACTGCCCCAAAGTCTCAAGAGAGAGACATAGGCCAGAATATAAGAGCAAATATAATTACAGACAATCTTCCACAGATAGACACAAATATAGAAGTCCACCAAATTACAAAGAAGGTAGAGGGGGTAGAGAAAATTCAAAAGAGAGGAAATCTGGGTCACTGAATGGGCTAAATAAACAAGACAGCACCAGAACACAGCAGGATGAGAATAACAATTGGCTTATTGATTCTGGTGCAACAAATCACACCACCAACAACAAAAGTATATTATCTTCATTTATAGAAGATAAGTTTGTGATAAAGATAGCTAATCAAGAAAAGGTTCAAGTACTAGGCAAAGGAAATGTGACCTTGCCTGGTCTAGGGAAAATAGAGGGGGTATTATTAATCCCAGAAATACCTCACAACATACTAAGTGCCATAAAATTAAGCAGAGAATCTGATATCAATATAGTTTTCTCAAAGGGGAAAGCAACTATAGAAAAGAACAAAACAAATGTAGGTACTGTAATGATAAAAGGAGATCTACCCTATCTGATAACTAAAGAAAGATGTTTACATAACATTGATTCAAATATGGAAGATTGTATTGAAGCAGATGATGAAAATGTCAGTAACAGTGACAATGATGAGTGTAGAATAACTCATGATCACAAAATTACATACAAGGAGAAGAAACCAAAAATAGGTAAACCAATTCATGATGAGTGTGCTCACATCTTACACAGGAAGTTAGGACATGCAAGCTTTCCTGTAGTACAAAAAATGACTGAACACGCAGAAGGTGTCAAAATAAAAAATTGTGAAAATTATTTGGAATGCTCAGTATGTAAATCCACCAAACTAAAAACCAGTCCCAGACCAAAAAAATCTAACAGATCAACTAACAATATTTTTGATTTGGTACATATGGACTTAGTTGGTCCATTAAGTCCCTCAATTACCTATAGAAAACGTTACTTCCTAACAATAGTGGATGACTACAGCCGATATGGTTTTGTTTACACATTAAAGCACAAGGATGAAACATTTCAGAAATTTAAGGAATTCTACAAACGTATAGAAACACAACATAATATCAGAATAAAGCAAATTATGACAGATAGGGGATGTGAGTTCATGTCTAAAGAATTCTCCCAATGGTTAAAGGATAGAGGAATGTTACATTTCACGTCTAATCCTTTTTCTGCATTTCAAAATGGAGTTGCAGAGAGGAAAAATTCCACACTACAAACCATGATTAGGTGCACATTAGAGGATGCTGGTTTAGGCAAACAATTTTGGTCAGAAGCATTACATTATTCAAATTACACTCAAAATAGAACCTGGTCCAGTATTGTGAATAAGACACCATATGAGGTGATGTACAATAGAAAACCCAAATTATCACACATGCACATATTTGGAGTCACTGCAGACGTACACATACCTAAACAATTGAGGAGAAAGGGAGAAAACGTATCCAGGAGATTAAGATTCATGGGATACGAAACTGGAACCAAAGGGTACAGATTTATTGATAGTAATAACAAATTTATAGTATCCAGAACAGCTGTGTTCCATGAACAGGCCAATTGGTCAAAATTGCACCTTAATGAAATATTTCCTAATAAATGTAAAGATACGATATCTTGCGAGGAAGGAACAACAGAAAATCAAAATATTAACAAAAGTAAGAACAAAACCAAAACTTGGACTAATAGTCAGCATAAAATAAAGACAGACACATTAACAAAAAAGGAAGCTAGATATTTGCATGATAACCATAGCAAGCCTGAAAGAACTATTAGAAACAATAGAAACCAAATACCAAATAAATACAAAGATTACATAATGCATATGAATGGAGAACAAATAACACCTAATACATATGAAGAAGTATTGAAACTTCCACATGAAGAAAGAGAAAAATGGGAACTAGCTATGGAAAAAGAGATGGAAAGTTTACAAGGATTAAATGTATTCACACCTGCGATCGCACCTAAAGATAAAACAATTATAGGTACCAGGTGGATTTATAAAATTAAGAACTTAGAAGGAGGCAATACCTTATACAAGGCTAGACTAGTTGCACAAGGCTATGCACAAAAATATCCAGAAGACTATACTGATACATATTCACCCACAGTGAGAACAGAGAGTGTCAAAACAGCCCTTGTAGTAGCTTCTGCACTCAATCTGGACGTATTCCAATATGACATACAGACCGCATACTTACATGCAAAATTAGATAAGGAAATATATGTAAGAGCACCACACAGTCAATACACTAATAAGAACGAAATTTGGTTATTAAATAAGAGTCTGTACGGATTAAAGCAATCCGGCAAAAGATGGTACGATTGCTTGGTAAAAGTACTTAAGACCATGGATTTCAACGCCACCACTGCTGATAACTGTTTCTTTGTAAAAAAGAGTAATGATCATATTGAATTTGTATTAATTTACGTGGACGATATTTTATACATTGGAAAGCATAAAGAGAGCAGGGAAATCTTTGTAAATAAGTTAAATGAACACTTCTCACTGAAATCCCTGGGTAAAGTGAATAAATACCTTGGTGTGCAAATTAACAAAACTAAAAGGGGATTCAAACTTACACAGAAAGATAAAATCATCGAACTCCTAAACAAATGTAACTTAAATAATGCCAAAACCTGTGACACCCCTATGCAAACTGATTTTCTTAGAAACACTGATGAATCTTCCCCTGAGTTTAAAGACAACACATTTTACAGATCAGTTATAGGTTCACTCCTCTATATATCTAATTGGACTAGGCCAGATATTGCATTACCTCTCAATCTATTGTCAAGATATGTTAGTAAACCAACCTTGTATCATTGGGAAGCTGTCAAAAGAATTCTAAGATATCTGAAGGGTACATTAGATTTTTGTTTAATGTTGGAACCCAATAATGACAGAGAACCAAAAATTACTTGTTATGCTGATGCAGATTGGGCTGGTGATACATCATGCAGGAAGAGTACTTCTGGTTATGTTTTTCTATTGAATGATTGTCCAGTTTACTGGTATACTGGTAAACAAGAACTAGTAGCCACTTCTACTACAGAAGCGGAATATGTTTGTTTGTCCAAGGCTGCAAATAACCTTGTATGGTTCAATGATCTGATCACTGATGTTTGGAAGAAACCCACTTTACCATTTATTATGCATGAAGACAATAAAGCGGCCATTGAAATATCCAGATCCGATGCAATTGGACAAAGGTCCAGGCATATTGATATAAAGTTTAAGCATGTGAGACAACTGTCTCAAGACGGATTCATTAAAGCAATACATTGCGATACTTCTGAACAATTAGCTGACATATTAACAAAACCCTTACCTTCTAAACAACACAAATATTTAACTTCTAAATTATATGTATTATATTGTCCTGAATCAGAATGTAATTGGTGTTGTGTAACGAACCGGCATTTAGAGGGGGATTTGTCAGATGTAAATGCCTTATTCTCCAATGTGTAAATAATGTATATATGGAACATCAGAGGTTAACTTATTCTTTGGACTTTAATGTATTCATAACTTACCACTCCCATTCCTAGCTCCACCCCTTGTATATATAAGGAGCCACCCTCACCATTCTCGCTGCTTCTACCTTGAATATTCAGTGAATATAGAATGCCTATCATAATTAAAAAGAAATATATTTAAAGCTCTAACTCCTATTATCTTTATTGAGTCTGATCCTGAAAATATTGCAACAGAAACGATGCTAGTTGGTGATGAGTCTAGCAAAAACTGATCAGGAAACTCCTAGCAAAAGGTTACAATGCAGCTGTCCCATATTCACTCTAAGTAAACAAGACACTTTTCTAACACGTGCAAGTCTAGTGGCAAAGAAGAACACTCAGGCCACAAATAAATTGAGCAAGGCTAGACACAGTTCATGAAGCATTGGGAGCAGACTGCAGAAGCAGGAAAGACAAGAATGGTGATGAAACATAAATCTGCCATAGGATGGCAAACTTAAAAAAAATCTGGCTAATTCCAGAAGACTGTATGGAGATAAAATGGAGAGTTTTAATGCAAAGACATGCTTAATGAGTCCATTTCAGCATTCACAACAAAACTATAATTCAATCATCTAGCCTTCATCCATGTCTTCAAATCTCCAAAATCTGTAATTGAATAAACTCGCTCACCCAATCACGAGAGTGATCATATTTCAGAGAAGTGAACTATCAACTCTCAAAATTCAGTTTCAGTAAATCGTAGAATTGCTGGCAAATTGGAGAAGTGATTTATCACTATATTGTAATACTGATGATAAAGCTGTTACTAAGTATGAGGGAAAAGTAGGCTGAGGATAAATGAACAAAAGCATATCCTGCAATTAGATAGGAAGAAATAGATTATATTATAACCTATGTTGCTGTTTACAAAAAAAGATCTTACATCCTCCAAATGGTCTATAGCAGGGGTGAAATGCTCCCGGTTTGGACCGGCTCGGGCGAGTAGGTAGCGATGGCGGCGGGCAGTTCAGAGAACCGGTAGCAAAAATTCCTGCCCCCACCCCCCCATGCCCAGCTGAGCCCCGCGATCATCAGAGCCTTTTTTTCCTTTTAAATGGCTTTGACCAGCCAAGCTCTGACATCCCAGCTGAGTTGCCTGCTAATCAGGCAACTCAGCTTGGATCGCCAGAGCCATGTAAAAGAAAAAAAAGTTTATTTTTTTCTCCCCCCCCAGCCTCCAGCTTGCTTACCTTAGCTGCTGATCGCATGACGATCGCAATCCATGCATCAGCAAGCAACTGAATCTCCCTGCCTGCAATCAAGCTCATAGGTGAGCAGCTCTTTCTGCCTGCCTGCCTTCCTGCCTAGACTTGTGGACTTCAACTCCCAGCAAAGCTGGCTGAGGAATTCTGGGAGTTGAAGTCCACAAGTCTTAAAAGTTGCCAAGGTTGGAGACCCCTGTTCTGTTGGGTAAGTTTTTTTCCGCTTTGGGAGCTTTAAAAAAAATAGGTAATTGGGGTTTTTTTTTTTAGACCTAGCCATTTAAAGTTTAGGAAATTTTAAATTTAGCTGCTTTTATATAAAAATAAAAATAAATTAAAATAAAATAATATTTGTGCAGCTTTCTGAGATTTAGTGTGTTTCTGTACTGTTTCACTCTAACTACACAAACACACAAAATCTCACAAAACTGTATGTGGAATTTTGTGTGTGTAAAGTGTGAAAGTTGGTTTTTTGGGCTTTTTGTGGCTGTGTGAGGTTCCTGCTTGTTGCGGGGCCATTTTGAGTCTAGCACAGCTGCTTTTACATTGTGGTGAGCTAGTTGTGTTGTGTTGTGTTTTGTAGGTTAAAAAAAGGGCAAAGAAGTGACATTGACTTGGCCACGCCCACCCAGTCACCTAACCACCAAGCCCCGCCCACTAATTAAGCCACACCCACAGAACCGGTAGCAAAAAAAATTAGATTTCACCCCTGGTCTATAGCCGTGATGCCGAACTTATGGCATGTGTGCCACAGGTGGCACGCATAGCCATATCAGTGGGCATGTCAGCTAAGCTCTGGCGCGCATGCGCGTAATGGCCAGCTGATTTTCGGGCCTTCTGGGCCCACCAGAAGTAGGGAAACATGCTGTTTCCTGCCTCTGGAGGGCCTGGGGGGGGGGGAAGGCCAGTTTTTTTTTCTTACCTGGCTCCAGAGCCTCTCTATGCATTTGGGGAGGGTGCAAACAGCCTTCCCCTCCCCCTCGGAGGTCCTCTGGAGGCCCGAAACGGGCCATTTCCCAACTTCTGGTTGGACAGGAAGTGATGTTTTTTGCTGTTCCCCAACCTCCAGAGACTCCTAGAGAGGCCGAATCTGGCTCCTGGGCCTTTTTATTTATTTATTTATTTATATGCTGCCCTTCTCTGGAGACTTAGGACAGCTTACAAGGCGTTAAGCAATAGCCTTCCTACTTTTGTATATTTTTATACAAAGTCATCTTATTGCCCCCACAAACCGGGTCCTCATTTTACCTACCTTAGAAAGGATGGAAGGCTGCATCAACCTTGAGCCTGGTGAGAATTGAACTTGCAGTAATTGCAGGCAGCTGGAAGCTAAATACTACCTTTAACAGTAGCATTAGTCTGCTGCGCCACTCAGGCTCCCTGAGTCTTTCACGGTAGATTCAAGACATGAATATGTCTGAATCAGTACTTTAATATTCTGTTGAATGAGTTCAAACTTTTTTTTTCTTCCTAGCAATTTGTTCATGCAGATAGGTGCATTTTTGTCAAATGACATTATCAAATGACATTGATAATAGGATAATTGAGCAATGGATATCCCAGACTTGTGGAAAGTTGGAGAATATCATGGAGAGCTGGAACTTTCTTTTTGCACAGTTGAGCGAAATGGAATTCGGGGAAAGATTTATCAGGGCGATCCGGACAGTATACGCGAAACAGACAGCGAAAATACTTATTAATGGGGAAGAGTCTGAAAAGATTTATATAAGTAAAGGTACTAGACAGGGATGTCTATTATCTCCACTTTTATTTATCTTAACCCTAGAGTCATTATTGAATGAGGTCAGAAGGAACCAAGGAATTAGAGGGCTAAGGATCAGAGGGGAAGAGTTTAAGCTCCAAGTCTTTGCGGACGATTTGATATTTGTCTTGGAAGAACCTTTGGAATCGGGACCAATCTTACTCCAGGAGTTGGAGGCTTACGGGAAAGTAGCGGGATTCAAATTAAATAAAGATAAAACCAAGATCCTAATTAAGAATATGACGAAGAATCAAAAAGTGCAGTTAGAGGAAGAACTAGGGATTCAGATAGTTAAAAAACTGAAATATTTAGGCATTTGGCTTTCATCCAAATGCTCGACCATTAAAGAGGCTAACTACCGGAAACTACTTGGTCAAACTAAAGAAATGCTGGAAGGATGGAAAGGATTACAGTTATCATTATTAGGTAGAATTGCAGTAGTTAAGACGTATATCTTGCCTAAATGGATTTTTCTTTTTCAGACAGCCCCCGTTTTATTAGATACAATTTTTTTTCAATCTTTAGATCAATGTGTACGTAGATTTGTATGGCAGAATAAAAAACCAACGATAAAATTGAAAATGCTTCAAGAATCCCGTTCCAGGGGAGGATTTGGCCTACCTAAATGGGAGCTTTACCATCAAGCAGCTGTCTTAAATTGGATCAGAGACTGGATTGCGTTGAGGAGGAGGAGAATCCTTATTTTGGAAGGCCACAATTTGCAACAGGGGTGGCATTATTATCTGAGTCAGGAAAGGCCCAAAAAACATAAATATTTTATGGACCACTTTATCCGAAAGGTTTTGATGACTATTTGGGATCGAATAAGAAATAAATATTACCTGATGACTCCGATTTGGCTTTCCCCTCTAGAGGCGATGATACACCCGACCCTTTATAACAGAAATAAACCATTAACTTACCAAGTTCTGTTGGATCCTTTAGGCAAAGTAAAATCTCGAAATACGCTGGTGGAATTAGGCTATGAGTTAGATTGGTGGACATACAGTCAGATCCAATCCAGGACAGTTCAGGACAAAAACAAGGGAGGAATTTATAATTCCCTACAAGAACTTGATAAGATCTTGTTGGGGAAGGATGAGAAGGTATTATCCAAACTGTATCAATTTCTCTTAATGGATTGGATTGGAGAGGAGGTTATCAAGGACTCACTGATTGCCTGGGGGAGAAATTTGGGATATTCGATTGAACTTGAAAAATGGGAAGAAATTTGGGGGAAAACCTTAAAACTAACAATGTCGGTTTCCTATAAGGAAAATATATACAAAATGCTGGAGATGGCACCTGCCTCCGGCTAGATTATCGAAAATGTTCCCAGGAACCTCTCCGGTTTGTTGGAAATGCAATGCCGCTATGGGAACTTATTTTCATAGCTGGTGGACCTGTCCCCGAGCAAAAGAATATTGGGCTAGAATTCAAAAATGGATTTTGGAAATCATAGGATGTAGGATAGAATTGAACCCAGAAACGTTTTTACTAGGTATGAAACCAGAGAACTTAAACAAATCTAATTGGTATCTCGCTCTCCACATCATCATTGCAGCCAGGATCTCGTTTGCGCAAGAATGGAAATCCAAAAATATTCCATCGGAAGCTACATTAATCACAAAGATCATGGACTGTGCAGAAGTAGACAAGCTTACCGGACTTTTGCGAGATAGACAAGATTAAAAAATTTAAAAAAAGAGAATATCACGGAGAGCATTGCATGATAGGGAAACCCTTTGCTCATGTCCTTCAAATGTCTCTCATAGCAAATTTCCTAGAGAGGCTCTGGAGCAAAAAACATCACTTCCTGTCCAACCAGAAGATGGGAAATGGGCCGTTCCGGGCCTCCAGAGGGCCTCTGAGGGGGTGGGGAAGGCTGTTTTCGCCCTCCCCAGATGCATAGAGAGGATCTGGAGCCAGGTGAGAAAGAAAAACGGGCCTGCCAGGCCATCACATGCCAGGAGCGGGGGAAGAGGGGGGTCACACGCACATGCACAGGGCGGGGCGCATAGAATTATGGATGTGGGCATGTGTGCGCATGAACCTCCCCTGCCCCCCTCCTGGCATACGATGGCAAAAAGGTTAGCCATCACTGGTCTATAGCAATAAGAGTTAAGAATTGTATACACTACAGTATTAAGCTGCTTGACTGCTGTGCATAAAGTGGCTGAAAATTTATGCTGGTTTTAAAAAATAATATCTTTCCAGATTTCAACCTCTTCCTCAATTTTGACTATAATGAAGGCCAGAAGTTCTATCTGGACTGTATTTACCAGGGTCCCTATTGGTGGTTACCTTGCTTTTTTTGCTCCTGATGGAATTGTGGGTTGGAAGAAAGAACAAAAAGAAAACACTAAAGAAGGGGAAAATGGCAGAAGTGTTTGAGCCAAAATACTACATGGTTTTTGGATCTGCAGCAAAAGAAAAAAAAAAGCAGACAGAGATTTCCTTTCAGATAGGCTGGGAGCATGTAGACAACCATTTGAGAAATGGCCAGTGGCTGTCCTGGTGCTCGAGCTAACTGGTCATGCATATCAGGCTTTAGCATCATGGAGTCTCTTCCAAGCTACTGTCTCACACTGTTCTTTACTACATTGTTAGAACCTTTACAAATGGCGCCCAACTAGAAGTGAGCCACTTGGGAGAAAAGATCCTTATTATGCAGCTAGCTGCTAGCAAAATGAAAACATTGACTCCAGAGGTGGGTTTCAGCAGGTTCTGACCAGTTCTGGAGAACCGGTAATGGAAATTTTGAGTAGTTCAAAGAACCGGTAGTAAAAATTCTGACTGGCCCCACCCCCACCCCCACCTATTCTCTGCCTCCCAAGTCCCAGCTGATCGGGAGGAAATGGGGATTTTGCAGTAACCTTCCCCTGGAGTGGAGTGGGAATGGAGATTTTACAGTATCCTTCCCTTGGCATACCCACCAAGCTATGCCCACCAAGCCATGCCATGCCATGCCATGCCACGCCCACCAAGCCACGCCCACATAACCGGTAGTAAAAAAATTTGAAACCCACCACTGATTGACTCAGTATCAGTGTGCTGCAGGTGTGAAAAAGGAAAATTCTGCACTAAGGATTATTAGGATAGGACGGGTGAAATCCAGCAGGTTCTGACAGGTTCTGGAGAACCGGTAGCGGAAATTTTGAGCAGTTCGGAGAACCGGTAGCGGAAATTTTGAGTAGTTTGGAGAACTGGCAAATACCGCCTCTGGCTGGCCCCCGAGTGGGGTGCGAATGGGGATTTTGCAGTATCCTTCCCCTGCCACACCCACCAAGCCACACCCACTAAGCCACGCTCACAAAACTGGTAGTAAAAAAAATTGGATTTCACCCCTGGAATAGGATGATAACAGAACAGTCAATAATATGATTATACTTATGATAAATCAATGTAGTCATACTTTTTATTCCAATATACAGTTTTATCTGTTCCTGGGAGTTGATGTATTGTTCCTTGGGGGAAAAAGTAAATTATTTAGCTACATTATCGGAACTAATCTGATATCTGAAGATGTTACCTAGCCTGGTAATGAAACATTCAGAAACCAACCCACAAGCTCAGAGAACGAACTTTCACCCTCATCCTACATCCGAACTACAGATATTCGCCACTATTGCAAACTAATCTTGTTTTAGCTTGGAAGGAAAGCTGTTTGGGGCTGGGGGAGTAGGAACTTGTGGGGTGTTTATAAAGTAAACGACTAAGTGGAAAAAGATTTTTTTCTTTCTCTCATAATAAAAGAATTTCCAGATCATCCAGTTCTGGAGTAGATTTGGTATAGAAAAAGCACTGATTTACATAGTGCTTTTCAAACTTTTCTACTGTTGATGTGTTGGTGGCCAGGAGCTTTGATATTTGTCAAAGGCATCAAATAAATTGAGAAAGATTATAGATCTATCAATGTCTGTTAGTCATAATGATTACATTAATTTATGTATACATAAAGGTATAGTATATATCAGGGGTGAAATCCAGCAGGTTCTGACAGGTTCTGGAGAACCGGTAGTGGAAATTTTGAGTAGTTCAGAGAACCAGCAAATACCACCTCTGGCTGGCCCCAGAGTGGGGTGGGAATGGAGATTTTGCAATATCGTTCCCCCAGGAGTGGGGAGGGAATGGGATTTTGCGGTATCCTTCCCCTGGAGTGGGGTGGGAATGGAGATTTTGCAGTATCCTTCCCCTGCCACACCCACCAAGCCACGCCCACCAAGCCACGCCCACAGAACCGGTAGTAAAAAAAATTGGATTTCACCACTGGTATATATATAATCTTCTATCCTAAGTTGCTGCAGTGCTACAGTTGCAGATAGTCTCTATACTAAACCACATCATTGTGCAGAAATATTCAGAAGAGACCTTTCCTTGAAGTGCTACCTTTCTGTGTGCAGATAACCACAACCAAGGTATTGTGCTGGAATAATATTCAAACTTATTGTTCAAATAATCTGATGATTAAAATCCAAAAGAAAGTTGAGCACCTGCCTTTATTGAATGCATAGATTGACTCTTGAGGGGCAATACCTGCTAAATTCTTCCCTAAAATTACAAATAAACTCAGATCTAAGCAGCACCGAATTAGCGTTGTTGGGTGTGTGCTAGGACCCCTGCAATGGGTGTATATGCCACATGGTGTGCACCAGGGGTGAGTTTACTACCGGTTCTCAACGGGGCCGCGTGTGCGCTTGCTTTGCTTGCACGTGCTCTTCTGCACATGCACAGAAACTTCTGCGCACGCGCAGAAGCATTCTGATGATGTCGGGGTCGGTGGGCGGAGCCTCCCACCAGTTTTATTACCGGTTCTATAGAACCGGTGCGAACCGGGGGCAACCCACCACTGGTGTGCACTGATAAACCCCAGAGGCCTATGATCCAGCAAAGCTAGGGAAACCAGCTTCTCTTAAAATTTTGACCTTTCTTCTGGATGTTACTGGGCCTAGAAGAAAAGCAAACTTATCCAAAGCACCACTCTCAGATATGTTTATCATTAGTTCACCTTTGAGTCCACCTACAAGTAATCACATGACTTTATTTTCAGTCATGTATTTTGGATTAATACACCAGTGTTCATGCAGGTTATACTTAAATACTTTTGTAGAAAAAAGGAAAATGTTTCTCTGCAGTCCTATAGAGCAACCCATTAAGTCTCTTCAATTACTCTTCGGAATAAAGCGTAGTTCTCATTTAAAACTGCAGAGAACATATGTTTACATCATCTAAAGTGTTCTGCTGAAATCAAGTGCTGCCTGTATTTATCTTTTGTAGTAAAGTGGCTACTAAACAATCTAATGAAAACAGGGTTGAGTAGCTTGGAAATATAGAGAAATTAGGGCAAGTATATTCTGAGATCAGTCTTGCCGTTGTGGCTGAAAAGCTAAATTACATTATACTTTTTCATCAGTAGCTACTTGTGTGAAGCAGCCCACATTGATTTCCAGAAAACCATGGTCAGATAACACTGTTTTTACAGATGACTCTCACTAACGTTAGCAAGCAAATCACTGTGCAATAGTATCTGAAGTGATCATATAAGAACTGTATACCTTGGCATTGATCAGAAACTGCTGTGTTGTTCTAACCCGGGGTGTCAAATTGGATTTCACTGAGGGCCGTGTTTTTGACTCCAGGAGCCCAGGGTGGGTGCAACCAGGGTGGGCGTGGCCAGCTTGACATCACTTGTGTTGGGGGCATCTGTGGTGGCCCAAGCACTCTGCCCGCGCATGCATGCGGCCCTCCCAAGCTCCGTTTTCACTGGCAGAGGCCGTGGCAGCTGAAAACAGAGCTCGGGAGCCCATTTTCACTGGCTGAAGCACCGCGGGCTGGTCCTTCGCTGTTTCCAGGGCGGCCCCACGGGCCAGATCTAAGAACCCTGCAGGCCGGATCTGGCCCCTGGCCCTTGAGTTTGACACCCCTGTTCTAGCCTGTTATTTATTCTCTTTCACGGTAGATTCAGGACATGAATATGTCTGAATCAGTACTTTAATATTCTGTTGAATGAGTTCAAACTTTTTTTCCTTCCTTTTCAGTAGCAATTTGTTCATGCAGATT
Organism: Pantherophis guttatus; assembly: GCF_059756535.1. Lineage (NCBI taxonomy): Eukaryota > Metazoa > Chordata > Lepidosauria > Squamata > Colubridae > Pantherophis > Pantherophis guttatus. The sequence goes on along the minus strand of NC_142063.1, from coordinate 264,378,205 downwards.
GGTGCATTTTTGTCAAATGACATCACTTGATAATAGGATAATTGAGCAATGGATATCCCAGACTTGTGGAAAGTTGGAGAACATCACGGAGAGTATTGCATGATAGGGAAACCCTTTGCTCATGTCCTCCAAATGTCTCTCATAATTCCCAATCTGATCCCATAAGCTTCCCATAAGTCACCATGGCCAGGGATTTTATAGTCATTACAGTCCAGCAACATTTGGAGAGCCACAAGTTCCTCTTGTCCAAAGAAACACATATAATACTAATTCTTTATTACTCAGATTAACCATCACAAAAGCCTGTGAGTGGGTGGCAAAAAAAACCCTTTTGTGTTGAAAGATCTCTCTACTTCTTTTTTTAATGCCTCAGGACAGAATCCTGGGTTATGTCTCTATTTCCCTCTAGACAGAACTATCTAGAAATTACCATCATTTCTGAATCTCCTCCCAACATCTAAAAAAAGAAAGCAACAAACAAACAAACAAACAAACCAAAGAAAAAACCTGATGCCACAAAGGGAGGGTGGAATGAAAAAAGAATGTGGAAACAATGGAGGCAAAACTTTTGTGTGAGACATTTGAGTCCAAGTGTCTTTTCCTAAATTATCAGTATATTTTAATTACTGCCACCCATTCCTGAAGCTCTCTGAACAGTGGAAGTAAAGCTCAGTGTCACTCTTGTAGAAAAAAAATTGCTGAAGAGAATAAAATGAATTATATAGCCATTCCAGCTGGTCTTTTTCATATAGCTTACTAATAAAATAGTGACTTAATTCAGGAAGGAGCTATTTCAGAGGACTAAGTTTGGTCTACTTTTTTTCTTTTGTGGCAGAAGATAGATATTTTCCATCATACTATTTCCCAAATATGTTCTTTGACAGCACTTTGTGGTAATTTGCTACTATGCAGCCACAAGTGCTGCCAGAACTTAGTTCTGATGCACTGTACTTAGCTCAAAATATCAGCCCACAGGAGCAAGCCTAGCACCAGGTCTGTGAGGGCCACCAATCCAGTGATATCTGCTGAAGCCCCCATTTCCCAAATGCGTACCAAAAAGGGAATTTTGCTCTGGGCCTAGATAACAGGGCATCACAAAAGCAAACAGGATAATGTAACACCTAAAAAAGCAGAATACTTTGAGAGCAGCCTTTGTGTAGCACACTCCTCTGTCCTACAACAGAGAGGAAAACTCAAGACATCCAGGAGATGGTCTGTCCCTGATGCACTGCTGCCTTCAGCATCAACCCCGAGACATTTGACAACTGTCAATTGTCTCATTGACAACTGTTCTTTCCTGCCTTTAGTGGTATCTAGATATAGTGGTACCTTGGTACTCAACTGCTTCAAAAGTCGTTGAATTTGGTACTCGACACATTTTGATGCAAAAATGTTGTTCGTTGTTTATTTGGTACTCGTTGTGTTGCAAAAGGAAGTAGGGGACAGCTGCAGATGGTGGACAGGAAGTCGGCCATGCTGCGAAAGTTGCTGACATAGGAAAGGGGACCGATAGGAAGTCCTTCCCAGCCAAAACAAAGAGTCACATGGTAAGTCACATGGTTTCTTTGGTACTCGTCCTTTTTAGTACTTTTAGTGTTGCACCTCCTGGAACCAATTAAAGACAAGTAACAAGGTACTACTGTATGAGGAAGAAAGAACAGCAATTGCAGCCATTTTGTTTCTGTGATAACCCGGTACACCAGAGGACAAGGTGAAAGACTGAAGCCTGTTCCTTTGTTTGCGGACTTAAAGATAAATACCCATTACCTCATGGATGACAGATAAACAGGCACTGATATAATGGTTAAAACAACCAGTGATTCTCCTGTTGCTGTTGAACTAATTGCAGTATGAATAAAAGAGACATGTCATCTGAACATTAAAATGGTCTGGATAAAGGTGCAGAGAGGTTTTGCAAAATTATGAAGCTCTTCAGCATCAAAAAATGATTTGAGGTCAATGCTGGTAGAGAAATATGGAGATGGTCCTAAAGAAGAAATTAAACAGCCTTTAGATCAACACCTGCTTACTTCTGGAAGGAAGGACGGAATGACAAAGAAACACAAGATTGTCCTACCTTGTGTAAGAGTGGGGGAGACAGATTTTCCAGCTTTCAAGATTCTGTTATTATACCCTGCATCAATAAAGTAGAATCCCAATTGTCTTGCAAAGCCTATTTCCTAACATGACCTACTTCAAGGTGGTAACGTTTAAAAGAAATGCTCCAAGTTCTTTCAAGGTTTCCAAGCATCTGTGTTTGTGGAAAGCCCTGAGGGCACATTTGTTAAGGAAGATGGCTGAGAAACAACTCCCTGCTATCACAGTGGAGATGCTGGAGGACTGGATGGCAACAAAAGCACACTTTGCTTTATTGCCAGATGGATTTTCACAGGAGCTACCACCATGAATCTTGGGTCAATTTCCTTACTGTCTCCGATGGAAGAGAATGTTTTTGTTTTTCGTTTTTGCAATCCTCAGACTCCAATGTTGTATCAAGCTCCCATCAAGGGTAGTGCTGCCTGCCTTAGCAGTCACAAATGGAATGGAGGCAGAGGACTTGCCCAGCATGCTGGGCAGTGCAACCTTCATGAATATCTGAACAAGAGTCACTGTTTTGCAGCTGCTTGGCCAGGTGCAACTGAACCAGTCGAAACAATGAGTAGATGATGGAAGTGCTCTATTGATCTATGTAGGCAGATGATAGAAACTAATAAGGTCGGGTGTTGCCATTAGGCAGTCCAAGGTAATTGTTTTAATGAGAGGAGAGTCATTCTATCCCTCTTTCCCAGGGGTGTCAATATGGCCGGATGCGTCACGCGCTGGCCATACCCATGCCTGGTTTAGCGAAGGGAGAAAAAGTCGTGATACATCACATGACGACACAAGTTTGACACCCCTGCTCTTTCCCAACATTTCTCACTATAGGAAAACATCATTTTGTATGCCATTTGGCCTGTTCTGCTCCTAAAATCATCTTTGATATGCTTTGGATGACATTCTCTTATTAGCAGCCTTAAAACAATATTTAACTACCGGCCCAATTCTCTTTTGTAACTGGAGCAGGGCAACATGGATTTGCTTCAGGCTTCAAAATAAAGCTAATTCCTGAAATTCATACACAAACGTCAGAATGCATATAAAAGCAGCAGCAAGAAAGCTATTGGCATCACCTGTGTATCATGTCATCTTAGTGGCAATATCAAAATAATATTATTAAAATTTTTAATATAACCCTGCACATCCCAGGCTGGGAGTCAAATGCAGTTGGACATAAGCTGATATCCCCCAGAATTAAGTAACCACATTTCTGCTAAATTAAAAAAATCTAATGACATTTACATTGAGAGTCCCTAGAGACAAAGACAGACTAGACAGAATATATAAATTTTCTTTCCAAAGATGACAGGCTAGATTCAGACAGGAAATTAAACAAATATGCAAGCTGTTTAAGGAAGGACTGTTTTCCTAGTGCTGCTGTCTTGCAAAATGCCATTTGGATGCTGTGAAATGAAAGCGGCAATATCCACTCTGTTTTATGTTCTGCCTCATTCAGCGTGAGGCCTACATCATTATTTTTCTCTATTTGCTAGACCTTTTATTGCTTAGACAGGAAAGTTGAAGAGGATAGTAAAACACATTCTTCTACCTCATGTTTCAGTTAGCAGTTGCATTAAAAACCACTCCATATCTAATACTTATATCCATCAACCAAAAGTATATTTATTTAATGGTCCTTAAAGCTAATCTAAATGTACAGTATGTCTAGTCTATTATATATTGGCAGATACTTTGTTTTATTAACACCAGCACAGACCACTACAGATTACTATTGTCCAGTTGAATATCCTATCTCAGGTAGTTTATGATGTTGAAATAATATATGTTTTATGTATGTTAATATTGTATGTGTATATATTTCATATATTCCATTATACTTACACACACACATATTCTCTTTATATATATTCTTTCACAAATGAAGGCAAATATTTTTTCATACTCTGACTTCCATGTCTATAAATGTGGGCCTATACTGGTTAGACTTTCCTCAAAGTGTGAGGAAAAAAAATCTCTGAAATGTAATTTAATCTTATGAAAATTGCTGCTTAAGGTACCTCCAGTCTCTGCTCTATGTTCAACATTCCTTGAGCTGTTGAAAACTAAAAAAAGGTACAATTTGGGAGTTACTCTCCCAAATATCATAGATACCCCAGGCTGTGACAGGACTGCCTCTTCTATTTATGTTACTTTTTAAAAGTAAAACTGCAGAAACAGAAGAGGCAAGATTAAATTACCAGTAGGCAAAAAGAAGAGATCACAATACAAAAACTTTATTCAAATTTCCCTTTTTGCTGAGAATATAATTGTAGGGATATCCTTTTTGCTTAGCGCTATCTGTTCCCTGCAGGAGCATCTATGGACACGCTAAAGAAAGAGAGAGTGAGATCAAAGCTTCCTTGCATTTAAAAGCAAGAAAATTAATTTCTTTAAACAGCCTCCAGTTTTCTTATTGTATTTTAGCAAGAAAATTATTTCAACTTGCTCGTTACTTTTAATAACAAAATGGCTAAAATTGCTAAAAGGCCAAAACTCTTGCTATCCTAACTCATTTTTAATTGATTGTTTATTAATTATGCATATCTAGAGATGAATGTTACAATCCCTCTGTCCAAATATGATGTTCAGTCAGCATAAGAAGAAGAAAGAGTTTTTGTCTTCTTCCGATGTTGGTAATATGAACCTTTCCTGTCCCAATTGTCTACAACTTACCTTGTAGTAAGTACCATATTTTTCACACTATATGAAGCACTTCCCCCCCAAAAAAGTAGGTGGAAATGTCTGTGCATCTTATAGAGCGAATATTACAGTGGGGAGGGGGGTTTGTGCAGTGGCAGTGTTTGCTATTGCCGCCTGTCACCGCTTCCGCCACCTGTCACTGCTGCCATTTGCCACCGCCAGGGATCACTGGAGCCTTCGCTGCTGAGCAGCTGATCAGTGGTTGGATCGGCCTCCTGTAATACCGCCGATCAGCTGTTCTAGGCAGTGGGAATCGCCACCACCAAATGGCAATCGGCAGCGGTGAACACCGGTGAACGGCAGTGAACGGTGGCAATGGCGATCAATGGTGATCCCTGCTGCCTAGAACAGCTAATTGGTAGTATTCCAGGAGGCCGATTCAACCGCCTATCAGCTGCTCAGTAGCGAAGACTCCAGCATTCCCTGGTGGCAGCAGCAGCTCAGCTCAGTTGACTGGTGGTGGCCACAATGGACTGGACCCCTGATGAGCCACATGCTGGGGCTGCGATAACGTGCTGAAGCTGAACAGGCTGTTTGCTATTTGCTGCAAGGATGCTACCCAGATTAATACCAGATGGATGCTGGGAGGCAGAGGCAGAGTTTTTTTTCTTGTTTTCCTCCTAATGTGTGTCTTATGCTCCGGTGCGTCTTATAGTGCGAAAAATACGGTAAGTTAGACTAAAACGTTGAATAAACATCAAAGCAATAATGGCAAACCTCCTCCATACTGGTACTAAGTGAAGTACATGGTCATATACATGGTAGCAACAAAATCAAGGTCAACTTGAAAGAGATTTTCTTTAAGTATCAAAGAAGTAAAGATGCTTTGGTAAATGTATTTATCAAACTCTACCTTCAGCGCAGGATTGTAAGCCTATTGTGTGTTTTGAGAAAACTATCCAACATTTCTGTATTTCTAATGGTTAAACATGTTATTTATATTCTCCATGATAACCAGCTTAAATTTAAAACTAATAGACAGTTTGTTGTTCTTTTGTTGTATCTATGTTCTTTAGCCTAATTGGTTTTCTTCCTTTAGGCTATTCCTATGGCTTCTTATATTTTATCTACCTTAATCAAGGTTTCTGAGACTGGTATGATATGTTATGATATGTTAGGAGGTTCATATTTAACTGTACTTCTACATTCCTTCTTTTTTTGTTTCTTTAAGAATTAATTTCTTTATACGGTTAAGCCTGACCATATTTTTCTAGTTTAGCATTTTCCAATGTTTCACACAGCAGTGTATTAAATTGCCATAGGGACATTAAATATAGCAGTCATGCTCAACCTGAAAGAAGCAAACTAAATCGGAAACAGATTTCTGAATCAGATAATTGAGCAACTCTTTGATAAATGTGTCATCCGATTGCACCAAATACTGTGTTTATTTCTGAGTTGCAAAGTAGGGTAAGTAAGGCAACAGATAATGTTTTAAATTATCTCTGAACTACTCACTTAAGAACCTGAAACGATTGCCTTCTCTCCTGGCATTAATTTAAAAACACCTCAAACCATTTCTGAAGAAGGGAGCAGGCTAGGGTAGAGATGTGGAACCATAAGAATAATCTCTGTTGCATTTTACATTTAAGCACATTCCATGCATTTCTGCTTTGGGGATAATGGCTGGAGAGAGAGAGAAGCTGGCCGAAAGGGCATTTAGTTATGCTGGCTCAAAGGAGCCTATTCATTTCCTTGGAATGGCTTTTCAATCAGAGGTTTATTAATCCTAACAACAACCAATCTGTAAATGAATAGTTCAGAAGTCAGCTTCCATAATTTCTGTAGTCTCCGAGGAATCTGTTGGAAGGCTAATGGTTCAGAAAACAATAGGATGCAAAGAGTTCAATGGATTTGCCATTCTCCATCAAATACTGCAGTGGGTATATTCATAACTTACAATGCTAAATTTCCAAGTGCAATGATTCACACACCCAACTTTCACAAAGAGCTAGTTTTCCAGGTGCAATGATTCACACACCTGACTTTCACAAAGAGCAGAAATATACAACATTCAGCTTATTAGGATCAACACAATTGCTTTTCCCTATAGTGATTATTACTGTTCGGTATTTAATTTGTAAAAAATGGTAAACTTTAATCCAGGATGTCCACAGGACAGTGTGTCAAAATCAACAAGATGGTAGATGGATGAATTACCGTGATGCAAGCTCTTCCCCTTTTGACATGCATGTGACATTGTCAGAGTTTGCAATGGAACAGTCATCCTGACAATGTTGACTCCCCTCAGTCACTATTGGCTTTAATAAAAGTCTTCTGCTAGATTGAAACGAAATCTTTAGCTTCTAACTGGAAACATAGACTGGATGCAAAATTATTCTAGTGATTATGGCTTGTACCCTATGTCTGTTTCTATGGTTTGGCACTAAAAAAGTGCATAGAAAGGAAATGTGCATAGAAACAGGCTAGAAAGCAGGAGACCGTGAGTTCTAGTCTCACCTTAGCCATGAAAGTCAGCTGGCAACTTTGGGACAGTCACTGTCTCTCAGCCTAATTCACCTTACAGAGTTGTTGTGGGGCAGAGGTGGGTTTCAGCAGGTTCTGACCAGTTCTGGAGAACTGGTAGCGGAAATTCTGACTGGCCCCGCCCCCATCTATTCTCTGCCTCCCAAGTCCCAGCTGATCAGGAGGAAATGGGGATTTTGCACTAACCTTCTCCTGGAGTAGGGAGGGAATGGAGATTTTACAGTATCCTTCCCCTGTCATGCCCACCAAGCCATGCCCACCAAGCCACACCCACAAAACCTGTAGTAAAAAATTTGAAACCCACCACCGTTGTGGGGGAAATAGGTGGAGGAAGGTGTGTTGGATATCATTGCTGCTTTGAGTTATTTGTACAAATAATAGAAACTGGATACAAATAAATAAAATAATCATGACACATTTCTGCATTAGAATTGCAGTGCCACTGATATTACTCCTCTCATGTTTGCTTATTATATGGATGTAAAAATCAATAAAATGAAGCACCCATCAATGGAAAATAAACTGTGAATCGTGGCAATGACTTTAAAAAAGACAAAGAATGCACATTAGCTCTTATTCCACCTTGTCTCACTAATGTATTCTTCCCTTACTTAAATAGAAAGATGTCTTGTCCTGATTTACTTTAGCAAAGACTGTTTTGGAAACAATTATCATGTGCCTTTACAAAAATCTGATTTGCAGGGGCTAAACATTTACATGCCAGTGTTTACTTGTCAGTGTTGCCTTTCTTACAGTATCTAGAACACTTTGTACTCATAGACAAATGAGGCTATTAATGTCTTAAGAAACATTATTTCCAAAACAAAACCAGTTCAGCCCCCAGCAGACCCAAAGAGCTAAGCAAGTAATCCCTCCATTAATTTGTCTCTTCGGTTTGGATTTCCAGGAAATAGTGCACATTCCATGGAGCAGACCAGGTTTGGAAACTTCATCTAGGCCAAATGTCCCATTGTTCAATTTGGAATTGTTCATTCATCCATGTGTCTCAGCTACATTAATGCAAGATTTGAAAAAGAATCTGGAATGCCTGTTCTAGAAAATGGTAGTACTAGTTCATCTTTGCTGACTGACTGATTTGTCAAAGTCATTCAGTCTCTCTCTCTCTCTCTCTCTCTCTCTCTCTCTCTCGATACAATATTCATCCCGGCGAACTTCCACTGCTGACTGAGAAAGCTGGATTTCTCTGAATGCACAAAGTGTGCACAAAGCAACATTGGGGGTCATCTTGCTCATAACTAAGGGGCTTTCTTTTAGATCATCATGCTTTCACTGACGTGATACCACATCTTTTGTGTCACTTTTGTCAGGTTTAGAAGGCAGTTAGAGAACTCTACCCAGTAACTGATGTGAGAGCCATTTTGGTGGAGTCATTAAAGGCAGTGGGCTAGGAACTTGGAGATCATACAGTCAGGTCCAGAAATATTGGGACATCGACACAATTCTAACATCTTTGGCTCTATACATCACCACAATGGAGTTGGAATGAAACACAATGTACGTTAACTGCAGACTGTCAGCTTTAATTTGAGGGTATGTACATCCAACTCAGGTGAACGGTGTAGGACTTACAGCAGTTTGCATATGTGCCTCCCACTTGTTAAGGGACCAAAAGTAATGGGACAGAATAATAATCATAAATCAAACTTTCCCTTCTTAATACTTGGTTGCAAATCCTTTGCAGTCAATCACAGCCTGAAGTCTGGAATGCATAGACATCACCAGACGCTGGGTTTCATCCCTGGTGATGCTCTGCCAGGCCTCTACTGCAACTGTCTTCAGTTCCTGCTTGTTCTTGGGGCATTTTCCCTTCAGTTTTGTCTTCAGCAAGTGAAATGCATGCTCAATGGGATTCAGGTCAGGTGATTGACTTGGCCATTGCATAACATTCCACTTCTGTCCCTTCAAAAACTCTTTGGTTGCTTTTGCAGTATGCTTTGGGTCATTGTCCATCTGCACTGTGAAGCGCCGTCCAATGAGTTTTGCAGCATTTGGCTGAATGTGAGCAGATAATATTGCCCGAAACACTTCAGAATTCATCCTGCTGATTTTGTCAGCAGTCACATCATCAATAAATACAAGAGAACCAGTTCCATTGGCAGCCATACATGCCCACGCCATGACACTACCACCACCATGCTTCACTGATGAGGTGGTATGCTTAGGATCATGAGCAATTCCTTTCCTTCTCCATACTCTTCTCTTCCCATCACTCTGGTACAAGTTGATCTTGGTCTCATCTGTCCATAGGATCTTGTTCCAGAACTGTGAAGGCTTTGTTAGATGTTGTTTGGCAAACTCTAATCTGGCCTTCCTGTTTTTGAGGCTCACCAATGGTTTACATCTTGTGGTGAACCCTCTGTATTCACTCTGGTGAAGTCTTCTCTTGATTGTTGACTTCGACACACATGCACCCACCTCCTGGAGAGTGTTCTTGATCTGGCCAACTGTTGTGAAGGGTGTTTTCTTCACCAGGGAAAGAATTCTTCGGTCATCCACCACACTTGTTTTCCGTGGTCTCCCAGGTCTTTTGGTGTTGCTGAGCTCACCGGTGCATTCCTTCTTTTTGAGAATGTTTCAAACAGTTGTTTTGGCCACGCCTAATGTTCTTGCTATCTCTCTGATGGGTTTGTTTTGTTTCTTCAGCCTAATGATGGCTTGCTTCACTGATAGTGACAGCTCTTTGGATCTCATCTTGAGAGTTGATAGCAACAGATTCCAAATGCAAATAGCACACTTGAAATGAACTCTGGGCCTTTTATCTGCACATTGTAATTGGGGTAATGAGGGAATATCACACACATGGCCATGGAACAGCTGAGAAGCCAATTGTCCCATTACTTTTGGTCCCTTAACAAGTGGGAGGCACATATACAAACTGCTGTAAGTCCTACACTGTTCACCTGAGTTGGATGTACATACCCTCAAATTAAAGCTGACAGTCTGCAGTTAACATGCATTGTGTTTGTTTCATTCCAACTCCACTGTGGTGGTGTATAAAGCCAAAGATGTTAGAATTGTGTCAATGTCCCAATATTTCTGGACCTGACTGTAAATTCTAATCCAATTTCAGGCATAAAGCCAACTGGGTCTTTCTGTCCCTCTTTCTCAGTTCTAGGAAGCAGGCAATGGCAAACCACTTATTTATTTGTATTATCCTGCCTTTATTATTGTTTTACAAATAAAGTATACATTTTACAAATGTATAATAGACCCATGATGGCAAACCTATGGCACGCGTGGGCACGTGAGCGTTGCTCAAGCTCAGCTCCAGTGCGCATGTGCGCGCTGGCCAGCTGATTTTCAGGCCTTCCAGGCCCACTGGAAGTCGGGAAACGGGCTGTTTCTGGCATCTGGAGGGCTTCCGGGGGGTGGGGAAGGTCATTTTCATCCTCCCCAGGCTCCTAGAAAGCCTTTCAAACTTTGGGGAAGGCAAAAAAACAGACCTATCAGGCCCACTGGGCCATTGCATGCCAAAAGTGGAGGGAGTGCAGGGGGGGGGGTCAAGTGCGCATGCGTGGGGGGCGGGGCACATTGAATTATGGGTGTGGGCACACATGGGTGTGACACCCTCATGCTCCCCCCACTTTTGGCACGTGATGTCAAAAAGGTTAGCCATCACTGTAATAGACCTTCCTCCTATTTTCTCCAGAATAAACACCCTGTGAGGTGGGATGAACTGAAAGAAAGTGACTGACCAAAGTCACCCAGCTGGTTTTTGTGCCCTAAGGTGGGACTAGAACTTACAGCCTCCTAGTTTCTAACCTCGTGCTTTAATCACTAGACCAAACTAACTCTCACTTCTGAAAATTTTCCCAAGGTGAGTCTCTGGGAGTCAACACTGATTCAGAGGTTTGCACGTCCAGATGCGTAGAATTCAGAAGGTTCTCAACGCCTATTTATTTATAACACCTATTTATAATATAAATTTGGAAATAAAAACATGGAAAGTCACATAAAATATATATATCAAATATGTAGCATACCGTATTTCTCCGAAAATATGACCTACTCTAAAAGTAAGTCCTAGCTTGATTTTTACACATGCGTCCAATGTAAGCTTTATCCCCAAAATAAGCCCTAATTAAGACCCCACCCACTCCAGGGTGCACAGGTAAAAATTAAGCTAGGGTGGGGATGGGAGGGTGGAGCTGCCCTATTACTTACCTTCGGACAGTTGCAGTCAGGCCTCACATAGCCGGCAAGGCTTTCCTGAAGGCTTTCCTGAAGGCCTCTATAGCCAATAAGAGCTCCGGATCGATCCGCATCTCTGTTATCAGCTGCAGAGGCCTTCAGGAAAGCCTTGCTGGCTTTGCCGGCTGAAGAAATTCCTGAAGACCTCTGACAGCGAAAAGGAGGCCAGGGGCAATGTGTGCAAGTGAGGTGAGTCAGTGGATGAAAAATAAAACCTGGCGCCTTTTTTGATGGCAAAAAAAATAATAAAATAAGACAGGGTCTTATTTTTGGGGAAACACGGTAGTAGTAGTGGAAAAGATACTGCCCAGCATCTGTGGAACTGAAACATGATAAAGACATTACGGAGAATAAAATATAGGTTAAAACCAGGGGTGAAATCCAACAGGTTCTGACAGGTTCTGGAGAATGGGTAGCGGAAATTTTGAGCAGTTCAGAGAACGGGTAGCGGAAATTTTGAGTAGTTCAGAGAACCAGCAAATACCACCTCTGGCTGGCCCCCGAGTAGGGTGGGAATGGAGATTTTGCAATATCCTTCCCCTGTCATGCCCACCAAGCCACACCATGCCTGCCAAGCCGCACCCACAGAACCGGTAGTAAAAAAATTGGATTTCACCACTGGTTAAAAGGGTTATAATGACTGAAAGAGACCTTGAGATATTTCTTAGGTATTCTAAAAGCAAACTGGGAAAAATGGGATGATATTTAACTATACAGGCAGTCCTTGTTTAGCACCCACAATTGAGGTCAGTAATTAGTAATTACATGAAGAGGTAATTTAGGAAAACCATGACTGTGTTTATAATCTTGCTTCATATAATTACTAATTACTGACCACAATTGTGGGTGCTAAACAAAGACTGCCTTGCTTCAGCTTTACAGAACTTTAAAGACCAGACCACGCCATAAATGTGAGGTCTGGTTGCAAACTTACTTTTTAAATCACTGTCATAACTGTGAACAATCATTAAACAAGTCAATCGCTAATTCAGGACTACTTGCATGAAGAAGCAGGCTTCTCACCAAAAATCTTTCAATGGTGCTTTTGCTGCGATGACAGCTGAATTGGGAATGGCATCAGAGGAGCTGGTGATGGCAGTTCTTCCCTCACTGGCTGCCTCGTTGCTGCCAAGCTGCTTTTTAGCTACAGTTCCAATTGGTGACCCATGCTTGGCCTACAAAAACCTTGATGAACACCAGACATAGCGGGAAAGAGATGCAGAAGAGAGTGGCTGCTTGCTGCCATCTATTGTTCATCTTGATATCTATAGCCCAGATACTGAAGATCCACCCGATGCAATCACGTTTGTTATAGAAGTGGGTGGCCGGGCGGGTGGGCGTTGTCCAGTAGGTTCTCAAGCTGATTGCTCCCCATCTTCAAAATATTTGTGCTATTGGAAACTTCTGTGGCTCTTCCTGCACTCCAAGCAGAGTCAAGGGAGAAAGGTGGTAATTCTAGTCCACTGGTTGCAAACTGTTTTTGAGCTTTAAAGCTCTTAACTCAGACCTTGAACTGTGTTGCGAACTGCACTGGAAACCCCTGCAGCTGGAAGAAAGGCAGTATTGTGTGCTCTGTTGTCCTAGCTGCAATGCAAACTCTAGTAACAGCAAGTGGGGAAGGCTGATGATTGAAAATAGCCCCTGGCCTTCCTAGGGGATCTGGTTTGGCAAACAGATGTGTAATACTGGAAGGGACTGTGAAAAAGGGCCACAGTCTGAAAAATGCATTGCATCATCTTTCTGCACTAATGCTCTTTAAAGAAAACAAAGAAACAAACAATGCATTCTAATGATTTTAATTTTGCTTAATGAAATTCTTTTGGTCTACTGCACTCTGGCAAATCCCACACTGGCTGAGAGTTGAAGGTCAACAACCCTGGAAGGCAGTAGCTCAAGGAAGACTGATGTGGATCATCCAGAAATCCTTCTTTTGAAGTTCCTTTTAAAGACAGTCTCTGCAGTGGGTGTGCAGAGTAATTGCTATTATTTCCAGAGTCACTGTGAAGAGGCCTTGCCATTAAAACATTTTTAAAAATATTAAACTGACTCAGCCAACAGTCTGAACTCCACTATGGAAAAGGTTTTTCACATTCTTTTCTAGGTTCCCAAACTTTATATATTTTTTAAAATAAACTGCGGTGTAGCATTACAAACATGCTCATCAAGACACTTTTTCCATTCTTGTCCCTTCCAGTAAAATATATTGTTCCTGTGATTTCTTCAGCTACAATTAATCCTTGCTGCTTTGTTTTACCTCCTTCTCTTTCTTAGTACTTCCCTAGCTTCAAACTCTTTTCTTTAAAAAAAAAAACACTTCCAAACACCCTCTATTTCTTTCACTGAACAAGAATCTAATAATATACTGTCTAACCGATTCTCCATTCTTACAATGTTTCTTGCACTGCATTGTGTAAAACAAGATTCACAATTCTTTCTTTCCAAAGCTCCTTTTTAATAGAGGGGGTTAAATATTTCTCTCCTTCTGACTCAGTCTCATGTGACCCTGCAAATAACTATCCCAGGCACATTAAAACTGCTTTTAGTGTCTTTTGGACACTTCCATTGAATAAACCCCCAGTTTTACAGCACTGGTGGATCCTTCCAATGTCACAAAGATGAATTTATCTACCTTTCCTCTGTAGCATCTAAGAGAGAGATGTGCAGCTTTGATGAGTGGCTTCCGGAGTCACTGTAGTTCTTTCATACAGCTGATTCAGAATGAAGTTAACATTGGGTACCTCAGATTTCAAAAAGTGGGGGTGGGGAGGTGGTGGTTAAATTATTACCGTATGTACAATAGCTAAAAGGCATTGGTAGGAGGAGGAAGCCCCATTTGATTTTTTGCCCAAGGTCACTTAGGATACTCAATGTGCTTTTGTATCTTTTGGGAGACATGTATTATTCAATTTTTAGTTTGTTAGGATACTTTTTAAGGAAAAAAAAATGCCTGGCCTGGTTCACTTTTGCAACAGCCTCATCCGGTGCTGGACTGGGGCTGTCAGGCTAAAATATGACCATGCAGGCCTTGGATGATAAAAGGCTGCCCTCACTTGCTGTACAGAACAGGGCTAAAGAGCCATGCCTGATGCAGTGGCCGGAAAGCTCTTAAGATCATAATGAATTGCCTCCTTTTCCTATAATCATATTCACAATCTGAGAAAGAACTTTGCTATCACTCATCAGCTGAGGAATGGATCAGAGAAATGCATGTTCTGTTCTGTGAATCATTGAGGAGAAATGAGGCAGATGTTGAATACCACAACTGTACATTGCCTTTTATCTTCACTGGAGCTAATCCAGCTGTTTGATCTTATTTTGTTACCAGGCAGCTGACCCAGAAGAAATGCAACCATCATCCTTTGCAGACAAAGGTCTTGCTTTCTTCAATTCCTCTTGTCTGGGAAAGGGAATAGTTGTTGAGAAAAGAATAGTATAATTATTTCAAATGCTCTTGCAAATTATCAGAAATATAAATGAGCTTTTATCTAGTATCTAGGTTCAGGTTATTATTTATGAACTTTATTGACAATCAAGAGGTGAAATGCATTTGTAATCTTACATATTCTGTCATTCCTTTTATTTACTCGTAAATCTACAACTTTTTCTTTGTAACTTTTATGTAATTTAGTTTGTGTAAAATTGGAAGTATTTATGAGATCCAGAATGAATCTAATAAAAAATGGCTTAATGAATGAGATAGTGTGCACTTAAAAAATCCTTCTTTAAAATGTATGCTGATTCTTCCCCAGAATTCTACTGATTATAGCAAGTTAACTGGTAAAGCTACTACGCATAGCATAGAAGATCAACAATGGCTTTATATGTTACATGGAGTGGATTATTACATGCCTCCTTTGTGTTTTCAGCATCCAAGAATTTTGAAGCACAAATGGGGATTGTCACATCAGAGAAATTTATTTATTTCATCTATATGTGTACATAGGGCTTGTCTAGAAAGGAATTGTTCTGCTCACCATCAATGGAAATAAAATAAAAAAATCATAGGTTCAACACCACACAATTTCCAAAGTGCAACATTTGAATAAATGAATTTATGTCAAGCTTTATAACTTCTACTAAATCCGTATTTGCTCTTTTGATTTATGCTAAATGTTGATTTCAGGAAATAATTTTTGACATAATTGGAAAATTTTAATACAGAAACCTTGTTATTTTTAAAAAATTGCAGTAATTCAGATCAGTTCTTAACAGGTGGCAGCCTTGGCTGGAAACTAAGCCAGGGTAGGGCCACTAGATGGTTAGTACCTTAAACTAATTGGGAAATCTAAAAATAGCTGGGAGGAAAAAAAATAAACAATAGCAACTCACTCTTGTATTATTGCCAAGTAAACTTCACCCAATCCCCTTAGAGGCTATATAAAGAATGGGCTAGAATAGAGGTATTAAAATATCAATCTGACAACCCAGTATGAGTCACATTCTAAAGGTTTCAATAAGGTACTAATTAGTAAGAAGTGATTTCAGATTTTGGCAACATGTTTTCAATTATTTGGTAACTAGGGCTCCCTCTTGTGTCAAGATTTTCCATTTGCTATTTTTGGTATTGTTATGTCTATAAAGGTTCATACAAATGGTGTCGCCTCCTGTGCTAATTATATTAACAAATGGATAAATTATATGGACATTACTGCACTAATCAGAAAAAATAACTGCCTCCTGGTGAGGAGGACAATATGTGTAATATGTCTAATTTTTTTAAAAAATGTCAAGAGTCAGAAAGTGACTATGATGCCACTATCAAACCCTGGTTTCCCCCCTTGGGGTTTGTCTTACCGGGGGAGGGAAGCTAGGTGTTTATTCAAACAACCTCCATCCAAGGTTTCCACTTAAGATGGCTGCTCAGACCTGAACCACAAACCAGACGACAAAAGAAATGATCTTGGGGATGGATGGGGCAGACAGGGCATGCTCATGTGCATTCTCCTTCCCTAGGTTTTAGGAAAGCCAACAGTCACAGGGCTTGACTGCTGGATCAACACTCCCCCCCCAAGATCTGTTTGGCCCCCATCCCAATGATGTTTTAAAAGATATGAAAAATCTGGCTTTACCAGGCCTTGATGAACCCCTATAAGAGTTTGTCCTGTCCGTCCACCCCTCCCTTTTGGACACATTATCATTTGTTTTTTTATCTGATTGTTCTCTTTTTTTATTATGTAAACTGCCCATTATGTGGCTGGGCGTTCTTCAAATCAAAGTTTCTTAACCTCAGCCATGCTGGCTGGGGAATTCTAGGAGTTGCAGTCCACCCATTGTAAAGCTGCTGAGGTTGGGAAACACAGTTTTCAATCTACGCAATCTTTGTAAATCAGTAAACAAGTAAATAAACAAAGTAGGTTTTAAGAGGCCTGCATTGACCTAATATCTGTATTTGCTCAAGATGAAGGCTGTCTGAATTAGTGCTGCTAGAAGCAGCAGGTATCAGGTTACATCTAGGATTCTGAGACAAAGAAATAATAGCTTTTCCCATTTTTGAAAACCCCAACTCCAGCTGCTGTCCATATCTGTCTTTTGCTTTTGGTGACATACATATTTCTGGTCAGCAAGGGCAAAAATATAGGAGTACTTGATTTAATTTATATTAGCAATGCCAGAGATTAATTTGGGGACATAGTAGGTGATAAAAAGTAAATTTAAGCAAAATTGTATAATTATAATTGGGTTGGTACATAATTACATTTGTAGGTACAGATGGATGGGCCCAGTGAGCAAAGAATGGCTTGAAAATAATTCCAACAATTGCAAATATGGTAAGAGTGTAAATTTTTTAAGGAAACAACATCCTGCCTCATGGATAACAAACGGTATGTCCTTCAACAGAAACCCATATTACATATTGCTGACTGAACAAAACGTTCTGAGATGTCTAATAAATAGCTTAATCAGAGTTTCTATTGCAGAAACAGTACTTTCTGCTCCAACTACTTTTTTAAAAAAAAATAAAATCGTGAATCCTTCACATGCACACACAAATATATTTTTTCCATTAGCCATTTTGCTGAAAATGATAGTTTCCCTGTAATAAATAAAGCCTCTGTGACTTACATTATGGATATTATTTTTCCTAAACAGAATTTTGGAACACCACATTGTAATATAAACTGTTCTCTTGGCCTCTTAGAAGACATCTTCAGAGAGGAAAAAGTCAGACTCTTAAATCTCAGAATACTGTATACTAAGATGGAAATGTGTAAGTTTAAAGAGAGATGGGTATCTTTTAGCAAAAAATGTATTACAGTCGCAGATAATTTTTGACACTTACATTATCAGAAATTACAAGAACACTGTAGATGAATGTTGTAGATCATTGCTGTTATACATTGTTTAAATTCAAGAGTTTGGGGGGGGGGGTTCCTTGATGAAAGTCTGGTTTGTTGCTAAGCCATAGAAGATTGGCTCACGCATAAGTGAGGAACCAATTACAATTTAGAGCAGTAGACAAAAATAAATAAATAAATAAAAATTAGGCACTGGATGTGAGATTTTGGCAGTCACTCAAAATCTAACTTTCAAATTTAAACATCCGAATTGTGAGGTTTCTGGGAGGACACAGGAATCTTAAAGGATTGGTGAGTATTACTGCATAAAAATGTTTGCCAATTTGTGACTTAATGTTATATATACAGTAAACCAGACCACAGTGATATAAGAAAGACGAAAATGGGTATAAATAAAAGAGTCTGTGTTGTTTACCTCTCAGTAGAAAGCTATTGATTCAAGATAATGGCCATTCAAAGTTCACCTGGCTGAAAAGACCTTTGAACAAACTAATATGCCATGTTTATTAGAAAGTGGCAAACCTACGAATGCTATATTATTTCTCTGGCTCTTACAACAACAACCGCCTTTCTCATGCATGCGTTATCCTTCTATTCCATTTTTCTCCAAGAGTTTCAGTTAGTTCACATGGTTGTCCATTAACATCCTGATTAGCATGAGATTAGTGATTCCTCCAGAGTCAATCAATGATGTTGTGTCAGGGTGAAGATGTAAACCTGGAACTTACCCTACTCTTAATTTAGCTGCTGTCAGGGGTGTGAACCTGAGCCACTCTCCTGATGCCAGCTGGGATTCCTGTCCCACTAAACTTTTCAAAATATTATTTTAATGTAAAAAAAGTATATTAAGCCCCAGAATTATATTTAGTTGCAGCAATGTTTTAGACTATACAAAAGATTTTTCAAGGCTTGTCAAGAGCATCCTAAAAGCTTGCATTTTGATAAATGGGTTTTGCGGTATTAAACTATGCTCACTGTAACAGCTGTTTTCAGAATAGGCAAATCTCTCAAGACAGTCATTTTACAAATGTGCCCGTGCTCTGAACATTTCAAAGAAGCTTGTATCTTAAAATGGCTGCCCATTCAGGCTTATATTACTACATCAAAACATCAATAACCTAATGTAAATGGGCTGATATAATTTCTGAACCAAGGGAATAGACATTTCAGACATGGAGAAGAAGGCTTAGTGACATGGTATCACTAAAATGGCCAGGCACCAGGATTTTTTGGTGCTTTTACAAATTTATTAAATAAATAATATAGCTTACATAGTTATTAAATGTTTTTTGCTGACAGTAGCACAATGTATAAAAGTTCTGGTGACCATGAATGGAGAATTCAAAAGTTGCATTTGCAAACAAGCTGTCAGGTTTCGATATCATCTCAAATAAAATAAATTGTAAATGCAGGTTGAAGTGCTGACACAAGTTATCTATTCTTATTCTTAATAAAAAGATTGAAATATCAAAGATACATTTTTAGGGAAAAAACAATTTTTATACCTATCATTTCAAGTTCATATTATAAACTCGTTGTAAGTAAACTTTACTAAAACTCCCTTTTTATGACCCAGTAAACCTTTAATTCAGGGTAGAGTTGGAGTGACTGAATGGAACTGAGCATTTACTGGCCAGATGCCCTTCCTGACTCTACATGGAGTTTGCAGCAGATATTTTTTCTTTGTGCCCTGAGAGAGAAACCTGTCACTACCTAGGATTCAACTCTTAACCTTCGAGTGGGAGGCAAGCATCTTCAGCACAAGGCCACTTGTAGTAAGTAAACTTTACTACTCTATACAATGATTTTTAAAAACCATTTTAAACCATTTTAAAAACTATTCACAAGTTGCAACTCTGGGTGGGGTACTCAGGTGAAAAGAAAAGACAATTTTAAAATTCAATACAGAGCCGAAATAGTAAAACGCAACCAACACCTAGATGAAGTCGGGTATAGCAAACATCTAAAATCTGGATCCAATGCACAGGAAAAAGCCAGATCTTCACAGCTTTATGAAAGACTGAGAGTGAATGTTTTAAAATGAAAATAGCCATAACAACACTACCATCCAGAAATTACCTCAATATTTCTAATTTATAAATTTCCTCTGATTAAAATTATAAAGATATAAATATTAATTTTTGTTATCTATTAAAGCATTGTGACAATGTTCCAATATAGTCCTGTACAATTTTTTTCTATGCTTTTTTACAATAAAAAGATATATTCATCAAATTGTCTTAAATAGTCAATTTTTAGACCAGTTTAAGTTTTAGAATTTATCCATTTATATAATCTAGAGCAGCCCTTGAATCATTTGGAAATCCTACAAAATTCACTGAGCAATAACATATCAATAAACTTTCAACCTTGTTTCTGAGGGAAGATGGAGTAATTTGTAAAAAGATCCTTTTCCCATAAGGATATCAGATATTAGAAAGAGTTGCAGATTCTCTAGTTAAATATAAACGCTTCATCTATATGTAAATAAAAAATTCATCATACTATTGTAAAATTGAATCAACTTTAAAAGTCCCCAGAAAAGAAAATGGTCCTTTTTTATATTCTCCATTAATCTTACAATAAATCTCTTATTTGGTATTTAAAAAAAAGAACACCAGGAACACAAATATATGCACAAAGGCCAGACCACACAATTAACTTTGCAAATTACAGGCCTTTATTAAAATGCATGAAATGTAATTATTTTCAAATGCAGGTTTGGTAAACAATAGGTAAGAATACACAATTCAACATGAAGATTTTTTTTGGGGAAAAAAAGGGGTTCCTTTATTCCCCTCTAAAACTTGTAGGGACTTTAGAGCTTCCTTACTTGGATTAATTGCAACACTTGATCTTAAAAGCATCCAGTTTTGATTACTTGGCTTGAGTTATAAATTCTACAACAGAACAAAGACTGTTCATCGTAAAGATCAGGTGACTACTAAAATGTTGATGAAAAATTATAATTGCCTTTAAAAGACAAAAAGACCTTCTAATTTCAGAAAGATGCATGGATATTTTAGATAACTGCAACGCAACCATATTTTTAGAAGATTATAATCTTCCTAGATTACAGTACACTTGAGTGGACCATTTCTTAATCAAAATTTTCAATTCAAGGCCTTTTAAGATCATTTATAAAACTTAATAAAGTTGCCTGAGCACTTTTGCCAAATAATTTTAGCCTGGACAGCAATTATTGTCCATCACCTTTATTTACACTAGCTAAAACAATACTTTAGCTGTGTATGGAAAAAACAATAACTATTATTGATTATGTAACTTACGCTGGCAGTGCAATGTAGCACAGCTCCACTGTTGATTGTATTTCTCACATAGTGATGTCAGAACAAGACAACTGAAGTATAACCTTCAGCCAATAAACTACAATAAACATTTTTAGGGTGATTCAATGGGAAAACTTTTAACATTCAGACATGGGGCAGGGGAAGGAGGCGAGAGACATAACTATATGACTCTGTGAAGAACAAGCAATGTGGAAATGTTAGTGCATTAAAAATAGACAGGTTAGATCAAAGAGTCAGTGAATAAGTTAAGGTATATTTAATTCAAATATTGGCTGTTTTCATTTATAACCAACCTAATGTACATATATTCTCTTTATTATTTTCACATATTCCAAGAATTCATCTTTCTCTCTCACAGTGATTTACAAACCAATATGGCACTTTCTAGAAGGTTATCATGGGCTGAAGGCTCTATAACAACAATCACTATTTTTGAAAAAAGAAAAGAAAAAGAAAATGATTCAAATGAATTTCTTTCCTGAGCAACTTAAAATTTGGAATGTGCTGAAAAGTCACAATAAATAAGTAAAAAAAAAAAAAAAAGAGCAAACTTAAAATGTGCTTTTAAATTATTGAAAGTACATTGTTTCATGACAGTTATACGGCCTGTTCTTTCAGAAATCTTAAAAGCTTATGTGCCAAATAAATTTATGAAGTACCTTTCTGGAAATAGAATAGAAGTCAAGTTGCTTATATAAAAATATACAACATTAACATCTAGCAAATAAATCAACTGGCAGCCCTTGCTTTTAACATTTCAAAGTATTCGTGGCAAAGAATAATATTAAATAGCATGATAAAAAATAGATTCTAGTGAAATTGCAGAGAAAGCAAACATGTTAAGTAACCCAGGATTCTTGTAGCACACACAAATTTTAACTTTTTTAAAAAAAACATTCCAGCATGTGAATATTAAATTGCTCCCCAGAAGAAAACAATTCCACAGTGTGTAAACTAATCATTACTCTTTAAATGTAATTTCATAGAAACCACTTAAATATACAATGCAGCATTTTGGTTAATTATTGTTTCGAGTTCCCAGTGTGTTCCTTCAGAGTAGTGCACTGGAACCACCTAGTGAGATTATTCATTCGTGTAAGTGTGCATCCAAAACACAATTTTGTGTGTTCAAATCCTGCTAGTAGCATTGTAAAAAAAACAGAATGCAACAAATATCCATCGGCTCTGAAAAGGGAATTTGTTAACTAATACACAACAAAACAAGAACCAGTATCTTAGATAAACAGAATACGCACCCATCTATTACAACTTTGTTCTTTCAAGTGGTAATTTTTGATTGTCAGTCATAAATGTTGACTATTGCAGCCAGAGTACAATTTGAGGATGCTGTGAAGAGTATCTGCTGCTTATCTACATGCAAGAGTTAGGCTTTGACTTCTTTGAGAGAGAAAAAAGAACTGATGACATCTGAAGGGATCACAGCATATTCATCTTCAATCTTGTTTGTTAGGACGTATCAGATTTTCAGAATAGTTGAGGCGATTTCATTATAAATTTCCACCTTCAGAAATAATGTCTTGAAATTAGAACCAATTAATTTTACCAGTAATTTACAATGTTACAGAAATGTAACATCCAATAAAGTTCTTCTTTCCCTTCTTTTATGGATATTTGCTTATTGTCAAAACTACTATGGAAAAAGGAATCTCCTTTAAAATAAAAAATAATATCCCATATTTTCCCCTGCAGCCTAAGTTTAAATTCCATTAATATTATCCTCTTCAGTTTTATTCAACGTCAGCACTGTACTGATATTTAATGATACCCACCTTCTCAAATTCCCAACACGCTACAACTCTCCTTGCTGCCAGCCAGTTACTAGCAGCAAGGATCTAATTGGGAATCACTGAAGTTGTAGTCCAACATATCTAGAGCATGCTAGTCTGAGGAAAACTCATTATTTAGGTTTCTCCATATTCCTATTTTGACTGTTGGCAACAGCCTGGTTGCCTCTTTTCAAATGGTATTAGTAGCAATGGATAGTTTTGTTATTCCAGGACAACAGCATTCCTTATTCAGGCAATGACAAATCTCTTATATCATGCTATTATTTCAATGTGCTCAAATAAAACTGTAATAGGTTAAATTAAATGCTACATCAGGCAAGCTAGTTTTGTGAAAATTGCAAATGACCAACAAGGTGATATCATCTTGTAAAGTACCATATACAAAAATATTTTACAACATCAATGTTATTTCTAATGAAACAAGAGATGATATATTTAAAAGTATATTCTAACTACAATAATTCTGTGGAGCCAAGGAAACAAATGAACAAAATATTTCAACAAATACACTTTTTCAGAAAGGGGTCTCTCAGTTCAATCTAAGGGAAATGTCTTTTCAAATGCTGCTTTGTATTAATTCACTTTCTTCAGATTGTTATTAGCATTTTTAAACAATTTGGAATCCGTCTTGCATCACCTTTTATAAATATCTTCTAACCACTTTTCATCATCTTGCTCCTCATCTTCTGTTATTGGCTCTTCAGTTTCTAGAGGAGAAGGAATGGCAAATTCCAGCCTAGGAGAAGAGTTACCATTTGAGGATCTTAATCCAAACTTGCGTTTTAGCAGGTGGAACTGCTCTTTGACATAGTAGTAGAATTCATATTCATATCTCATGCGCTGGTACAAGATCTGGATGGATTCTGTTGAAGGGACGGTTTTTTTCACTGTCACAGTTAGGTTGCCAAGCTTCCTATGCTCTGTAAGACATTTACATAAAGAGGAATTTATATCAAGACAATCACTTTCATTATTTTCTGAATTACTAACATGCCCTCTGCTCTAGACATGATCTCTAGAAGGAAATGAGCCTGCAAATATCTCAAAACTGAAACATGGGCTTTATTTTCTTATTATTATATCATTTTTTTAAAAAAAATATTTATCATAGTCTAAACAAAACATTACTGCAAGGTTCTGAATAAGAGATGGCATTTAAGATATTCTAACCTAAATAGAATTCAGAGCCAGGACTCCAGAATTTTCATAATGAATAAATCCAAGAGAAAACTAAAAATTTCTCAGAACTCTCAAGTTTTGTCAATGAGATTACAAAGACCAAAAGCAATCAGGGTCAAATAGGATAGACAAACAGACAGTGGACAGACAGAGATGGATGGATGGATGGACAGTGTAAAAAGTTCATCATAACAATTTAAATCCCACAATTTCACTTTCACTGGGAACATATCTTAATCTGGAACCAATTTACAAAACTGATAGTATTTATGATAGAAAAAAGAATTGTTAACTGCCATGTGATTGTATCCTCCTGGAATCCTCTCTGCATTTCTTATCTTCATTCATTTATGTTTTTGACAGCAAGTCAATCACTAAATCCTTTAAATGCAGCCCATTATGTATTTTATTTAATATGAAACGAGCTAGCTGAAAATGGTATGTGCAATCAATTTCCTTTTCCTCCTCAATCCAGGGAAGCCCAATCTATTGTCTTCAAAAAATTTAAAGTAGCCTCTCAAGAGCCTCCAAAGTTTCTTTGAATAGTTTTTTAGGCATGCCTTCAATCAGAATTAACTTGTCCAACCTGTGTCTTAGGAGAAAACTGCTGGTAATTCCCCATTTCTGTAAATCCTATAATGCATGCAGGCACTGATTTTTGATGGCCTACATTATGTAGTACCTTCTCTGTAGAAATCTGGCTGGTCCCTGCAGCTTTCGGGTTCATATTTTAGAAAACAGAGTTACTCCTCAAGATAACTTGATTTGATGTTTGAGTTTTTATAGTTTTAAGTTTTGATTTTATTTTTACTATGGGTATTTTAATTAAAGAGTGTCTTGTTTATTGTTGCTTCTAATTACTATAAAGTTCTGAAAATCTGATCAATTATAGCAATTATTTTCGTAACTTAAACAAGCAAACAAAAAGCTAACAGAAGAGGAAAATTATTACAGGAATCTTTGATTTATGACTACAATTGGGTTTGGAATATTGTTATAAATTACAGTTGAGGTGGTCATTACAATTGTTTTTATGACAATCATAAAGTGAGCCATCATGGTCCAATGAACCACTTAGTCATTAAACTAATGCAGCGTATGCAATGGGTATTTTGACCATTTTCTGCTAGAAAACTACAAAAGAGGCACAAATTGCATTTACATCAGGGGTCCCCAACCTGTGGACTGCAGCCTGGGCACATTCAGAACTAGGCCATGGAAACGGTGGGCGAGTGTGTGTGTGTGTGTGTGTGCATGTGCATGCAAAACTGCATTTGTGAAAGCGGTATATGCACATGAAACCATCCCCTTCCCCTCTGCCACCTCCACCGGCGCCGGTCCACCGAACTGAAAAGGTTAGAGACTGCTGGTTTACATGACTGTGGTATGCTGAAATTGGTTGTAAATACAAGCTGGTTGCCAAGCTCCAAAAAGCGGTCATATGACTGTGTTGAGGATGTTGATACAGTGCAACATTTTATGATAGTCAACAATGCTTTACAGGCCATAAAACACTCTTTTCAAGGTCATTGTAACTTCAACTGGTCAATAAGTGACTGGTCATTAAGTGAGGACACCCTAATAAACAAATGGGGAGAAATCATTTTAATCAAGTAAATTAAAATTGTCTTATTTTTTTTGTGCTGTCCCCGTCCAGTTTTGGAGTATGACTCCTTGCACAAAGCTTTCTGCATTCCTACCTTAAATCCAAGACTATGACTCAACAGTTTTGGGACATTATGTTTATATTACAGATAACAAGAAATTTTTTTGTGGGATGGCAAAATGAAGGATTCAACCTTTCAAACCTCATTTCCTCCAGCACTAAATCCTTGCAAGCTGCCTCTGCACAGAAAGAGAAATATTAGGAATGTATCACCCTCTGTATCATCCTTTGAAGGACATGCTATGTTGCAGTCTTAGTCACTGCTATAGTTTTTTAAATATCAGCTGCTGAAGCAACACTTACCCGGAACTATTATATGAAAGATGGATTTCAATTTTTTTTTTCCTGACCATATGTGTATTGGAACTGGGGAACTGGCATTGACAGTGTCTGCACTGAAAGGAAAGTAATCTACTGGCTAGTTATCTGAGACTGGTGGCACAGTGGACTAAGTGCTGTTAAAGTAGCACTTAGTTGCCAGCTGCCTGCAATTACTGCAAGTTCAAATCTCACCAGGCTCAAGGTTGACTCAGCCTTCCATCCTTTCGAGGTAGGTAAAATGAGGACCCAGATTGTGGGGGCAATAAGCTGACTTTGTATAAAAAAGAACACCGCTTTGGGGGTGGGCAAAGCCCTACTAAGCAGGTATATACAAAAGTATGAAGGCTATTGCTTAATGCATTGTAAGCCACCCCGAGTCTCCGGAGAAGGGTGGCATATAAATCGAACTAATAAATAAAATAAATAAATAGACTCTACTTGACCCTTTGATTTGTATCTAGATGGTGCTGCTGTTATTATTTTGGATCTTCTTTTCTTTACTCCAGACTCTCTTTATCTCCATTTGTGACACTGGCTGGGCATCCCAGTCAGTCCCAATGGTTGGGATTGACAAATTATGTCTTGTACCAGCAACTATTTACAAGAGTTCCTGCTGGTTCATGAGCTTGTACATGCCATCTTACTGTATTCCCATATCAGATTCTATTACTTCCCCTACAGGTAGTCCTCGACTTTACTTAGTGACCATTCAAAATTACAATGGCACTGAAAAAAGTGACTTATGACCATTTTTCACACTTACGAGCATTGCAGCATCCCATGGTACAATACTACCTGTACAATATAGGTTGGATCTGATTCTGACAGAGGTTCAGTGGTACCATGTTTCCCCGAAAATAAGATCCTGTGTTATATTTTTTTGAACCCTGAAATAAGCGCTTGGCCTTATTGCCATGAGCTCAAAAGCCCAATTGGGTTTATTATCAGGGGATGTCTTATTTTGGGGGAAACAGGGTAGTAAAAGATTAACATTGTGCCAGTCATTGTTCTAATAAGATTGCCTGATCCACATCCACATTATGTTTAAAACCATGCAGTGGAAAAACATGTGAATATATCATCTAGTTTGCTTCATAGGAGAATAAGTGGAGTGAATTACTATCAAATACTCTGGCTGTTCATCTATTGCTCTTTCTAGGAAGTATAAACAACAATGAAAAACTGGCCATCCCATTGCAATAACATCCTCATCCTCCATCATGATTGACGTTAAATTGCCATTAGAGATTTGATCTTAATTAACCAAATTACTACCTCTATCATGGTGTTAATCTCTACCTTCTCGTTTTAATTATACAACCTTGTATTTTCTTTAAACAACTCTTAATAAAAATCCGAAGTAACTCTCAAACCTGTTTCTTGAACTTACCAACCCAACTCATCTATGAAATGCACATAATGAAAAAAAAAGAAAAAGAAAAGAAAAGAGATGCCTGTTTGGCTCCATGCCAGACCAAACATACTAAAAACACTATGTAAACTCAGCTGCTTCGGTTGAAGACAGGAGACCCATATTTTATGACCTTCTAGACAGGTTGCCATATGTAGGGCAGCAAACTGCGAGCCATTTATTTTAGAAACTTTATTTTGTCTTACAGTATCTCCCTTGGCTTTTTATTACTTAAGTGAACCAAAGCCCAGTTTGCAAGTTAGATAAAATCTATGCTGAAAATAAGATAGGGGGTGGGGCAGATAAGAAAACAGTCACAAATATTTGCCATCAACTGTGAAGCAAAACCCCAAATTTCTTTTTATCTATCTAAAAGCAATGGAAAACCAAAAGTAATGCTTTGCTATATATTATGTATATTTTTCTAAAAGGGCTTTAAAAAAAAAAGGCCAAAGTACTTACAGCTGTGTGAAGCACTAATTGTACAAAAGTATATCTCTAGCTATTTTCTATAATAAAATGATCACATACAATAGATGTTGTACAATATATGACACTGCGCTATTAAGATAGTGCTGAGATAATAGATCGCACATATTTATTACTCTTACAGCCTGAACCTGTGAAAGAATGGGAAATCCCAGAGGCAATGTTTTGATACAGAGTTCTCAATGTTTATAGTAGCTTTACTCTAAAGACTGGCAATTGTCCAAGAAACTTGTGGAGCCAGATTCTCTCTTCAAATGTAACAACATAGCTGAATATATTAAATATGTTTATTTTAGCCGATGTTCCTTCATGTTCTCTTAATATTTCAAGGCTGGAAGTTCTCTTTTTGGTTAAATAGTTCTCATGTTCAGGTTTGATAACTGCTTTGTCTTCTTAAAAGAAACTATCAAGGAATTATGAAGGTATTCTTTCCTCTTCATCACAAATATAAATTTAAACAGCACTGCATCTGTAATCCATTTCAATCTGTTGTTTAATTAAACGGGGGGGAGAGGATGATCTTCTATTGGCTGGGGAATACAAATTATGTTAAGATCCGAGATGGCGCAGTGGTTAGAGTGCAGTACTGCAGGCTAATTCAGCTGACTGCTAGCTGCAGTTCGGCAGGTCAAATCTCACTGGCTCAAGGTTGACTCAGCCTTCCATCTTTCCGAGGTGGGTAAAATGAAGACCCAGATTGTTGGGGGCAATATGCTGACTCTGTAAAACCACTTAGAGAGGGCTGCAATTCATATATTGGGAAAGCTGCAGGATCCCTCAATGGGGAGGTGATTTCACTTGGCAGCAATAAGGTGCTTTTTCTGCCCAGTTTTGGGAATTAGTAGGGGAAAACTCTAGGAGGCAAAGTGTTTCTCTTTTTACCCTTGAAGCTGCCCCTCATATGCACTGCAAAATCATGCCATGGAAATCGATGGCAAATAGCTAAATTTCGGGTACATGAATTTGGAACCTTATAGGGACACTTTAAAAGAAGAAAGGGAGGTGAGCTGTCTTTCAGAGACTTCTCACTCTGAGTTCCATCTTTTTTGGGAAAATATTAAATGGGCTATTTGAACTGAATATGGATTGTACACGGCACTGAGATTTGAGGAGTAATGAGTCGCTTTTAACAATTCCAAAATGAAACATGGAGGAAGTCAGCTGATGGTTCTTTTTCAACTTTTGCTTTTACTTAATATTTAAAGCCCATATTTTTTAAAAAATCAATTTTTACTTAAAAGCAATTTTATTAATAGATGGAAGGAAAGATGATGAGAAAACTAAACGTATTTATCTGGCTGGGAGTTCAAGCAACTCATTCTTAGATAGTAGATAGACCTTAGATAAGATTTAGACAGCAAGAAGAATTCTTTGTATTTTTTTTTAAAGGTTGACACATAAAATTATTATGTAGGTAGAAAATCATCAGCTTCAACATTTCTTCAGCCTGGAAAGTGGGCTTAATGGCCAACAGAAAAAAGCTTGGCCTCCAAAGCTGCTTTGTGAAGAACAGGCAAGGGCTGGGTCAGTGAGGATGAGGCAAGGGTGGGGCCTCTCCAGCCAGACCTTTTGCTTAGTGTTATGGCACCAAGCCAATACAGGATAAGTAAAAGGGCACCCCATTCGTGACAGTCTTCTGTTTTATTTCAAAACTGCTCTGATTACAAATACCATTAATCATTTATGAAAATAAAATACTCAAAGTAGACATTCCCATTTCCCCTTCCTCTTGAGTTTGAATACTTCACAGCACTTAATATGTGAGGAGTCTGATTAAAAAACTGAGGATGTTTGACATTAAAAAAAAAAAGGGGGGGGATGAGAGAATATCGAAACAAGAATAAAACACCCTCTCTAGAAAACTCCAATTGTGACATGGAGACTGGCTGTTCTGATTAACAGCCAGAGAATTAGAATCAAAGCCATCCTCAATCCAGCCTTGAAGGAACAGAGAGCCCACTGTCAAGAAATTAAGCTTGCTTCAGAAGTAAACAAAGTGATAAAGAGGAGAAAGAGATACTAAAGTTTTCTTCTGACGACAACACAATTTTCCTCACAGGTTTGCTATGTCTCTTGGAAAGGGAATAATTGGATCTACTCTCTTCCGGACTAGAACGATACAGGAAATAAAAGAGGGTTTGAAAAACATTATTGATGGCGTTCTTAAGAGTTCTTAAACATCTCCAATGCCTGCATCCAAGATGAACATTTTTTTAAAATAGAAAGGAAGTTGAGATTAAATTTACTTTTGTATTTTTATAGGCAACATTTTAATGTTTTGCCCAATTGTACTAGACAGACCTTTTTTTAAAAGGCATACATCTCTGCAGTATATGCCATCTTGTTACTCTCACTTACTCATTCCCCAAGTACAATTATAAAAATAATTTGTAGCACTTGTAAGCTATGAATTTCTTTCCACAATAGATACCTCTCTTTCTTCACTTGAAACCTGTGGGTTAAAATGTTCTCCAGTTCTCCAGAATGGCTACTGCAAAAGCCTCCTTACTGGTAAGCAATTGGCATTCCATCACTCCTATTATCCATCACCAATATTATGAACTCTTCCTTACTACAGTCTTAAGCTACTCCTGTGCATGAACTGGCTAGAAATGAAGCTTACTTAAGAAATCCCTTTACAAGTATCAACTCCTTCCTCTGCCTTAAACATTATTATCCCCTGGTGCTCTGCTGGTCAGTTCTTACTGTGGTCTCTAATTGGTGGTTTTGTGGCTAGGTGGCTAAGACGCTGAGCTTGTCGATCAGGAAGATCGGCAGTTCGGCGGTTCAAATCCCTAGTATAGGTCTCCTGTATGAGCAGGGGGTTGGACTAGATGACCTCCAAAGTCCCTTCCAACTCTGTTACTGTTTACATCTCCCACCCACACTAGGAAAACAAGTAACATTCCTTCTCCTTTCCATGAGTATGTTTTTTCCGAATATGTGATTTCTATTGGTCAGCCTTTTATACGACTTTCTCTCATGTATGATTTCTTCCCATCAGGTGTATCAACTAGTATACTGAAATAGCTAGATCAAACTAGATCAGACCAGAACTCTTGTCAATTTTACCTTTTTAAAAAAAACATAAGATTTGGTAGACTGAAGATAGTTCTGTGAAAACTGAAGTGACAAGACTTCACAGGTTTGTTTATAGATAAGAAATGGATTATGGGAAGGAGATCATTTGTTGCGCTTGAAGAGAAGGTGGTAAGTTGCTAAAGATGTTTATACAGTATTTGTGATGAAGGGAAAAGTAATTTCTTTATATATATTTCTTTTTCTCTACTATATTTTTTCTTTCTTTTCAATTTCTCTATTTTTTTCTTTTCTACACCTTCTATTTTTTCTTTTGTTTTTTAGTTTGTACTAGTTTTGGCTGTTAAAATTGTGACCTTTGATAAAATAACTATTGATTTTGGAGAATGGATTTTATGATTCTGGAGAAATGTCTGTTCTGGATGGAGTTAGTCTTCCATGGATCAGGTTTGCAATTGGGTGGTTAACGTCACGTGGCTTCTTGAATCTAGCACTGATGTGGGTCATTCATCTAGC
The DNA here is from genome assembly GCF_059756535.1 of Pantherophis guttatus. NCBI lineage: Eukaryota > Metazoa > Chordata > Lepidosauria > Squamata > Colubridae > Pantherophis > Pantherophis guttatus. The sequence continues at coordinate 264,346,673 of NC_142063.1, read as the reverse complement.
CTTGGTGCTAAAGAAAGAAGTAAACTAAATTCCTACCTATTTGGAAGGCACAAAACTGATTTTGATGGCTCATGAGTTGATAACCAAGACACAATAACTGTAATGAATTCTTTATGGAATGGCCCTTAAAATGATCTGGAAATTGCAGCTGACCCAGAATGCATTAACACAAGTGGTGAATGTCATTTTCCATAAGCTTTATGTAGAAACAACTTCATTGATTGTTGGTAACTTTCTGAGAAAAATTCAAGGCAAACACAACACTATATTAAGACCTGCAATTAAGCTTTACTGCTACAAATTGAAGAGACTTGGCTATTGTCTGCTTTTCACAGAATAGATAACAAATTTCCAATTAAAATATCTCAACTAAAATTATTATATAGTTACTGAATGTCTACACTGCTCCTGACCCAGTCAAACTGTATGAGTAGTGTAAAGAGAAGCGTCAATCCAAACCTAGAAGAAAAAGGAACCTTCAAATCACTGGCTGAACAATATTTGCACTGTTAATATATTAAGAAAAATCCTCCACAGTAGCTTGATGGAGTTCATATACAATTATCATTCAAACAGACTGGAAGATTAGATGTTATTGCCACCTACTGGACATTAGACTAACAATTAATTCAAATAACCAATTCAATATTGTCTTTTTCCCTTCCTGATGCTTCTAAGTACTTATGTTGTTTTTATTCTTCATGTAATGTTATTCCTTTTTAACAAAAATTTAAGCTTTCCTCACCAGTTTATTTCATAAGGTGGGAAATAGACAAGTCAAAAATGAGTTCTGCTAGCATTTGGAACAAAATAATTTGTTTAATTTCCTGCAGTGGAGTTGAAGTACTCAGTTGCTTATGGCTGAATTTTAACTTTATCCTTTCTTGCTTCTGGAAATTTTCTTTTCTCCATAAACAAAAACATGTATTTTATTCAATATAGATTACTAAAATTCAATTCTGCAGTAAATTACTTTTTATTTAGATATTGTCCTACAGGGAGCACCCCATTCTGTGGGATGCATCACCTTCCACTTTAACATGGATGGCAAGACACAATAAATGCAGACATGGAAATTGCCCGGTTGGGCCTGGATGCTGTGTTTGAGCATGCAAGATGGCATTCATTGATCCGAAAAGTGGGCCCTGCACCTGAGGGAATAATGCTAGGAAGAAGATGGTGATGATGATTTGGATACTGGAAGACTGTTTTGCTTTGTGGAATAATGAGACAACATGAGAAAGAGATTAAAAACATTAAAGGTCAAATAATCAAAAGGAAGACGGTACATTAGAAAAGTAGTAATAAATACTTCTAGGAGAATCCAGTTTTTAAAAAGGAAATGGGTTTTAAGCTTTCAGAATGTATTAAGCTTGGTTGGTATACTGAAGCCTGAGAAATGCCTAGCTATTCACTTTTGCCAGATGAAATTTAAAACTATTCCAAAACCATAAACTTGTTTTTTCCCCTCTCCAACGCATAGCTCTGAATGGCCAAACAATGGAACAATTCAAAATCTTTAAATATTTGAGCATACTTTTTCATAGTTTCATCAAATGCAGAATATATCCAAAATGTACAAAAATCAGTAGCAGCCGTACAATACAATCTTTTTACATTGCCAGAGGCCACAGCACATTCCAGCAGCACTAACGTTATATGTGTCTGAGCATGTATATAAACAAAAAGAGTCAATTGAAATCCTTAAGGACTATATTTCAAATAGCCCCATATGTATCTAATAGAGTACAGCAGAAGGAGACAGGTCTGACTAAAGTGGAAAAGGGTGCATGGGACTGTATTACTACCCATTGGCTACAGTTACTGTTTTTCCCAGAAGGTTTAGGCATCTCCACAAGGCAAGGCCCATTTTACAACTCCCTATTTGGCAAAGTATCCACACACTTCTGATTTATTTTATACATAGTACAGTTATTCCTATGAGACCAGTAAGATTCAGTTTCTTTCAATTTTGGTTAATTTTGGTATACAGGTAGTCCTTGATTAATGAACACAATTGGGCTCAGATTTTCCATTGCTAAGCAAGGCCATTGTTAAGTGAATCGCACCCAATTTTATTATCTTTTTTGTCATGGTTAAGCAAATCACTGAATTTTTAAAGTGAATCACATGGTTATTAAGCAAATTCTGCTTCCTGCATTGATTTTGCTTGCTGGAAGCTGTTTGGGAAGGTTGCAAATGGTGATCACATGACCCCAGGATGCTATAACCGTTGTAAATACATGGCCATTGCTAAGCGCCCGAATTTTGACCATGTGACTGTGGGGATACTATGATAGTCGTAAGTGCAGGACCAGTTGTAACTCACTTTTTTCACTGCCATGACCAAACGAATGGCTGTAAGTCGAGGACTATTTATACTGTTTATAAAATTCAACATATCTTCATAGCCACAATTAAGCTCTGGTTACAAATTTATATTTGGATTTTATTTTGCTTGAAGCCAAAATTATTGGGATTTAGTACCAGTAGTAGTAATAAGGTGCTGCTGTTTTTTACCCATTCAATTACTTTTTCCTCTTGATTTTGAGAAAAGGGAAATTGCCTGTCATTCAATACATATTTCCTGTGTTTTTTTTTCCAATGTGTCATATTTCTTGCTGCACAATGACAAGAAGGAGTAGATTGTGAAGTCATTCCATCCTACTTCTAAAAATCAAATAACCTAGCATGTAACTCCTCCTCCTCATCATATTAAATACTCAATTTCCAAGATTATCATTTGGGTCTAAAACAAATAATAGTGTATTCTAAAAAATGTTTAGTGCCAAAGTATAATAAGCACTCAAAACTGATCTAATTTTTCTCTCTATCTAAATAACTCTCGCTATAAATCTTATGCCAAAAGCCAAGGTGCTGAAAATCTAGAAACCTGCTTCTAATCCATTATTCAATTGCAAAAGAGGAATGGATAGAAACAATTTTAAGAATCACTTGAATATAAGTTTGAGCTAGAACTCTGTGAAAAAATGTAGTTGAAGCTACTGCAGTTTCAAGTGGCTCAAGTTACAACCAGAGAAAAATGTGCTGAGTGTGATTTCTAACAAAATACTAACACGTGCGTGCAATTCTGCTCAGATTTGCAAAAAAGCAACAAACCACAACCCCATACTCTATACGCCCTAGATTAATCCTAACACAAAATGAGACTTCTGAAAGTGTTGTAAATCATTATAGCTTTGTACTGCTTCAATGGTCAGTTAATGGAACAATTCATAGTTATAAAACTGAATTTGTTGTGATCATTTAGAGCAGCCATTATATTTCATCTATTTAAAAGGCTTTCTGACTGCTCTTTAGTAAAACTCTTATTCACAATATATAATCATAAATAAAATGCTGGATGAAATCAAATTGAAGCCTCAGATAATTGATGCCAAGCAAATATCTCTTCTAAGAAGAGTATCGTTAATACTGTAAGTAAGAATTCTTTCCATCCACTTTCTTCTATGCATTCAAGAGATACTGAAAAAGACTCAAAGGAACATGCAATTAAAGAAGATAGTACCATAATGGAGGTTCATTGGTATTCAAATTCCCAGCCTGCCCCTCAAGGTCTTTTAGGCCAATACTAGTCCTTAAATTGGAATGTTAAGACTCTGTTGCGAATGTCCAATTTAAGAAATGGCCCCATAAACATGGTACTAATACTTTCCCCCCACATAGAATGATGTCCAAACAACGTTTTCTGCTACATAAATGAACTTTGGTGAGTCTCAATCCATCTATTTCATGGGAATAGCAGGTCCCATTAAACCTATTTCTTGAGACTTTGCCTCCTAGAGTGGGGGAACCATGGTTGTTGAATTATGCTTAATACAAATAAGCCATGATTCTGAATTTTGAGGGTTATTCTTATTAATTATTGTTTAAACTGATCACAGTTCCCACATTCCCCATATAATAGACCTATTGCAAATGGAGTATTTTAATCTCCGCTGCCTAATGAAAGAGAAGACAGCAAAAAGGGAGGGGACACATATTCAAGAATTTCCCTAGCTTGCTGGCATAATGAGGAAAAAAAATGGCTTCCCATCACCTCACAGCTGGCTTGAGGCTCACTTTTGTTCAGTTGGCTTTTTCTGAGGCACACTTCCCATAAAGAGCAGCAAAAAGATTATCTGAAGATGATCTTGCACAGCATTATTTTATACAATTCATATGAAAGAGTGATACAGAGCAGCTATCATCACATGGATTTCTCCACAGTAACTCATATGTTATTTTCAGTGGTTTCTGGCAATGTTGAGAAAATCATACAAGCATAACCAAAACATGAAATATATTTCTTTAAAACATGTATATTTCACATGTTATATGGAAGTCACTATTCTGAGGAGTTTAACTGAAGTCAGATTACAGGGAAGGAGACACAGATAATATAAGCATCTAAGGTAGGGATGAACTACATGTCTACTATTCTACAAGTAAATCTTGTTGTGAGTCAGTATCTAATTTCTTGTTTCTGGATTCAACATACAGGTAGTCCTTGACTTACAACCGCAATTGGTACTGGGACTTTTATCACTAAGCAATGTGGTTGTTAACTGAGATGTGCGAACTACCAGTTCAGGCGAATAGGTAGTTAAAAAAATGCTTTAAAAAAGTTAAAAAAAAAGATTCCGACAATCGCACGGCACAGCTATGATCATCGGAACCTTTTTTTTTTTTTTTACTTTTTAAAGCATTTTTATTTTACTACCTATTTGCCCGAACTGGTAGTTTTTAGCACTACCAGTTCGCCTGAACTGCACAGGCTGTTAAGCAAGGACGTCCCATAATTTCAATCTCTGACTTCTTGCTAGCTTCCTCATTGACTTTTCTCATTGGAATGCTAGGAGAAAGTTGGAATTTGTGATCACATAATTGCAGGGACAATGTGATAGATCATGGATCTCTAAGGGCCTTCTTAAGTCTCTTTCATTCAGTCCATTGAAATTTGAACAGCCACTGAACAAAATGGGTGTAACCTGAGGACCACCTGTATTAAATTTGGGCAGTCTTTTAAACCTTTCCTACCTAGAATACCTTACAGATTTGTGGACCTCAATTCTGGGGATACCATAAAAGAACTTCATTAGCATACAGCCTACCAGAAGCCTTTAATAGAATTTGTCTTCTTCTGTTATTGGGACAGAGATGTAATCAATTGCTGTTTGTTCTGATTTTCTGTATCATTGGCAAGTTCTCAAATCCTATTCCTTAATGTGTTTTCCCCAAAATAAGACTGGGCCTTATATTAATTTTTGTTCCAAAAGACGCATTATGGCTTTTTTTCTAGTTAGGTCTTATTTTGGGGGGAAATACAGTACTAAACATGTCTCCGTCTGCTGACAATCTTAACTCGGGCTTATTTTTACGAGCATCCTGAAAAATCATGCTAGGGCTTATTTTCCAGTTGGGTCTTATTTTTGGGGAAACAGGGTACGTGTTAGTTATTATAAACATTAGACAAATTCTATAACAACAACAAACAAAGGGAAACTGTTTTGGGTAAGCTGTTTTCTCATTATTAGGATTGTTTGTGATGTGATCATATCCTCTGCACACTAGCTCCAATAATTAGAATGATTAACTGCAAACAGATGCATTTGAATTTTCTATTGATAGGATGAAACTTTTCATCAATTTTATCATGGGAATCATTCTACAATGCTCAGCCACAGTATAGTCCCATATGCAGGAAACTCCCCACTTTCTGAGCTTGGCCAATGATGGTCAACAACTCATCACAAAAACCAGTCTACCTGGGAACCATATTCCGCTTTCAAGTAGATTATCTGACAAAAGGCACTTCTTTGCACAGCTGAGTACTGCTCTCTCTCTCTCTCTTTCTCTCTCTCTCTGCCTTGGTTATTACATGGCATTAGCAGGTTATGTAGTCAGGGCTCTGGACCATAAGGGGAATCTTTAGAAAGACTCTGCTTCCCCACTAAAGCATTCTTAACACTGATCTAGCAGGTTATTCTCTTGTCCTCCTTCTACATATGGGATAATCCATACAATAGAGGCATGAGAACAGGGGCATTCCCAGGCTATCTCAACAGGCCTTTCTTGAGTGGGGGAAGAAAGAATGGGAATCCTTGTCTTTCCATTTATGCAGCTTTAGTTTGGATTCCTTTGTTATTCAATAGAAGCAGCATTTGCCTCAAGTAGAAAAATAGATTCACATACATTTCCTATTTAATTTCCTATTTATATTTATAGAATTTTGTTTGTTTCTTCTTAATGTAACATTATGAAGTTGACATTATATGGACTATTGAGGATTGTGCACTATGGAGCTATTTCTTTCAATACTCACATCTGATTTCTTCATATATTAGTTTCTTTGTTGTAGATTTAGTTCTTGGGGACAGGCTACTGATGAACTGCTTTGTTTCTCTGCCACCATCTTATCTCAGCTTCCTTTCAAGGTTCTTTTGCAGTTGTTTGTAAAAAGGAGGCATTTTTTAAAAAAATACACAAGGCTACAAAATCTAGGCATTATCTGATTCATGGATTTGGTTAAGTATTGGGAGTCGTATCTATGCAATTGCTTGTCTCAGGGATTGCTATATACAGATTTATACGTTTCCTTGCTATTATTCAACCTGAACCAGCCAATTTTGAATTTATAAATCTCTGTCACTAACTTTTTGTTACATAACTAAAACAATGATCAAAGTATGTTTTCCCTCTGAAAATATTGTGCTTGGTTGCACATTTATGTCCCTTCTCATAGTCTTAGTTTATTTTAATTGTAACTATTAAAGAGCAAATGTAAGTCATAAAACCATGTAGAGGAATTTTTATGCACTGTAGTAAACACCAATTCTAGATGCATGAATAACTAGCTAACTGAAGACTTATGACTACTGTTTAGATAAATAATGTATACTTTATATTTATATGCATAGTTTCTTTTTTTGCTGTGCCAAAAGCAGGGGTGGGTTCTCCTTACCTTTACTACTGGTTTGCAACGGGGCCACGCGTGTGTGAGTGAAGCGAGCGCATGCGCAGAAGTGTTTTGATGACGTCAGGGTCAGTGGGCGGAGCCTCCCACCGGGTTTTACTACCAGTTCTATAGAACCAGCGTGAACCAGGGGCAACCCACCACTGGCCAAAAGCAACGCTGCAGCAACATTTTCATAATTAATAGATGTTATTCTTTCTTTAAAAGAGCCTTGGTGGCGCAGCAGACTAAAGTCCTGTTAACTAGCACCAGCTGCCTGCAATTACTGCAAGTTCGAATCTCACCAGGCTCAAGGTTGACTCAGCCTTCTATCCTTTCGAGGTAGGTAAAATGAGGACTCGGTCTGTGAGGGCAATAAACTGACTTTGTATAAAAAAGAACACTGCTTGGGGGGGGCGAAAGCCCTACTAAGCAGGTATATATAAAAAGTATGAAGGCTATTGCTTAACCCATTGTAAGCCGCCCTGAGTCTCCAGAGAAGGGCGGCATATAAATTGAACCAATAAATAAATAAATCAATATGAAAATATTCCAAGCAGCAGTATTCCAGCTATATTTATCAAGGGAACAAAATAAAAGTTGTTTTTAAAAAATGCTACATAAACCTTCTTAAATTCATCATTATTCGAGATATTTTTGAGTCTTATTTATTCAGAAGGAAGGACAGGTAAATTTCAACTCCCTCATTTTTTCTTAACAAAATATAACATCTGACAATGTGAAGTGCAAATCAGATGCAGAGTGTTTGCTCTTTAAGGGTCTATTTTATAATTGTAAAAGAAAAGAAGACATGTAGTGCCACCTTCTGGCCAAATCAAGCTAATGTGAATAGAGGATCAATAGAATTCTATAAATACAAGTTAGTACTTGTTTAGTGGTCATTTGAAGTTAAAGGCGCACTGGAAAAAGTGACTTATGACCGTTGTTCACACTTATGACTATCGCAGCATCCCCATGGTCACATGATTAAAATTCAGATGCTTGGTAATTGGCATGCATTTTTCAAGGTTCCAGTGTCCCAGGGTCATGTGATCACCTTTTGTGACCTTCTAACAAGCAAAGTCAGTGAGGAAGCCAGATTCACTTAACAACCGTATTACCACCTTAACATCTGCAGTGATTCACCAAACAATTATGACAAGAAAAGACCATAATAGTACCTATCATATAAAATGAGCTTTTGAAAAAAGAGCTTTAATTCTTTGTTGTCCATGAAATCTGATTTTCAAACCTTATGTGAGAAAACATTTAACTGCAAGACATTTAAGTTAAATACTGTCCAGTTTGTTATATCCAAAAGAATTGCAAAGCATTTCAGAGAGGAAATTATTTTTCAAGCATACATTTTATATTTTAAATATGTAGGTAAATATTTAGTCCATACACATATAAAGGACTCCTTGAATTAAGCTTAGGTTCTAGTGATGCATCCATTTGGTTTTCTTCGCAATATTAGGGAAGGGATTTGTCATTTCTGGAAGGCTTTCTTTCAAATTCACCATCTAACCATCATCCCTGGAACCTCCAGTGGGCTCTTATTCTAAAAACTAACCAGTGCTTTCCTTACTGAAATCAGTTCAGGTCAGTTGGGTACTGTCAAGTTAAGTATACTGTATATATGTACCAGTATATGCAATTACAGACTATTGTCCTAGTTTATTTTCCTTTAATTTCCCCTTTCAGTGTTGAAAAGTAGTACACGAACCTAACTTTAAAAAAAAAATTAATTAAGGACTGAGTTACGCAGTAGAATATATAAAGCCAGATTGGCATAGTAGTTAAATAACAGATTTAGGAAAAGTCCAAATTTATCTTCAGCCACGGAAAATCCCTGGAGGGTGTTTTATGCAGTCACCATATTTTCCTCATCCCAATCTACTTCATTTTGGTGGTAGTAAATTGTATTATATTTATTCTGCTTTCAGCAACAGAAGAATGTTACATGGTATAAAGTCAGTCCTGACTCTTGTGCTGGATATCGATTTGGAACTTACCTAGGCTCCTTCTTCTGTACCCATTTTTCTTATAACAACAGTTTGAATGACTAACAACTAAAAGAGCACACATTTTACAAATGACCACGACTTCAGCCACATCCTTATTCTACTAGTCAACCTCAAAGTTATTTGGATAAAAACAAGAGGCTAAGTTGTTGATGTCCGACTATAGCCTATTAAGAATATCAGAGTGCCAAAAAAATATACTAGTTAAAGTATTTGTTTAGATTTAGAACAAAGGAGAGTCAGATTCATGTCTGTTCTTAGCTATGGAAGCTCACTGGGTATCCTTGGGCACTCACTATCTCTCAGCCCAAACTTAGAGTTATCGATGTGGGGAAGACTAGAGAAGACCTACATTGTCTTGAACTCCTGGGAAACGTAGAAAACCTAACAAATATTTTTTTACTAATCTAACTAGCATACAGTAAACAATTACAATCTGATAACAATAATTGTATACCTTTCATAAAATGACTGGTCTATGTGCCAAAAAAGTAGATTTCCTAAATTAAATTAATAAATAGAGAGATCAAGTAGAGCAGCAACTTTTATTCTGAGCCATAAAAAACAATTAGTGACGTACTATCAAGAGAGTTACCTGGGTTTTTGTAGATGCTGAGTACATCCTTGAAATAATGAGGTAAAAATCTTTCTAATAAAAGCAGCACATCCTCTAATTCTTCCAGAATGCCCACAAGGAGGAAATTTTCATTCACATTCATTTTTGCTCTTTCGAGGGCCCATTCACCCGGTTCCCTTAAAAAACAAAAGTTAACAGTATTCTTCACGCTGAACACGACCCAATCTGCTAGAATATAAATCACCACATATGGAACAACAGTATTTTTTTATTATAACTATAAAGGCTTTAGAATCATATTTAGAATATTTTAAAGTACCTTGTAATTAAGATTTTGAGATGCTGATATACATACACTATAGGCAACTTTCCATAACATATGTACTCCAAAAGATTTGTACTACAGTTTAGCTCTGATCATTGGACTATTATTTAAATTAGCCACATTGGTGACAGTTGTAGTCTAAAACATTGGGACTGTATATTGGAGAAGGGTGCCTACAAGGCCAGTATAACATCATTACATTCAGTCTTTCAAAGTAATAAAGCCAATTCAGCTATTTTGCTAAGTAAAATAAGTAATGAGTATTTTGTTTCATCTAAGAACAGGCTGCCATGAAAAGTTGAAGACAGTCAATCTTAAGAGGCTTTTGAGCAAGGAAAGAAGTCAAACTTATTTCTATAAGTTATTTGTGTTTTTTCTAAAAAAAAAATACAGTACAGGTAGTCCTCGATTTACAACAGTTTGTTTAGTGACCGTTCAAGGTTACAACGGCACTGAAAAAAATGACCAGTTTTCACACAACCATTGCAGTACCCCCATGGTCACATGATCAAAATTCAGACACTTGGCAACTGACTCATATTTATGACTGTTGTAGTGTCCTGGGGTCAACTGATCCCCTTTTGTGACTCTCTGACAAGCAAAGTCTATGGGGAAACCAGATTCACTTAAAAACAATTTCACTAATTTAACAACTACAGTGATTCATTTAACTGTGGCAAGAAAGGTCGTAAAGTGAGGCAAACTCACTTAACAAATGTTTCACTTAGCAATAGAAATTTGGTTGTAAGTCTAGGACTACCTGTACTGTACTGTATACAGTCAGGTGACAATCTGAAATTCAGTATCCTTCATGATTTTTATTTTGGTTGAAATTTTGGTGCTGAATTTTTTTAACTCTAACTCATCGTAGATTCCCTGAACAATAAGAAAGACACTAAGAAGACAAAAGCTAGAAGAAAATGTAAGTTTATAAATTACCTGCATTTTGGATGCTGTCCACAGAAATACGGAATAATATAAAATAACCTGGGATTGGAACATTCAGGATAATTCTCAAGAATACATACATTAATATCCTAAAAAAAGGGGGGGGGGAGAGAACGAAATAAAGAAATAAAAAAACTTTAAAGTAAGTGGTTTGAATGCAGTAGAGAAGTGAAAATTCTTCCACAGTAATGTCTGGAATATTATTAAATCAATGCATTTGAAATACTGTATATTCTAATGTTCCATTATACGGTTCTGAAATTGGAAAGGTCAGAAATATCACTAGGCTAATGGTCCTACGAATGTACACTTAAAGCATACTATTTCACAGGGCATTTATTTCATTTTGGTTAAAGAATTAAAAGAGTATCATTATATTGCATTTACAGCAATGTATTTTATTTTGGCTGTTTCCAGAAACGTTATTTCAAAAGAATTCCTTGACCGCTGATGGGAAAATGACATCTTATCATTTTGTCAATCAGATGATAAATCTTCCAACAGGCCTTTCTTAGCTAGCAGTTTTTCCTTCTTTTTAATCTCAGTTTCAATTTTAAAATATCTGATTATGAAATTTTCTGATTTTTCTACAGCTATAGCAGTCCATCTCACCAAATCTGTATATGAAATTTATATATAAGATATATTACATATTGAATGGTTTCTATACTGCCCCTCATGCAAATCCACTCAAACTGGATCAAAATTCATTTTGCCCCAAAGTAAATTTAGGTTATTTCAAAATTCTGATAAAAATTGGTTGATAACAAAAATTAACACATATTCTCAAAAATCTAAGATTTTTTATAATATTGCAACCATTCATTAAATAATCTCATTTTCTTCATAAACAATTAGTAATAAAGTTGAGAAAGATGTCAACTGATAGAAACAACAGAAAACCAAATGGGGAATATCAGGGTGGTAAATCAAATGCTCAAAACTAATCAGTGATAAACTTTCGTATATATATTTGAATAGAAAATTAAAACTAACAAGAACTAGTATAAAGAAAATAAAGGAAAAAAAGAAAAAAGACAAAGACAAAAAAGGCAAAAAAAAAAGAACAAAAAGAAAGAAGCGCCTTCTGATTTTTTTGGCAGCAAATGTTACGTACAATTACAAAATTAACTTTTACTGCAAGGTTAAAGTAGCTTGCAAAATAGCTGTCTTTTTTCTATTAGCTATTTTTTGCTAAACATAAAAAACATAAAAAATAAGATCATTTTTCTATTCATGCAAAAAGGTCTAAAAGGGGTTTTGAAAAGACATATGTTGTCTTTTATTTAATCAAGGAAGATGGTTTGGACATCTCTGCAAGTTCCATCATCTACACCTGGCATTATTCCATTGTGGGCAGAGTTTTTCCACTTTTGAGCATATAATAATCTCACTGCAGAGTGGCTAACTTTTTTTGCAAATATAGAGCATTTTCCCGTATTACTTGGTGATAAAAAAAAATTCCATGCCTCATTACTTTAAAAATCCTTTTTTTAAAAAAAAAGCAATAATTTTTAAATCTCTTCCATTCATGCAGAAAAAAAATGTATATTTACAAAATGGGCAAGCTATCCAAATTGTAATAGCCTTTTATATAAAAGGTTAAAGTAACCTGAATTTATAGAAAAGATGTAAAGGTCCAATGCTCTCCAAGCCTCCTTATCATCCCTTTCATCTGTTAACAGTGGAACAAAGTTTCTACTTTAAGAAAACTTACCTCATTATTCTTTGACACTTTGCTACTTCCTTTTTTATCTCCCTTTTTCAAATATTTTATACTGAAAAAAAAAAACCTCATGTAGCAAGTAACAAAAACTATTGGCATTAAAAATGTTAAGAACTATTGCTACATCCTTGAATGTAATCCATCTATGGCAAATGATGGAACAGAAATGTTTAAAATGGAAGGCAATTTGCCCTAGATCAGTGATGGCTAACCTTTTTGCCATCACGTGCCAAAAGCAGGGGGAGTGCGGGGGAGGGGCGGTGTCTCACGCGTGCCCACACTCATAATTCAATGCACCCTACCCTGCCGTTCATGTGTGTGCGACCCCTCCGCGCTCCCTCTGCTTTTGGCACGAGATGACATGGTGGGCCAGGTAGATCTGTTTTTTACCCCCCCCAGGCTCCAGAGGCTTTATAGGAGCCTGGGGAGGGTGAAAACAGCCTCCCCTCCTCCCGAGGTCCTCTGGAGGCTGGAAATGGCCCATTTCCCGACTTCTGGTGGGCCTGGAAGACCCAAAAATCAGCTGGCCAGTGCTGAGCTGGAGCTGAGCTAGGGCAATGCTCGCGTGCCCACAGATATGGCTCTGCATGCTACCTGTGGCACGCGTGCCATAGGTTTGCCATCACAGCCCTAGATGAACTGAACTACTACTAGAATGAAGCCATAAGGATTAATTAGGTATAACAGTAAAATTGCTATGTTCTCTAAATGACAATGAACAATTTTTAAAATATGAAATTCTTTCTTGACATTAAATTTTAATCTGGAAATGTTTGTCAATCGCAATATCTGAATTAGTCCAGAATAAGAGAATTGGAAGGGACCTTGGAGGTCTTCTAATCCAACTCCCTTTCCTTCCACTCTCTTTTACAGCCTATCCTTGACTTACAACCATTCATTTAGACACCATTCGTACTTACAACAGCACTGAAAAAAGTGACTTATGACTAGTCTTTACATTTATACCTGTCAGCCCTCTTTCTCTTTGGATCTTCAGGGCTGCCACATTTAGTGCATAGGCCTGCTTTGGGAACCTGGGAGGGGGGTTGCTTGGAGTGGGAAGAGATAGATAGCCGTAACAGCATTCTTTTCTCTGGGAGTCAAGGACGTTAAGCCTGCACCTGGCAAGGCATATGATGGCAGCATTCCCACAGTCGCATGATCAAAATTTGGTTGCTTGGCCACTGGCCTGCAATTACAGTAGTTGCAGTGTTCTGGGATCATGGGATCCACCATTTGCGACTTTCCTAGCTGGCTTATCCCAAGCAAAGACAATGAGAGAAGTCAGACTCACTTAACAATCAAGTGATTTGCTTAACAATTGCAATGATTCTTTTAACAACCATGGCAAATAAAATCAGGCTCGACACACTTAACTGCCTTGCTTATCAATTGAAATTATGGCTGCAATTGTGGTTGTAAGTTGTAACCTTACAACTTATAATGTTGTAACGCTATTGTCAAAATGTGAGCACTGAGGAGATTTTTTTAAGATTTGGGGAAATAGAATTTTCAGTGTTAGAATGGAATAAATTAAAAAATAAAACAATAGCAAAAAACCAAAACAAAACACCCTACTATTATTGGTGAGCAGCTCAGGTTAAAAGTATTTGTTATCAATGTCAGACTTACATTGTTCTTACCCCCGGAGCACAAGGCAACTTACATTGTACCTCCCTTCATTTTAACTTTATACAAAGAACTCTGTGAGGTAGGATGAGCTAAGAGACAGTGAACTGTTTCTACCTGTTGAGTTTCCACGGCCAAGGAAGCATATGAAAATGGATCTCACCAGTGTTTGTCCAACACCTTAAGCACTATACCACACCAGCACTATACATGTCAATATAAGACGCATTAGAGTACAGTATTGGTCCATTCTGTCAATTAGGATATTGACTATTTTTACAAACTAACTTATATCTTTTTCCCCCCTCAAATACTTTTTATTTAGTATGCAGCCACATTAACATTCTGAATTGGAAAATGTTTTGAGAAAAATACTGTGTAAAAATATCTTGTGACTAAGTTACCCATTCTGCCTTTCTCTTTTGTCACCAGCAATTTCATATTCTTTAGCATTCTGAAGCATGCTAAGGATGATGTGGAGCAATACCAAACATTTAAACTTCTTATAATAGTGTAGTTCAGAGTTGTGTTTTTGAGATAGTATTTAATTGTGGCTTTGAGTTATATGGATTGCAACAACTACCTTAATCTATAGATTTAAAAACAAATTGTGGCATATTTCTCTTTAAGCGATTTAACAAAAAAGCTAAATCTGTCATTATCTGAGCAAAATATTATTTAATATTTTGCCTGTTTTTCATCATTTTGTTTTATCATCGTATAACTATATTTTGCTGTTTTTTCTCAAAAAAGCAAATAAAAGTTGGAAACTCAACCAAAATTTCCTCAATCTAATAGTCTTCAAGTTCTGTTCACTACTGTGAAGGAAAGCTATAAACTTTCTGGTTCATTACATGGATAAAAGGAGCAAGCGAAGTGAATACTAAAGCAAGATTACTATATGCCCAGAGATGGAAAGATTCAACATTACCTACACTGAAGGGATGGTTGGTGAAGCTGATACGATTTTGCTGAAATGGATAAACTGACTAGATTAGAGTCAGTTTTCGAATAGAGAAAAGACATCTACATTTATTGGCGACTTGAAGCCTCTTATGTGCTTTTTATTTAAAAAGGAGAAAACAAAAAAAATTTGTGATTTTGTCGATTAGACAGGATAGACGGTAGAAAGAAAAGTAATATGTTGAAACTTTAGAGAAAGAGGTTACAATAAACCTGTATATATATTTATAACTGCAGTGAAAAATATTGGGGAAGGCTCTTTTTTATATCTTTCATCTTTTTTTTTCTATTCTTCTTTCTATTTTTCTTCAAGCCTCTTTTTTATATCTTTCATCTTTCTTTTCTATTTTTCTTTAATTTTTGCACTTTTTTCTTTTTTAATTTGTTTTTGTTTTCTTCTTCTTTACTTTATATTAGTTTGCATTAGTTTTTATCTTGTTAAAAACTTCAATCAAAATTATATTAAAACATGTACGAAAGGGCTAGCAAGTTGTTATCTTAAAAATATGTGAAGAGAAGAGGGACAAAAATTTCATTTATTAACTTAGATGCTATTCTCAAGCACCAATTTTATCTCTCAAGTTTTAAAATATAGAATAAAATGAATAAGATATTAGTGACTGCGACAACTAGTAATAAGCAATGTCGGCTACAGCAGTAATAATTTTCCTTTAAACCAAAACCAAGAAATAAGCCCAAATAATGAGAATGAGCTGCCTATCAGTTTAATGAACTGATTATTTCAGTTATTTGCCAAAGGGCAAATTATAGGGTTATGCAAGACTTTTGAAAGAGATGCTTTGCAATGCACAAGACTAAGTGCATATATAGCTCCTCTCTTCAAATTACTAAAATAACTGCAACTTTTCCCCTGATTTGCACAGATGCTTTACATATGTGCATCCTCAACCACTTCGTTTCACTAATAAGAAAGCAGAGCCAGTTACAAAGCAGCTGCAAAAACCTGGAAAGACATAACAGTTTGAGAAGTGCTTAGTCTTCTTCTTCTTCCAGTATCTCCTCTGTCACTTTACCCTCCAGAGATCCTCTATAAATCAGAAGGCCCATCAGAGTCCACATACAAAATATGTTACACATGTGTGAGCCAGTCCAAGGCCACTATTGCCCTCTCATTCCAAGCAGTGATCACAGAACAGAGTCTCGGAAACAATCAAAAGTTCCCTCTAAAATCCAACAGGATCCGTCAGGCACCAGAGGAAGATTGAACAAGCAGGTCCTTCCTCCCTGCAGCAAGGAGGAATCATGGATAACATAGAGTGATCTCTCCATGATAAAAGACTTATAGTAATATCCCCCAAGTCCAGAGTCCACAAAAACAGATCCAATGAATAATCCCCACTGTGAGTTGATCCCTTAATACGTTGGGTCAGGTTATTAGCTGTAATAATGGCCATGAACTCCTGAGCTGCCTATGACTCTGTTCCTAAGGAAGGCAGATTAAAGTCCTTCAACACTCTAAACCAGGGGAACTTCCACCATTAACTCAACTATAGCATTGAACAGCACAGTAAGGGAGGCTGCTGCATAGCAGACAGATTGGTACAGCAGAAACAATTCCCAACAGATGCTTCACACCAGGGGTGAAATCCAGCAGTTCTGACAGGTTCTGGAGAACCAGTAGCAGAAATTTTGAGCAGTTCAGAGAACCAGTAGTGGAAATTTCGAGTAGTTTGGAGAAACGGCAAATACCACCTCTGGCTGGCCCCCGAGTGGGGTGGGAATGGAGATTTTGCAGTATCCTTCCCCTGCCATGCCCACCAAGCCCCGCCCACAGAACCGGTAGTAAAAAAAATTGGATTTCACCACTGCTTCACACCCATCTCATCCATCATTAGATAAGGAAAGCCTTATTAGAGATAGATGTACCATTGAGTAGCAGTTGGTCCTCCTAAGTCCAAGGCATTTGGAACAAGTACCAAGAGCTGCAACATGACACCAGTACAAGACATTGGAACTGCATTATCTAAGAATGGCCCACCCTCTCAAGTCCCACCACATTTCCCTTTACATGTTGTCATCATGATATTCCTGGCTGACTGACTCTCCTCCTAACAAACTCTCTTGACCCTAGCCATATCTCCCCTGGTCCAAGATCCGATCTACACAATTGTCCTAAAGGTGCTTTTTCAAGAGGCAACTGGACTTTCTTGTTTTTCTTTGAAGACTTTCACTTCTCATCCAAAAAGCTTCTTCAGCTCTTCAGAGTCCAGTTGCCTCTCGAAAAAGCACCTTTGGAACAATTATGGCCTGTTTGACTGAGAATCTCCATAGTCATTCATCTACACAATCCTCACCCTCTCCCAAAATATTAGTTGACTGGACAACTGGATGCTTCTGGTAGCATCCTACTTTCTAAAATTTGTTCCATGTATAACCATGTATAGCCAAAGGTCAGGAGAGCAGCTCAGGCCATAGAAAGAATTATTTTGTTGCATGCGAAGTCCAATTCCTATGGAAGATTTATAAGCTTACTCTTTAAACAATGAAATCAAGATCAGGCTATCCTTGCATCAAGACACAAATTAAGACATTAAGTTATTTCTTCAAATTTCAATTTCTAAATTTCAGAAGAATTTGATCGTTGGTTATGAATGCAAGAAAATAGCTAAAAGGAACCATATGGTAAGCAGATGTGATGCAAACCAATTCAATTGAAGCCAGACTTCTTCAGCCAGGACAATTCCTCCGTGGATCCTGTTGGAAGAGGGTCTGCCAATGACAGCACATCATGCCAGATTGTGTGGGTGTCTTGTGAAAGGGTAAAAGTCCACTGGGGACTGCAATGAAGCCAACAGCAGTATTTCAATGTCGATACTAGATTGGTAGAGTGAAAAACTGCTGTTTTTAGCAAAAAGGCCTATAAACAACTACAATTCCTTTGTACAATCAGGAAAAATGATTGAATTTAAAAAGTTCCTTCACATTAGAGCCGTGTTTGAGCTATGTAGACTTCAACATCCAGAATTCTCCAGTGAGCATGCCAGCTGGAGAATTCTGGGAGTTTAAAAGTTGCAAGGTTGAGAAACACTGTATTAGGGAAAGAGGAAAAATTACTGAAAAATTATTGCTGAGCACATTGTAAGCCGCCCTGAGTCTTCGGAGAAGGGCGGCATATAAATCAAATTATTAAAAAAAAATAAAAATATTCCAAATACAGTAGTTACAATCCATTTCCAGAGTTCTGGTGAGTGCATGCACGTATGCATCCGTGTACACACACACATACACAGAAACTGCATTTTGGTCATTTGGCAACTAGCTCACCTTTATGACCATTTGCAATGTTTCTTGGTTATGTGACACAATTTACAATGTTTTTTTACCATTTTCTGGTAAATGGCCCAGCAAAACATCCCCATGGAAATATATTGATCTGTGGCATTTGCTTCATTGACACAAAAAATGTTGTAAAATCAGGTTCAGTCATCTGGATGCTTTGACTTACGATCTTTATGACTTATGATGGAAGTTCTGAGCTCCATTAGACAAAAATTTTATGTGAAATAATTACAGTTGCTGTAAATATTCTTTGATGGTAGCGAATTTCTGATTTCAAGAGGATGAAATATATAAGCTGTAAGATACTGTCAGTTACATAGATGCAGGCTTTTTTTCCAGTATTGTGTTGTATAGAACACAGTCACAAAGGACTGCTGTATATATAAAAACTTGTTTTGAAGTTTTAAGTGTAACCAGGGGTTATAGAACGGTTCCTACCCCATCGCCTTCTCCTTCCTAGAGCAAATTCGTGTCTTAAGGTCAGCTATACAATATATGAGAAATGTTTTAGCCAGGATTTAATTATAAAACAAGTATTTCCAGTATATTGTAAAGATAAATATAATTACATGAATGTCAGAACAAGATGTAGCTGAAGTCTTTCAATTTAGAGTAGAGTAGGGTAGGGTAGGGTAGGGTAGGGTAGGGTAGGGTAGAGTAGAGTAGAGTAGAGTAGAGTAGAGTAGAGTAGAGTAGAGTAGAGTAGAGTAGAGTAGAGTAGAGTAGAATAGGAATTTTTTATTGGCCAAGTGTGATTGGACACACAATTTCAATATGACTAGCAACAAGTGAACATGACTAGCAATCATGATCATGACTAGCAGTTCAAAGGAAAAGGTAGTTAAAATTTAATTTTGTTTCAAATCTCTTACATTTTATGAACATTATTGTAACTCCCAAGGCCTCAATGGCTATCAAAGAAGTACAGCTGTCATATTAGTATATGAAAGTCTGGAAAATATTTGCTCTGATTGGAGTCAGAGCCTTGGGAAACCAGATTTCCTAGTGATTTAATATAGTTACAGCAGCTAGTTCGATAATTAGATGAGTTTCCTAAACCAGAAAAGAAATTTGGAATGATACATTTCACTGTTTTTAAGGAGCACCAGTATAAGTTTCTATACATCATAAGGCTGAGGAATTAAAGGCTGAGGATATGTAGGCAGCTGTAGGAAGATCCAACTATTCTTGGCTAACAGTTTGTTGCTGAAATGATTTTATGGAAATCACATTATGTTCTATTAAAATGTCTCCGTTACGTTTCCACTCACAGTAGTGAACATTATTATTACAGACTGAACTTTAGGTAAGCAATGCATAAATTCCAGATTAAGAATTTTTGTGGTAATTTGCTCATTGTGTGGAATTCTCTCAGGTTCCAGAAAGACCTACTTGCAAATTCTTCATGTAGTCTAATGCATGTAATCTGTTTAACCCAAAAGCTTGACTGTCATTTTACCATTATGAATTATATTTCCAGGGATTTTCAATACTATATAAATACTTCCAGAAAACACTCCTATTCCATAGAAACCGCAATCTGTATTCCAATTGGCAGTCAATTTGCATGATTCTTATTTCCTTTATGAAATCACAGACAGAAAAAAATTGGGCAATGTATTTGTGTTTGTGTCGTTATGCAAGTCTACATAGAAAGTATGTAATATGTTTTTCTCATAATGTCTGATTTTTCAGTTTGGCCAATATTTTAGACCTTTAATTCTATTGATTAACCGAGCCTGCTAGAACTTTTCATAGTCTTCATGTCAGCACTGACCAACAATTTTTAGAAGTTTACCATATATTCACCGTAAAGGTAAAGGTTCCCCTGCACATGCGTGCTAGTCGTTTCTGGCTCTAGGGTCGGTGCTCATCTCCGTTTCCAAGCCGAAGAGCCAGCACTGTCCGAAGACATCTCTATGGTCATGTGGCCGGCATAACTAAACACCGAAGACGCTTGGTCTTACCGTTGTTACCTTCCCACCAAAGTGGTCCCTATTGTTCTACTTGCATTTTTATGTGCTTTCCAACTGCTAGGTTGGCACAAGCTGATACAAGTAACAGGAATTCACTCTGTTACATGGCATTGGGGATTTGAACCACTGAACTGCCAACCTTCTGATCAACAAGCTCAGCGTCTTAGCCACTGAGCCACCGCATTCACTATAGCAACTGATTTATTGCAGAGGCGGATGTTTCAGGAATGCTGTCAACATATATTTTAAAAATCCTCTCTCTTGGATTTCCAGAGAGATCTCTGGAATAGTATTTTAGCACAAATTCTGCTTAACAATCCATCAACACTGAAATTTATTCTGAAGATGGACATTTTCATGTTTCCAGTTCAGTGATCAGCATCTTTCTAGGACAATTGAATACAGTGTTATAAAACCTATTTTTTCCCATCTATTTGATTGAAATGAGGTTTAAATAAAGGATTACAACCTAATACAATGTGCTTGAAACATTATTGGTAGAAATGAAATTCTATGCCCTTTTGAGCCCTAGAAAAGAGCCTCAGAAGGCATGCTATGTTGGGTGAAAGTCTACTGTTGGAGAAAGAAATTATGGAAAGGCAACAGAGATGAAAACAAACTGTATGGTAAGGATAGGATACGTCAGGGGTCGGCAACCCACGGCTCTGGACCCACATGTGACTCTTTCATCCCTCTGCTGTGGCTCCGTCACTCAAAATGTGTCACAACCACCAATGTATGACACCCGCTGGCACGTGATTTATTGAGCTTTTCAACCCATTTTTTTTTCGGAGTTCAAAATGTTTTTTTTTTGTACACAGAAATAAAAATTAATTTTCTCTGTAGCAATTCATTGATTTCATAAATGCAACATGCTATAGTTTTTTTATACATAGCATAAAGGTAAAAAATGATATATGCAGTGTTATCTTCATTTTAGATGTCAGAAAGGTTTTGTGGTTCCTGGTGTTTTCTTTTCTGTGGGAAACTGATCCAAATGGCTCTTTGAGTGTTTAAGGTTGCCGACTCCTGGGATAGGTGAAAATAGAAATGTGCCAAATTTGGACAAAACACATATGTTTGGGTTCTATTACTTAAAATACCTTGAAGATAAGGTATTAGGTTTGTATAGAGTGGGGTGTGTCCAACCCACTGCCCACAGGCTGCATGCAGCTCCAGAAGTTCATAATTTTTTAACATTATTATGTGATTTGTATACATTAACTATATTATACAGTATTTTATACGTAGCCCAAACATCTGATTCTGCTTGAGACATCTAGCACCCGTCTTTCCTCTCAATGACACAAATAAGAGATTTGCAACCTTACAGAGGTATCACATACAGCTTTATCTATGCTTTTCTTAATTGCTTATTGCTAAATGTGTTATGAAAATTAAGGATTAATTGAATTGGTGAGTTCTTAACTTAACTGCAGGAAGAAAACCAAGCTCTTTTTTGCACTGGAATGCCCTTAATCCCTGTGATGAGACAGGAACACCTGAAAAATTTCTGGTAAGATGGTTCCATACTGGTTTAATTAGAATATAAATGAACATATGGCTATCTTCACTAGTCTAAGAAAGAATGAGCAATCTACAGACTTATGCTGTAATTACCTCCCATTGTCTCGTTCAGACAATTCCGAGTCTGCACCAATTATTTTTAAAACATAATTTCCATTAATGTTAAAGATATTGCAGTGAAGGAGGACACTGTAATTACAATCTTAACCGTCCCCCCCCCCCAAAAAAAAACCCTACATGATGAAATCCTGCCCTTTCCAGCAACAGTACAATGTTACTAGGGTAGAATAGTTTGGCAGAATTTAGGAGTCTAGTTGTGGTCCTTGACCCAGATGTTTACTATTTTGAGGACAAAAGAATTGGTTTTCTACTACAAGTAGTATTTTTGTTGTCTTAATTCTGTCATGACACTATGATCAGTCTACCTGTGCCAGCTAAGGGCTAACTGCAAGCCCAAGTTACCTGAAAGCCCAAGTTTCTGAAACATATATTTAATATATAGGTAGTCCTCGACCTACAACTGTTCATTTAGTGACCGTTTGAGATCACCTAAGACACTTTTTCACACTTATGACCATTGTGGCATCCCCATGGTCACATAATCAAAATTTAGATGCTTGGCAATTGAATATGTTGATTGCAGAGTCCTAGGGTCATGTGATCACCTTTTGGGACCTTCTGACAAGCAAAGTCAATGGGGAAGCCAGATTCCCTTAACAAACATGTTACTAACTTAACAACTGCAGTGATTCACTTAATAACTGTGGCAAGAAAGGTTGTAGAATGGGGCAAAACTCACTTAATAAATGTCTCACTTAGGAACAAAAATTCTGGGCCGAACTATGATCATAAGTCAAGGACTACCTGTAGATGTTAGTCGTCAATTACAGATAAAAACCCTACTCCCCATGTTTAGTGCTATTTTTCTCCCAGCCCTTCATACAAATATGTGCTTGACCTTTGGGAACATTTTTTCTCCTTATTCATTAGAGAATATAGGGCACTACAGGCAAGGAAAAATACTAGGGAACTGCCCAAGATCTTTTCTTCTTGCTTTTAATAGCACAATGTTTAATATATTTATTGCATCCATTATATGGATGCAATAAATTTTAATTTGACATCATACATCATATATGAGATTTAACCATTTTAAATCTCATATATGATGTATTTAAGTATCATGCTTAATTGTGATATTATTTGTAATATCTGTATTATATATATTTCTAATATTTATAGTCTTCCTATACTCATGTTACACTTATTTTATTTTTTCCTGAAGTGTGATTTTTCCCTAGACTACCCAGCTATTTCATGGCTGAGCAGAAACGTATTTTCAGGTCTTCTACTCTAAAAATATCATTTTGTGGGCAACACTGGTTCTATATTAGCAACTTGAGAAATTTATGCTGTAACTGCTGTTTTTCACATGTAGTTCACAGTATGATCAATAATAACATTGTGGGGATTTTTTTCCCAGTGATGCAGGAAACCTGTTAGTAGGCTGAACTTGTAGATAAATATTCTCTCTCATATGGGCTAAGTACGAATCTGGATCACCAAAACTAAAAACTAAAAACATAGTTTCTACGTAAGCAAGTATTTGTTTTTCTAAATTAATTACAAAAGTGTAGGTTAAAACTGCTAAGAGACACAGGTAAAATTTATAGCTTTTAGCAATGGAAGATAAAGACCAGAACTAGATCTCAAGTAGTGTGGATGAATCATTAATCAGTAATCTTTTCCTAATAATTCAGAAAGTTTAACAGTTACATTTAAGTATACAATATATAGCATTGTAGCTGAAAGAAATACCATATTTTTCGGAGTATAAAACGCACCTTTCCCCCCCCCCACTAAAAGGAGGTGAAAATTTAGGTGCGTCTTATACCCCCGAATGTAGCCCCGCCAACCCACTGGCCCCCACCCTTTGGCCTCTGTCTCGCAGCAGTTACCTCCTTGCAAGCAAACAGCAAGAAAAAACAGCTCCTTTCAGCTTCAGCACAACCTAATTAGCACAAATTGATTGGATCAGCCTCCCGACTCTCAGCTGATTTGCTCTCAGCTGTTTTGCGCAGGGCTCTGCTGCTTGCTGCAAAGAGGTAAATTGCTGGAGCAGATTTTTTTTTCCCTTGTGCTAATCAAGCTATGCTGAAAACAAAAATGAAAGTAAATCAGGCTGTTTGCTGAACGAGGCAAAATTGCTCAGAGGCAGAGGGAGATTTCTTTTTTTTCTTTTCCTCACCAAAAAAGGTAGTTGCCTCTTGTACTCCAGTGCGTCTTATACTCTGAAAAATATGGTAATCGAGAACAATTGTAAGAAGGAAATTTGCTAAATAAATGGAACATAGTATTCCCTATATTCTAGGCACTTTTGAAATACTGCTTTGTACATTCTGGTATTTGTATCTGAGAAGAGTTCATAAAGTACAATATTTCATTCTTATTCCAGTGCTTCTAGGAAACACTAAACAAAACAAAAAACTTTCAGGCACATTTCCTTTCCCTTCCACCCAGAATTCTGAACACTCTAGTAACAGCTTTATTTTTCTCAGCTGTTATGACTGATTATGAGCCATCAAGTCAGTGTCCACTCTTAGCAACCACATGGATCCATTTTCTCCAGACTGATCTGTCCTCAACCTGTCTTTCAGGTCTTCCAATGATATAACCATCATCATTGTAATTGAGCTGTTCTGCAGGCCATCCTCTTCTTTTCTTTCCTTTTATCTTGCTCAGCAACTGCTCCTCAGGGAGATGTCACCACACAATATGAGCAAAGATTGATAATCTGATCTTACTCATTTGTGCCTCAAGTGAGAATTCTGAGCTGTTTTGTTTAATAATAGTTTGTTTTTTAGGCTGTCCATGATATTCTTAGGAGTCTTCTCTAATGCCAAAGTTGAAAAGTGTAATACTTTTTCTATCCTGCTCCTTCAAAGTCAAACTTTCACTTCAATAGGTCATCACAGGAAAAACCATTGACTTCACATCTCGGTCTTTCTAGGTATAGATACATCAGGGCATCTGAATCAGGGGTGGGTTCTACTTACCTTTACTACCGGTTTGCAACGGGACCACACGTGCGCGCTTCTGCGCATATGCAGAAGCTTCCTGACAACGTCCGGGTCAGTGGGCGTTGATTGATCTGAGTGGGCACTATTGATCTGAGTATCTTTTCAAAGGCCTTCATGGCAATTCTCCTCTCTCAAGTATTTTTTAACTAGTGGTTCTTCTACCGTTGACAGTTGATCCTAAAAGGTAGAAGCACTTCAATATCTTCTCTGTTAATTTGAAGTCTGTTTTTTATTTATGTTGTCATCAGTTGGTCTTCTTTATATTTAATCAAAGTCCCATTTTTCCCTATGCTTGCTCCTTGACCTCTGTTACTAGAGCTCATAGAACTTTTGCATTTTCAGCCACCACGTGTCATCAGTATACTGCAGGCCACTGTTGTTATTCCTCCTGTTCTGAAACCATGCTGATCTTCTTCCAATCCAGCCTCCCTTAATATATATTCATACAGGTTGAATAAGTAAGGGGAGAGCATACAACCTGGTGCCATTTTTTTTTTGCTTTAATTTATATGCCGCCCTTCTCCGGAGACTCAGGGCGGCTTACAATGCGTTAAGCAATAACCTTCATACTTTTGTATATTTATACAAAGTCAGCTTATTGCCCCCCCAATCTGGGTCCTCATTTCACCTACCTTAGAAAGGATGGAAGGCTGAGTCAACCTTGAGCCTGATGAGATTTGAACTTGCAGTAATTGCAAGCAGCAGATGTTAATAACAGTGCTTTAGTCCACTGTACTACAGGCTCTTCCTTTGCCAACCTGTTTTGTCTGGCCTGTGGCTTCCTGGCCTGTGTATAGGATTTGAATGAGGGATTTTCTAGAATTTCAGAGCCATTTGATTATACATGACAAATGTATATCCACTGCATGGCCACTTGCTTTCAGAATAATTAAAACCTTTGGCTAAGAATGGAAAGGAATTTGCTATTTCTATAAAGGGCATTCCTTTTTTTCAGTTGCACTGACAAAATTAATAATGAACTAAGTTCTTGATCTGGCATTTGCAGCAGTGGTGGGTTTCAAAATTTTTTTACTACCGGTTCTGTGGGTGTGGCTTGGTGGGAGTGGCATGGCTTGGTGGGAGTGGCTTGGTGAGCGTGGCAGGGGAAGGATACTGTAAAATCTCCATTTCTACCCCACTCCAGGGGAAAGATACTGTAAAATCACCATTCCCTCCCCAATCCAGGGGAAGGTTACTGCAAAATCCCCATTTCCTCCAATCAGCTGGGACCTGGTGGGCAGAGAATAGATGGGGGTGGGGACAGTCAGAATTTTTACTACCGGTTCTCTGAACTACTCAAAATTTCCGCTACCAGTTCTCCGGAGCTGGTCAGAACCTGCTGAAACCCACCTCTGATTTGCAGCCACTGGAAATAAAAATTGTGTTGAAAGGAAACTGCTGGAAAAACAGTTGAAACGTTTTTTAACGGCCACTAGACATCGCTTGAAAATTACTGTTTATATTCTTAATGTCCTGAGTACTGTCCAGAATGATTTTAAGGGCTGTACTGAAGTCCTATATGTCAGTGTTTCTGAACCTCAGCAATTTTAAGATGTGTGGAATTCCCAGAATTCCCCAGCATGTCTGGGTGGGGAATTCTGGGAGTTGAAGTCCACAGCTTAAAGTTGCTGAGATTGAGAAATATTGCTATAGCAATCTGGTACCTTGAAGATGTATGGATTTCAAGTCCCAGATTCTCACCAGCAAGCAACTAGCAAACTGACTTGAAAATTCTGGGAGCTGAAATCCACAAATCTTAAAATGGCTGAAGCTGAGATGTGATCTAAGTGTTACCTCAGTTTTAAACCTACTTAACTGATCTTTCTTCCCGCATCTATAGCTGGAGGGAGAATTGGGGGTGGGGGTGGGGAAGAGAAGATTGCAGTTTAACTTTTCTCAAAACTAATTAATGTAGAAAAGTTTTGTGAACATAGTGCAGCAGCAGTTTAGGCCAAATCTGACTTTGGAAAATGGATTTGATGGATTTGAATTAAGTCCCGATGAAAACACTTAAAACAAGTTTATCCAATATTTTGCACAAACTTTTGTTATTTCTGGAAGTGATTCAAAGCCACAAACAATTTATTCTAAGATTCCAAATGGTCAGTAGAATTTTCCACAAACATTTCTGAGATTTCAGAAGCAAAAACCTCTGTACTTATAGGCACCAGTGTATTATATTGGGTAATACAGTCAATGTTTATCGTTGGTTTCTTCTAGAGTAAGAATACACGGCATTATATAAAAACTTTTATTTTATATCACATTAAAACTTAAAAACACAGCTATCAGTTTTAATTTGCTATGTTATAAATTGTGCATAAAGAAACAGCCATTAAGGATTTAATCTCATTTACTAAATTTAAATAGTTTAAGGCAGCTTAAACTCTCTCTGAAAGACCCTTCTAACAGATATCTTTTTGCAGCCTTTTGAAATATTTTGGGAGCTTTGTGGATGTCTATGGAGATTCTCAGTAATTCAGTCATGGTTGTCCCAAAGGTGCTTTTCCAGTTGCCTCTTGAAAAAGCACCTTTGGGAGCTTTGTGGGAATTTCCCAAGATAAAATACTATCATCAGCAAAAAAATATAGAAATCCTTGTTATAACTTTTGAAGTTCAGAAGCATCAAGTGTCTGAACAAAGGCTCTTTCAATCATCTAAAAAACAGAAGTTATACACAGAAAGGGAGCTGTTTTTCATCCAACTGAAACAGAAGCAACATTTACTGAACCTCGGCAAGGAAATGTTTTCAAAGATAATTTCTGTGGAGATGCAGATAAGGCATACTTAACAACCATTCTTTCAGTGACTGTTCGAAGTCTGAATGAAGTGCTGAATGAATGCCCCTGTGGTCACATTATCAAAATTTTGCTGCTTGTCAACCTGCCTGCACTAAAGAACGCAGGGGTGCTTCAACTCCTTTCTCAGCTTCTCCCCTATCTCTGCCTTTCTGGCCACCCTTTCTTCTACTCGCTCTGCCAGTCCTACCATCCCCAGCTAACTTTCATTGTCTTCTTCCCAGTTTGACAATACACACTTTGGACAACCTGAAATCCAACTGGGAATGGGTTGGATTGAGGTGAGTCCTCAGATAATGATTGGTAAAATGGACATTGTCAGGACTGCTGTTGCTAAGTGATACAGTCACATGATATTGTACTTTATAACCTCATTGCTTAATGATGGAAATTCTCATCTCAATTAATGTTCTAACTCAGTATGCTCATTAGTTGAATACGTTTCTGCGAAGAGAAGTGTAACGTAAATGTAATTTACATCAGTTTTGAACTATAAAATAGTTAAAGAAAAAATAGTTTAAGAAGTTAAAGAAATCAGAATAACAAAACTAAGTGTCAAGAATCAGTGGTTATCATTGGAGGAGATTCTCAGAAACAGTTTGGATACTGCCAGTTCTGTAAGCTGAACTGTCTAATAGGTCCCTTCCCACCACTGCAATGGACTCCTTTAAACCCCATTAGGTAGCAATTTATCTATGACAAAGAGATCACATACTTTCTCTGCTATAACCAACCAAAGCAAAAGTTAAATGATGTCATCAGCCTGCTGGGACCAATATAATCTTATAGACCACTGTTGCTATAAGCTACTCTTTACATGGTGTGTTTTGCATGTAGAAGTTACCTCAATAGGTAATAGTACCTCATCTCTGGTGGACCTCAACATTATACTTGTCACCTCAAATAAGGCGGAGCTAATTTTTTCTCAATTACTTTTTCAAGAACAGTATGAAAGATAGGAAAGACTGCTAAACTAGTTATCTGGTCAGAAAATGAAACTACTCAAATTCCCTAGGCCATGTCAGGGTTACGTTTGACTTTGGGGGGCTGGGGTGGGCATGGCCAGGGTGGGCATGGCCAGCTTGACGTTACTCGTGCCGGGGGCACCTGTGGTGGCCCAAGCAATCTGCCAGCGAAAATGGGCTCCCGAGCTCCATTTTGGGCTGCAAAGGCCTCCTGCAACCCTCTGCCAGCAAAAATGGAGCTCAGGAGGGCTACATGCAGCCCTCCCGAGATCCGTTTTCACTGGCAGAGGCTCCATGGTTTGGCTGTTTCCAGGGCAGCCCCGTGGGCCAGATCTAAACACCCTGAGGGCCAGATCCAGCCTGCAGGTCTTGAGTTTGACACCCCTGCCCTAGATAGTCTTGATCAATGTTTGTGTTGAGAGAAATTTGGTGAAGAATTGGAATTCTCTATTTACTCCCTTCACCCAACTACGTCTATGTAGAACATGCCAAATTAGTTCTATTATCCAAGATCAAATCATCAGTGTTTATGCTTTTGTCATTTTCATCAGTTATACAAAGATACCACCACAACTTTAAAACTTCTTAATAAAGTAATAAATTTGAGGCAGCAACATTTGGAATAACTTACTAAGTATCTCTCCTCTTGCCTCATATTTGGAGTACGGATCATATGGTTCTGCTCCCCTCTCCAGTCTCCAAAACGGCGAAAAAAATAGTTAGATAAAAATCGATTGATAGGATCTCTAATAATATTGATGTATACTGGTTGGTCTCCTCCAAATCTGGCGAACAAAAATAAAGAAAAATCAGAAAACTGCAAACAGAACTTTTACAAATTCAAAAGGTGTCAGAAGAGAATATATATGAGTAGAAAACACTTAACCACTGGCAAGAGATAAAATGTTTTTAAGTTTGAAGATTACTAAATCAGAAATTTTAATAGGTACATCAAAAAGAATATAAAAACGATTTCAATGCATTTTTAAACTGAACTTAATGTAGAATAATTTATCTTACCAGGCAGAAGATAGTTTACTGTAATAGTAATTTACTTTAATAGGATACTCTATCCTATTTTATAAAGTGAAGTCTACCATTGTTGCCTAGAATTAGATAGAAGACTGCAGACAAAAACATTGCAAAATGTTAGACAAAAGCATGTTTAAAAAATGAAATAATTTTATCAGGGCTTCCAATGTTTTTGATCTACAGTAAGTGAAGTATTAACCAGATCATATCTGCTTACTTTCACTAATGTTTATGTATTTGGCTTTCCTATACCATCCACTGAGACCACAATAAATATAGCTAAAATGTGTTTTAAAAAGAAAAATTGTCCCAAAAGCAAATGGCTTGTTTCCCAGTAAATATTCTCTTACTTTTCCATGTCCCAGGGAGGTTAATATGTATTTTTCATTTTAAGGATTAATTGAAAGAGCACTGAACTGTTTCAGGGAAAAGGTTTTATTTTTCTGAATTAAAAAGGCTAACACATATCAGGATAAAATGTAAGAAATCTTAATAAAATGTCAGGGCAAAATTGAAAATCCAGATGTGAAACTTACACGATAATAAATAATAAATCAATTTCCAAATTCAGTGTAACTTGGAATGTCCTAAATACAATTATTTGTGAGGATGTTCTGTTGGACAATTATATCATCACCATGGCTAGTTATACTATTTCCACATATAAAAGCTTACAGAAGAGTAGAAAGAATTTATGACAAATATGTAATACAAACTTTTTAATAATGTTTGAGCATAAATCTATTTATCACCAGTGAGTTGGAGATCTTAGCTCTAACATAGTTATCCTATTCAGATGTTAGATGTTGCCCTATTTAGATGTTAGAGCTAAGGTCTCCAATTCACTAATGATTATAAATCCTTAAGTTTATATTATAAATCGTTACGTTACATACAGATTCTATATTAAGATCATTTTAATGATTACTTTCAAAATATATTCTAATAAATTGGATTATTACTTTCAGATCTACATAAAAGTAAGTTTAAAATGCGAGATAAAGAACAGTATTGATGTACATAATTTATTTGGAAAAATATACATAATTTATTTGGAAGAATGTAATGGAAATCAATAGGATTTAGATACAATTTTACTAGCATCTAAATTTTTAGGAGTATGTAACCTTATTGCCGTGTAAATCTTTTAAATTTAATAAAAGGATATCTGATGTTAAATTTTAATACATTTTTCATGAAACTTAGGCATCCTACACATTTTTTAGATTATGCACCATGTCATCAGTGTAAATGCAATACTAGGAATTATTTGAATATAAATTTATTTTAATATAAGCAAAGTTTGTCTTTAAGACTGACATTTTAGTTATTCCCCAGAGTGCTTTGTGCTTCTTCCAAACTTTAGCCTTATAATACTTTTACAGATCAGTTATTTTCCCAGTAGCAAAGCTTGAAATACTATAAAATGTATTTATATAATTATTTGTTTTAGAACAGGTACAAAATCCTCCATTCAAAATAACACTGACAAAATGAATTGTGACAATTCATTGTTCCTGAAGTATTAATGTTAAGATTATTCAAACAGAATTGTTAATGTCAAATCTCATAATGGATTATGAACAAGATTTGTAAGCCAAGTGCTTATTTTTCTTGAAGTCAGTCCAGTTCAGCTAGCAAATCAAATTTGTATCAAAGATCACAATCAGTTAAGACTTAATAAGAGGTTGAATACACTACCCCAGAAGGTCAACAAAAAGGAAACAAAGACCCTTTAACTAAACCATAAATTTATGTGTTGTCAACTCATGAAACTATTCTAGGACAGCAGCATGCCAGCAACTAGACCACGCAAACAAATGAAGCCCCATTCACAATATACAGACCGCATGCAAAACAACGCTCCCTCTGGTCCGCAGAAAAACCTTTCTCCCCCAATCCCTGGTGCCCAAAGGGTTGGGATCCCCTGTTCTAGGAAGTATAGCAGCTAAGAACAAGACTTGGAGAAAGAATTATTAGTTTGAGAAAGCATACAAAGTATTTTAAGAAATTGAAATAGAATTAATTGCTTCAAAGACATATTAGTGAGCTAACGTAGTCTGGAAGTCTTATTTCAGCACATAATTTACAATTATGGGAATGTCAATCTCAACCCAATGGAATTAAAGCGGGAGAGTGGATTTTGTCTATAGCGGCATTACCAAACACACACTTCAAGGGATTGTCATTCTAAATTCTATTATTTTATTGATGTTTCACAAAATAGACATTAGTAAATAGGAATTGATTTTAATTACATCAAAAAATCCCAAACTCTATGCTTATTGTTGGACTAAATTATCAAGAGGGAATCTGCATTATCCACTCATTCACAATGCTTGACTAGGCCGCATATAAAATATGTAATAGAGTTAATGTATATAAATCACAGAATAATGTTAAAAGTTTACAATCATGCGCAATCACATTACTAACTCTCCAGAGCTGCATGTGGCACCTGTGCCACAGATTGGACACACCTGCAGTTCATCATTAATAATGTCCATATGTGTGGCATATAGCTCAACTCAGAACAGTTATTGCAGACTACTGCAATAATCTACTGACTTGTACATTTGCCGAAAACTTCTATAGTCGGACCAATATACGGAAAAGGGCAGGGGTGGGCTTCAAAAATTTTAGCAAGGGGTTTTCTGCCAGGTTGCTGGGTGGGTGTGAGCATGGTGGGCATGGCCTAGTCGGCCTCCTGCACCATGGCAAGGGGGGCTTTCTGCCTTCTCCGGCCTCCAGAGACTTTCATCGAGCCTCCGGGAGGGCGAAAACGGCCTCCCCAGGCTCCGAAGACCCTATGGAGGCCAGAAATGGGCTCATTTACAGGCTTCCTGAACTTCCGGTATGCCCGTTTTTCGCTCTCCCCGAGCCTCCACATGCGCCCTGCATTTATCTGCATCCAAAACAGACTGCGTGGGGACTCCTGGGAGGGACGGGCCAGCCAGGAGTGGGATTTAGGGGTTCTCTGAACTGCACAGAATCTTAGCTAGAGGTTCTCACAAACCCCTGTGAACCCCCAGCAGCCCACCCCTGAAAAGGGTGGTTAGAAGAAAAGAAGGTGCACATGTAACTGTGGAATGTTCTGTCACCAAACTGATTCAAGCAGTATTGATGAATTAGATCTTGTTGCCATTTAGATTTCCAATTTTAAACCCCAATTTAGCTGCACAATCTGAGACAGGATAACAATTCTTGAATTTAGTCCCTGTTTTATATTCTGCTCACTTGCCTATCTGTGGTCTATCTTCTACAACAGTAAAAAAAAAAAAAAAAGGTCTCTGCTATTCTAGGTATATGCTGTTACCAATTATCACAAGAAGTCTGCCATCTTTCAGACCAACAAAAGTTATTACAAAAGATAAAATGTTGTGTGAACTGCAGTGCACTTTATCCAGTGAATGAAATGGGTAAAGCAATGTAAGGTTTAAATTGGGGATGCGGTACTTTAAAGGGGACCTGTAATCTTTCCCACATATAGACTGCATTTGCCTAGCCACCCCATCTTCCCCTACTTTCCTCACTCCTCTGGACCCTTTAATTTCTACATCGAATTAGCGATCCCATGCATCAAATGAAGTGATGCATTCTGCGGCTCAGAATGGGTTATGCCTTTGGATAAAATCTGTTAGTCAAAAAAATGGGCTACCAGACTCCTCCTGAGTTTTGGCTATCATAGACTAACATGGCTCTCCTGCTACAAAATCTATACTTATCAATTATAACTAAATGTATCTATTGACCTAATTGGCATTCAGAAAAGCTATCCATTTGAACTAGAAGACCCAGATTTCTGTACATATCTTTGGTCAATGCCAAACTTCAAGGGCATAAGTAGCAGATGGGGAAGCAGAATAAAATATGAAAGAAATTATAAATTTTGGCACACCTCCCATGAGCCTAAAGAGAACAGAATTTCATTCATTTAGCAGTGAGCTCAAGAATTTTCAACATCTTCCAGAACATACATCACTTCATCATGACAGATGTAGATTGTATTATAGGCACTTCCACCCTTCTTCAATTTATGTTTGTATAACTAAGGCAATTGCTTCAGCTAAGAAGTATTTATTGTGCGCCTTCTTCTCCTAAAATACCAATCTTTCAATTAAAAAATAAGCAGCTGGAGGAAGTTAACACTCACAATCCAACACTGTAATGTTTTTCAAAATTCAAAAAAACCATATGCCATATCCATTTAAACCGACCCCGATGTTTCACTTGATAGTTTACCTATATGTAGCAGGGGTGGGTTTCACTTACCTTTGCTATCGGTTTGCTCGCACGCATGCTTCTGCGCGCAAGCTTCTGCGTATGCGCAGACTGTATTTGATGATGTCCGGGCGGGTGGGCGAAGCCTCCCACTGCTGCTGCTACCGGTTCGCCCAAACCGGGGCGAACCGGTAACAACCCACAACTGATGTGGGTGGGGAAATATAGGGAATATAGGAAAAAAATATAAAGACTGAAAACATTATTCCCAGGGTTAGGTTGGAAAGATCTGAGCTGCAAAATTCTGGACAACCAGTTGATAGGAAAAAATAAGGAATAGTTGCTATTTTTTTAAAAAAAACTATGTGTTTGAAAATTTCAAAATGATCTAGTGGTCACTTTGAGTTTTGCAGCCATGTTTTGGCATCCCTACTAAACAATTCTGGTCTGATCTGGATTGAGATAACAAAGGCAGCCACCATTTTCATTCCTTACTGCAGCAGAGCATGTTGCCTGCATGATGCAAAATGCCACATGGAGGCAAAGCATACCCTCTTGCCTAGTTCCAATATTGAAAGATGGCTATTCCTGTTTCTAATTGTAGAGGGAAGAGGGACTGTTTGTAGAAGTTTTGAGGCACAAGAGGAAGAGCTGCTACTAGGGTGTGGGATTTGCTATTAGAGCA
Source organism: Pantherophis guttatus (assembly GCF_059756535.1). Lineage (NCBI taxonomy): Eukaryota > Metazoa > Chordata > Lepidosauria > Squamata > Colubridae > Pantherophis > Pantherophis guttatus. Next base: position 264,311,942 of record NC_142063.1, on the reverse strand, counting down.
GTTGGGATGAGAATTTCTGTTGCTGTGAGATGTGGATATAAAGAGGAATAACATTGCTTAGTGGCGGCAATACCTGCGATCCAGTTGCCATCATTAACTGAATCCCATGGTCATTAGGCAAGGAAACTTAGGGAGGGCCAAAAGCCCTACTAAGCAGGTATATATAAAAGTATGAAGGCTATTGCTTAAAAGCATTGTAAGCCGCCCTGAGTCTCTGGAGAAGGGCGGCATATAAATCAAACTAATAAATAAATAAATAAATAAATAAATAAATAAATAAATAAATAAATAAATAAACAAACAAACTAACTAACTAATTAACTAACTAACTAACTAACTAACTAACTTACTTCCAGCTGACATCCTACAGCCAAAGTCAGTGGGGGAAGTTGTGATTCCCAGGCTCACAGAAAGGTAAGTGGCTGATGATGTGAGGGAAGATTGGGGAGGGTGTGTAGGAGGCATAGGTGCAAAGGAGGACCAAGAAAGTACAAGGGAATATACAAGAGGTGCCACATTCGTTTAGGAGGGTGCATGAGAGTGCACAAGAGTCACAGCATGGGTTGGGGAGGTGCAGGTCAGGAAGGGCAGGCAAGGGGCACAGTGTAGGTTAGGGAGTGCCCAGGGGTGCGCAATGCTGCTCAGGGAGGGTACATGGGGGTAAGTGCAGAGGGCTGAGAATGGGTGCATGGGTGGAGGAGATTTACCCCAGCTTCCCCAGGAAAGGTTGCAAATCATGTTCAAGTGATTGTGGGACAACTGGCAACAAATTGTTAAGTGCAAACAGGTTGCCAAGTACCAAGATCTTGATCATGTGACTGTAGCAGTGCAGTGTTGACTGTAGCAACTCTGAAGTCATAATCACCAGTTATTCAGTGCCTTTATAACTTGGCAAGTTATTGACTGAATGGTTGTAAGTCAAGGGCTACTGGTATAAACTTTATTTTGTTTCTGATATCAGTTTGCAGAACTGTAGCACAAAGATGTGTACAGCACTTCATTTTTAACCATCCCTCGTGTGAAATTTTAGAAAAAGCATCATTTTGCAAATGAAACTGGACTTTATACAGATTTACATGTACATGTGAAATAGCCTTTACACCTCTTATTCTGTTCTCCCTCAACCAACATTGTGCAAATTTAAATTTATTCCTCCATCTAATTGTGTTTTTTCTGATTTACAAATAATCCTCAATTTATGATTGGTCACTTAACGACTGTTCAAAGTTACAACAGGCTCAAGAAAGTTACATAGAATTTACCTTTAAAGTTACTACTGCCGCATCACTGCTGTGGCCATATGATTGCGGGTTGAGCATTCGGCAACCCGCTCATAATTATAACTGGTTGCAGCATCCTACAGTCAATTTATTACGTTCTGCAATGTTTTGGCAGGGGTTTTTTTTGACAAAAACCATCCATTTACAACTATGTAAATCATGTGATTCATTTAAAGAGCTTCATAAGAATTCTTGTAAAATCAAGTCCGGTAACGTGATGACTTATGACCACAATGACTTACCACCAACATTCTGGACTCAATTGTGGTTGTAGGTTGAGGACTACCTGTTTTTAATTCCTCTTAGCTCTGTAATGTCTTAGATCACAAAGCGTATGTGATTATAACTTGAAATATCCTATCTCAAGACTTTTCAGATTACAAGAGTAAATTTTAACAGCTAATGTTCTTCAATAGCAAAGTCTACGTGCAGAGGAACAGTTTTAAAAATCAAATGGAATTTTGGCAGAAGATTCCTTTTTGCATAACATGATGCCGAGTTTCCAGTTGGAAAGTTTGGAAACTCAAGTGACTTCTGAAAGAAGCATATAAAGATATACATTTTATTCCCAAATCTTTTGCTCAGTTATACAAACATACAAAATCCTTCCTTCTTCCATTTTGTCAAAAAATCCTTATCCTTGATAGCATGGATGGCTAGGGGAATTCTGCATCACTGCTTTTCTGGTTTGTGACAGAAATGCAACTTCCTCATGGTAGAATCTCACACTGTTATGGGAATGTGTGTCTGTACACATACTGTATATTCCCCAAATAAACTGCCGGGTGATCAAAATAAAGAAGCAGACAGACTGGCATGACAGTTATCAATTCCCTAAAGGATGTTTTTTTTTTCCTGAAGCTAAACATTAAATTAAAAGTAAAAGGATTATAAACCAAATGTCTGTTCATTGCAACACGCTATTAAAATTAAATGAGGAATTTCCTTACCTTGAGAAATTAAGGAAATGAACGTGTCTAGTGAATAAATAGGGCTGCTCTGCAGTGCTTATATTTTTAATCAATTCCATCTAAAAACAAAAAGAAACAAAAATTAAGATAAACAGTTCCAAAGAGAAGCCCTGAAAAGCTACTTAGTTCATTGGGCTCCGACTCATTAGATTGCAGCAAGTCTATCCACCAACAGTAACAGAAAAAAAAACATGATTTTTTTCATATAAAAATATTCAACTTTTTTCCCCCTGAACTTTTGTAATTTTAAAAATTATTTTCCTCTTCTCTTATTGGCAAATTTATTGAGCCTGAAGCACTAATGTAGAAGCAGCAGAAACAAATCAGTCAGCTACCTGAGATCCCGTACATTCATAAAGCATACAAACACAACGATATGTGCATTCGTTTAATGTACTTACCAAAACAGTACATTAAATTTCATTAAATCAGAACTAATTTCTCCTGAAACAATAACTTTTCCACTCTTAATTTTCATCAGTGCATTATGCTCTAAATAAACACAGCAATTAGCAATTAATAAACTCCAATGTTCTTCATTATTTCATTCAGTTCCTTCACAAATATTATTTGTGTTTAGTTTCCATAGAGATTTTGTTTTCAAAAGATAATTCAATTTTAAGATCCTTCCCTGCCCTTTTTTTTTAAAAAAAGCTTGAATTTGAATGATTTCTGCAACTATGTTCTGCTTAATTTTGCAAAGCCTCAACATATCTGGAACATACTGTATTACATCAATCCAAAAGTGTTACAATTAGATATTTGGAAAAGAATTCTAGGCTTTCTTGCCAGGGATTTAGGCTTTAGTCAGTTTATTTTATAATCTAAATACTTATATTGTATATCCAAGTGGTAATTTTTTAAAAAACCCGCACAAGATTATATTTTCATTATAGCCAGTTGAAATCCCAGAACTGCACAACTGTGCACAACTGTACAAAGGTATTTTTAGTTAGGTGATAAAAATCAATATACTGTATGCATCCTGACCATCAGTACATCCAAGGTTTGTGAGATGTGCATGCTCAGGACAGAACTGTGCTTTGTTTATTCTCATGGCACAATGGTCAAAACACACCAAGACTGACCAGTACTATTCTTTTGTTGTTGTTAGTTGCGAAGTCATGTCCGATCCATTGTGACCCCATGGACAATGCTCCTCCAGTACTATTCTTACTGTTCTCAGAAGTGCTGCATGTGGTGTAGGCAAAACCAGTCTAGTCCTTCTCTATATTAACAAAAAGCTTATTGTGAAAGCCTCAATTGACTAAGTCCATGTCGCTCAGCATAGGTCAACAACTATCAGTCTCTTTGGTGACAACCGTGGCATAGGGAGCATCGTGTATTGGAATGAAACAGGATTACATGATAAAGACCATCAGTTAATGGATTAAATGTGACAACCATTTCTCATGCAGTCACAAATCCACTGCCAGACAAACTCGTTACCAAAACAAGACAGGTGGAAATAATCACTCTCCTTCCTGCTCAAGAAAAATGATTTCTAACCTATTGTGTGTGAGAGTAGAAGAAACCATTGTAAGAACAAGAATCTTGGTTTCATTATAAAGAGAGCTTGCACTCTCTGGAATTTTTTTTCCTAATTTCTTCATTAGTTTCTCTACAGTAAATCTAGTTAGAGCTTTTGTGATTTTGGAAGTTTATATTTCAAATTTCTTGGCTAAACGATCAACAGAAGGGAAGTATAAGGAAAATCTACAGGTAGTTCTCAATTTATGACCATACCGTGTTTCCCCGAAAATACGACATGTCTCGAAAATAAGGCCAAGGCTGATTTTTGGGGTGGGCATAAATATACACCCTGCCCCGAAAATAAGCCCAAGTGAAGGGGTGGGCATGGCCAGCACAGGAGGCAGCCCTTCCCTTCCCCGGTCACCTCCTGGAGGTTCAGCCCCTTAATTGCTGCCCACTGATCATCTGAGCCAGTGAGGGCTGTCCAACTCAGCCCAGATCTCCAGAGCACCTCCCTAGCTGCCGGCCTCCTCCCCTTTTCCTGCCGATTGTTCTTTACTTCGGATGCAGCTCAGACATCCATCCACAAAATGCTCCATCCGAAGCCTTCAGCCTTGCAATCCTGGGAGGGGCATCTGTGCTGCAATCCCAAAGAAAGAACAGGGTGTGTGTGTGTGAGAGAGGGGGGGGGGGAGAGAGGGAGAGGGAGAGATCCGATCCAACCTCGGAGAGTTATCTAGGGCTGGCATCAATGTTCTCTCCGTCTCCTCCCACACACACCCCTCTCTCACATACACATGCATAGAATTCCCTCACCTCCCCCAACCCTCCCAAGGCAGCCACATCCCTTCACTAACCTGCTTTCCAGCTCCGTTCTCCACCTTGACATGCAGGGCAAGAAAAGTACCGTAGTCTGTGGGGCTACTGTAAAAACACCTTCCAACTTCGCGAGATTTTTTTTTTCTTCATGAGAAGTTAGAAGGTCTTAACTACCGGTATTTTTTTTTTTACCATATCCAACTCTACTTTTCTTGTCCTGAAAGCACATCGGAGAATGGAGCTGGAAAGCAGGTTAGTGAAGGGGTGTGGCTGCCCTGGGGGGGGGGAGGGAAAGGGTTTGGCATGGGTGGCCTGGCTGAAGGGCCTTCAGGTAAGCCGATGTGGGGCCTAGGGGCAGCTCCACAGCCCCTGCCTTGCTTTGTCCTCCATCCCCTCCGTCTTGTTTCATTCTTCTTTGCAACCTGCAGCCTCTCACAGTAAGGAGAACTGCAGGCAGTTCTCGTTACTGTGAGAGGCTGCACGTTGCTTCTGGGCAAGGGAAGCTTGGTCCTCTTACCGGGTTCCCCTCCACTGTTTCTCTTTTTCTCTCTCTCTGTTGCTCACACACACAGAGATATTTGATCTCTTGAACTGCCGCACACTTTTCACCCAGGAGAAGAAAGAGGTGAAAAGTGTTTGGGCACCCAATAGGCGCTGGCCTGCGTTGTCAAATGTTTGGGCTGCTGAGCACCACCCTGTATGCCTGTTCAGTACTGCAGGGACCAGGCTACAGCTACGCCGAGCCACACGTTTTTTGGGCCCTGGGTCTGGTGGGTGCTGCAGCTCTTGGGCCAGCTCTGCGAGGCAAGCAAGCATAGGGCTGCCCTGGTTGCCTGCGGCAGCTCTGCAACCACCTTGCCTTCCACCCAGCACAGCCTACCGCCAAGCCCCAGTTGCTACTCAGCTGCCTCCACTACCTTGCGCTGGAACTACGGTACCTCACACACAGCTGGCCTGAGAGCTGCAGCACCCACCAGACCCAGGATTGTAGCCTGGCACCTGCAGCACCAGGTAAGCGTGCAGGCTGATGCTCAGTAGCCCAAAGGAGATGCCTTCCTACCGGAGTTCCGGGTCCAGCCAGGAAGCGGTTCCCAGGACTGCCCAATTCTCAACCAGTCGGCTGCATGGTAGGAGGGGGCTTCCTGCCCACCTGAAAGAGAGGCTGGGTTGCATAAAGGGGCTTTCCCCCCCAGGGAGCTCAATCGGGGCCAAGCTCTTGGGCCTTGGTAGCACAGTGGACTAAAGCACTGTTATTAACATCTGCTGCTTGCAATTACTCCAAGTTCAAATCTCACTAGGCTCAAGGTTGACTCAGCCTTCCATCCTTTCAAAGGTAGGTAAAATGAGGACCCAGATTGTGGGGGCAATAAGCTGACTTTGTATAAACATACAAAAGTATGAAGGCTATTGCTTAACGCATTGTAAGCCGCCCTGAGTCTCCAGAGAAGGGCGGCATATACTGTAAATTAAAGCAAAAAAAAAAAAAAAAAAAACAAGCCGATTGAGGTAAGACTGTTCTTGAAGGGGGCGAGAGACGCGTGGGGCCTCCTGCTGCTTTTGCAGCCTTATTCAGCTGCAAAAGCAGCCATGATTCTTGTCGTCTCTTCTCACCACCTCGCCAGGCATGGCAGGGCTTCCTGCCCCTCGCTTCTCCCCCACCCCACCCTTCACCTGCTACCCCAATTGTGCCCCAAAATAATAAGACCCCCCCCCAAAATAAGGCCAAGCCCTTATTTTGGGGTTCAAAAAATATAAGACAGGGTCTTATTTTTGGGGAAACACAGTAGTTGTTATTAATCAAGACACCCACGGGATCAGTTCGCATAGTGACCACAAGCCTGGCTCACCCAGCTGTGATCATTAAGTATTAATGTGGGTTGTTCAGCAGAATGCCAGGGAGATGGTCTAGGCCCCCCGGACATGGAGAGAGCACAGCCCCCTCACCACATCCAGGAGACCTGGGCCTTCTTCCAGCCCCACAAAGACCATCCACTTACCTTTCAGTTGTTTGGCAGCTGCTGACTATTGAGGCTGCCTTGTTCCATCCTGGCAACCATTCTCGCCATTGCTTTGAAGGCTTTTTCTCCAAATAGTGCAATTTGAAGAATGGCCTTTTAAATGATCAGCAGAACATGTGATCACCATTTGCAATTTTCTATGCCAGCTTCCCTAGAAAGTCAGTGGGGAAGCCACCAGGAAAGATTGCAGTTGGAAGGGAGGTTGAGTTTTAGGTCCATTTCCCCAGCATGCTGAGGGATTTCCCTTTCCTCCATACAGGGAGGGAAAATCTTCCTGTATGCTGGAGGATTGGACTTCAAATCTGGCAAAAATGCAATTGAACACCATCATTTGCAAGTTACTAGGAACTGGTCATAAATGTGAACAGGTTGTCAAGCACAAAATGCAGCCATGTGACTGCAAAGAAAGGTTTTACCATGACCAGCCATAAAATGCCCATTCTAAGGCCATTGTGACTGGTCATAAAAATGTTAAATGATGTGTGCTGAGAAATTTTAAAAAAGGGAAAGAATGTAGAGTAATAGAAATAAAGGATGATGATCTGACCTTGAACATTGATGCTGATGAATACCTCTAAGGAAATGAACATATAAATTTGATTATAAATGAAAGGGTTATAATGCATGCCAGAAAGTATGAATTTTGCATCATTAAGTTAATAATAGTTGAATGTTATACACTAATGAATGGTAATAGTAGAAGAACAAAAGATGAAACAATTGTGTAGTGAACAGAATGAAGGGGAAAAATTATTAAGGACATGAATGGACACATGGGAATGAGACAAGACACCATTCACACACACGCACGCACACACACACACACACACCACTGATCTGTTCAGAACCTAAAAATGAATGCGACTGGTACCAGGTTTTTTTTTTTTACCATGTTTCCCTGAAAATAAGACAGCCCCTGATAATAAGCCCTCCCCGAAAATATTTAAACGCATGCGCAGTCAGTCTCCGCCATTTCCTCTGGTTAGGGTTAGGGAGACAGAGCTGGAAATCAGGTAAGACAGCACACATGCCATAGGTTCACCACCACCGTTATAGGGGTATGCATATAATATCAATACACTGTAAAACTTGAAAAGAAATCAGCTTTAATTCTTTAAAAAAAATTCAGCAAAAAATTCAATTCAATAAAACTATCATACTGATAACTTCTTTACTTTCACAATACTGTATAAAACTTGAAATCACACAGAAAATATAATATACCAACAGAGTACACTATACCTTACTGTGGATTATTCATTACCACTGGAAAGTTATTTCCTAGTAAGTATTTCTGAATTGTGAACAACTCAGGATTATGGAAAACTATTGGTTTTTGTTTTTTTAAAATATGTCTTTATAAATACATTTTTCTTACTAAAATATATTAGAAGTTCAGCAAAAGAATAGGCTGCATTTTCAGTAATACTCCACCTGGTGGCATTAATAAGTGATTTGTAGGAAAATGGCAAAGCCTATTTATACAAAGACTGAAAATAAAGTCAAATGTTATTCAAATAAAACATAATTTTGTTACTTGGGAATAAAATTGTGTTATATTTCAAAGAGAAAGTAAACTGGAAAGAGCTTTAATTCTTTATATCTCAGTTAAAGTTTTTTCCTCTTACATTATTTTGCCAATGCTTGCAATAATATTATATATAGTGTTGTGTTATTTTAAAAATAGATATGCATCTAAATAATAATATACCACTGAAGTGTATCTCTCTGAAAATCACAACATGATGTGAGAAAATGGATATATATATTTTATTTATTTTAAACTTGAAGTGTTAAAACTGATGGGTGATTTAACCATTGCAATTCTTCTTTGTTACGACTCCTGATATTCTGCCCATGTTAAAATAAACTCCATTAAATATTATTGTAAAATATATTTCTAGAATTTTTTGTTCTCAAATCAGATGTTCCTGAGACAGGTGAACCAATATCACCTCTTTGTAATCCCATCTTCCTTTTCCTCTGCAAATCAATCTCCACAGAAACATTGCTGCTGAAAAAAGTTTGTTCACTGAATAGGAACAAATATCCATGTTCTAAATTTCACAGAAGTTCTAACTGGCAGCTGCACCAAAGTCAATCTGTTTTCTTACAGCATCATATTTATTGAATTCTCATTGCCTATCGAAGTAGGGACAGCATTTGGGAGACACAATCTGCCTGATTTCTATATCTAGTCCTGGGTTGTTCCCTCCAATCAGTCAATTAGGATTAAATTAATCCTTTGTTACACCTGCCTGTTATATATCTATATGGTAGAGATAGGTGCTACTAACTGGGAATGTGAGATCTTGGGAACAATTGTAAAAGCTATATCTTAAGGCTGTGAGGAAGGAGAACTCACTTCTTTTCTAAAGCTGTTCCTGTTTATTTTTTATTTCTTAATATAGTGTTTTGGATGTATTTAGGAATGATCTAATAGTCCAATGTTAATTTACCAGGCTAGAAATGGAGAATGTGAGTTCTAGTTCTGTTTAGGCACAAAACCAACTGAGTGACTGAGACCAGTGACTCTTTCTCGGTCCTAGGAAAGACACAATGGCAAATCACTTCTGAAAAACCTTGCCAGGAGAACTGCAGGGACTTGCAGGAATTGTTCATGATTGAGCAGAAGGGGGGAAAAAGTATGTTTACATGTATATGCATATGAATCAATATCCTAAATTTAATTAATTGTTTACATTTTTAAAAATGGAATCCTGTTAAAAGTCTGAGTCTTTAAAACTGCATTACACTCAATTTGTCTTTTTTATGCAATGTGCTGCTGCTGGAAAAGCAATATTGTAGGTTCTTTGGAGTGCTTTTGAATTATTATCCAAATAAGTCAATTCCCCAATCATCTGTTATATGCTTATGACCTCAGCCTACCTGTCTTCAAAATCCTCTGCTTACTCTTAATTCTGTATATTGTGAATTCCAGATTCACCAATAAGCAGGGTGGATAAAAATCAATGATTTTTTTTAAAAAATAAAAAAAATCAGTTTTTTTTTAATTTAAATTGGATTTTTTTATTTAAATCGGATTTTTTTGATTTTTATCGAATTTATTTTAATAAAAAACTTTTGGGGTAAAAAATCTATCGTAAGATAGTTTTCTATTTAAGATACATAAATAATTTAGTTTATTCAGCATGAAATGGAGCTTAGTTATGTAGCATGAGGCTGTATATTCTGCAACACTGGGACTATCGGTAAATCAACAGTGGGTCAAAGGAGTAGCAGAGATGACAGTTGCTCTTTAAAAATTATTATTTAAATCGAGTTGATTTAAATCAAGCCTTTTTACTAGTGATTTAAATCATGATTTAAATTGTGATTTAAATCAACTCGATTTAAATCAAATCCACCCTGCCAATAAGAATACTGCCTTTCATCCCACAAATTCCAACACGTCCCAGCCATTACTGTATCAGAACCATAGGCAAATACCAAACAGCCTGAATATAGTCTTATTATGTATAAACCGTCCCCTGGACACTGAATCATATTAAATCATATTAAATATTGATATTCAACATAGCCTTCTGCTTATAAGGTGCTGAGTACTGTATGCAGTTTGCTAGAAAAATAGGCAACCTACTGAGAAAAGATTTGTAACTAATTATCTGGTAACATTGTATACCATATTTTTCGGAGTATAAGACGCACGTACCTTTTTTGGTGAGGAAAAGAAGAAAAAGAAATCTTCCTCTGCCTCTGAGCAATTTTGCCTCCTTGCAGCAAACAGCAAACAGCCTGCTTTACTTTCATTTTCGTTTTCAGCATAGCTTGATTAGCACAAGGGGAAAAAATATCTGCTCCAGCAATTTACCTCTTTGCAGCAAGCAGCAGAGCCCTGCACAAAACAGCTGAGAGCAAATCAGCTGAGAGTTGGAAGGCAGATCCAATCAACTTGTACTAATTAGGCTGTGCTGAAGCTGAAAGGAACTGTTTTTTCTTGCTGTTTGCTTGCAAGGAGGTAACTGCTGCAAGGCAGAGGCCAAAGGGTGGGGGCCAGTGGGTGAGCGGGGCTACATTCGGTGTATAAGACATACCTAAATTTTCACCCCCTTTTAGGGGGGAAAAAGGTGCCTCTTATACTCCGAAAAATATGGTAAGTCTTCTCCATGCACATACACATGCAGTATGCACACAAAAGAGAACTAGTGTGGTACAGTGTTTAAGATGCTTGATTGGGCTGGAAAATCCCAGGTTCTAATTCTCCCTTAGGCAAAAAGTTATCTGAGTGATTCTGGGCGAGTCACTCTTCTCTATCCTAGATTGAAAAACATTTATCTATCAATCCATACTGGATCAGAGTGGTAGATCACAAGAGACTTTGAAGTTTTACACCACACACACACAAGTCTCTGTATGTATCCAAACTCACACAGAAAGAGCCTCTTTTTAATGTGAAATATGTCGGCTTCCTGATTCAAACTTTTTAAAATTCTATTCTCTACATCATTTTTTCCAAACATTTCCTGTCATCCATACACCTAATCTTCCCAAAGGCCCAATTAATGTTTTATTTATTTATTTTTCACATTTTTGAACCACCCATCTCCCTCACAGAGGGACTTTTTCTTTGATATATTTTGTTTGATCTTACAAGGCCATATCATAAATCATTTTTAAGTACCTATTAGTTACAGGATTTCACTGAACTTTATAATGTGATGTTTGCTTTTAACTTTGATCCCCAAAAAGAAGCACAAATGTGCTGAACTTAAAATTTCCATGGTTGATTTTAGAGTTGCACTCAATATTTAGCAATCTTGGTTTTCAGCACCAAAAAAAATGATTTGAGAATAAGAGTGAACATTTCTCCAGAAAAAATAACCATCCACTTCCAGGAATATTTGCCTTCTCTCACACCTGTTTGGCAAAGCAATTATAACAGTCCAGTGCTTTGGTGCTATTTTTAATTCAGTTAGAAATGTCTTCAGAGAATGATCTGAGCAAATTTCTGAAAACACAGTGACATCATACTGACACATAACTAAACCCTAGGAGAAGAAATAGCAATAAATGCAAATGCCAGACTGGTTGTCCATGCATACTGTGTATTATTAATGTGCTACTAAAGAAAGCTTATTCAAAACATTTCCTGAATAATGGACATTTAACATAGCATCCAATTGTATATTCCATCAATGAAAGCAATTTCCTCTGGCAGAACAGAAATGATTTTTCTTCCACCAGCAGTTGCATTTCCTACTCTCAAAATGTGCTTTGGAGAATCCACTCTCTGAAAACAAATTGGTTTGATTATACATGAAAAGCTGCACCTATGATGCTAACCAAGAATATCTAAAGCACTACTGGATTCCATTCATACATATCATTCCATTCATGAAGCCAATTTCCATCAAAATGCCTGAAGGCAGAACATATTTTCATGTGTTCTGCCTTCATCCAGTATTTCATCCAATATTTCATCCAGTATTAACCAGGATGAATATTTGAGTGAGATACACTTTCTCTCGTTCTCTTTCTCTCTCTAACAGACATTAGTATAATGCATTTTAAAATTTCATCATTGAAATGGACTTGCTACAAATTTTCGAAAGCACCAGAAGGCAACACAAGAAAAAAATGGATGGACACTAATCAAGGAGAGAAGCAACGTGGAATTAAGGAGAAACTTCCTAACTGTGAGAACAATTAACCAGTGGAACAGCTTTGCCTTCACAAGTTGTAGGTGCTTCATCATTGGAGGTTTTAAAGAAAAGACTGGACAACCACTTGTCTGAAATGGTATAAGGTCCCCTGCTTGAGCAGGCGTTTTTACTGGAAGACCTCTAAGGTTCCTTCCAACTCTTTTCTGACTTTCTGATCTTCTGAATATAAAATTGGAAAAAGTAAGCAGATAACTTGCCTGTTCATTCTTGGTAAGCCTAGTTTTATTATGAACATCCGATGTAACTAAGTTGAACCCATGCCTCTCGGACAAAATTCTTAACAGCAAAACCACAGTCCGGCTCCCACATTTTCCAACTCTGTTGTATACCACCTGGCTTGGGAATGGAAGGACCTAGGCAGAAAAGATAAAAAGATGTTAGCCTTCCTATTTGAAAATATTTAACTGTAAAAAATGATTTTGTTTTAACTTGAGACTGAAATTTTGAAAATGAGTACTTCAGAAGCTTCATTCTTCAAATCCAAAAGTTTTAAATATTAAACAAGCAGAAAATATTTCTTTTTTCTCATTCTAGAACAATACTCTTGGATTATTATATCAAAGATGGGAAATACCCTGCGGCATCATAATACTAGCAAAATTATTTTGAAGGAAGGCTCTAGCGCACAGATTATTTATGTCACAATGATTTAATATTAGATTGCTATCATACTCTTAAATTCTTTTCTCCTTCAGTGTGCTAAAGATAAAATTCAATTTCCATTACTTAGTCTGATTGCACTTTTCAATTAACGGAGGACTTTTATCCGCATATCCTCTCTTTGTAATTTAAGACAGAATACTGAATACATATTTATGTATTATTTCTTGTAAATCTAAGGTCTTAAAATGTCACAAACCATTCAGGATTATATCCCTTTCTAGGAAATTATCCAAAGAACAAGAATGAATAATCCTTGGTGAGACAAAATACTAATTATGTCTTGACTATGATGAATTGGTGAACTAATATTAATCCAAGAATCTCAAATAGTAAACACATGCATTTCTTATTTGGATGGTTGTATTAAGTAATGACTTGTTTAATAAGGTTTCATATCTGTTTACATATCTTCAAATACAAAAATTATAATGAATTCATACACATATTCAGGTCTCAATGACTAAACATTAACCACAAATACACATAAATAGCTTAACCTTAATAAAGCTAGACAGATATTGTTTGAAGTAATCTTCTGTGCTTATTCACTAAACCAGATTTTCTATATTTGCATTTCACTTTAAAATAAAATTAAGGCAGTTTCTACCAAGCACACAGAACAGAACAGAACAGAACAGAACAGAACAGAACAACAAAGTTGGAAGGGACCTTGGAGGTCTTCTAGGCCAACCCCTTGCTCAGGCAGGAAACCCTATACTATCTCAGACAAATAGTTGTCCAATCTCTTCTTAAAAACTTCCAGTGTTGGAGCATTCACAACTTCTGGAGGCAAGTTGTTCCACTGATTAATTATTCTAACTATCAAGAAATTTTTCCTTAGTTCCTGGTTGCTTCTCTCCTCAATTAGTTTCCATCCATAGCTTCTTATCCTGCCTTCAGGTGCTCTGGGGAATAGGTTGACTCCCTCTTCTTTGTGGCAACTCCTTAGATATTGGAACACTGCTATCAAATCACACCCAGTCCCTCTTTTAATTAAACTAGATATACCCAATTCCAGCAACTGTTCTTTATGTTTTAGACGTCACTCGCCTAATCATATTTGTTCCTCTTTTCTGCGAGTCTTTCTAGCGTCTCAACATCTTTTTTACATTGTGGAGACCAAAACTGGATGCAGTATTCTAAGTGTGATCTTACCAAGGCATTATAAAGTGGTATTAACACTTCACATTGTCTTGATTATATCCCTCTGTTAATGCACGGATAAGTTAATAAGATTTTTTTCACAGAAAACTGGAAAATCATATATTTCATTTACTATTCACTTTACTTTTTAATATTTTGAATTATTTCAGCTCAATTTTGTTCACTGCCCGAGACTAAATGTCACACGGCTATATTAGATTTTCATCTTTGAGAGTAGCAACAGAAAATATTTATTCATGGATATTACTTATTTGTGTATAATTACATATTTTAAAATGCTCTGATAGATATACCCATCCATTATAATTTATCTCAATCGTCTCCAGTAAGCAAGGTATATTCAGGTAATTCTTGACTTATGATCACAATAAAATCTGGAATTTTAGCTGAATGTTGTTGTGGTCATAAATTGAGGAACCATGTGACTGGACTCAATTTTACAACTGTTTTTAGAACAACCATAAAGTGAATTATAGTGGTCACTATGCAAATCTATTCTTCCAAATGGACATTTTTTTGCCAGAAACTAGCAAAAACTGGCAAAAAAATTGCAAATTGTAGTCACATAACCATGGAACAGGGCAACTAGACATAAATACAATCATATGACTTTGTAGGGGGCGGCAATTGTAACCTTGAGGTTGAATTGTAAGTAGTTTTTTTGAAATCTGTCACAACTTGCATAGTAATTACACAACTGGTCATAAGTTGAGATCTACCTATAGGGTTTCTTGCTTGAGCAGGGGGTTGGCCTAGATTAGAAGGCCCTTTCCAATTCTGTTATTCTGTTATTGTCTTGAGATTCTAAATTAAGCATTAAGTTTTCCTGCTTTGAATGTGAAATAATCGTTTCAAATATTGAAGCAAAATATTGAAGCAAAAAATGAGACTAGGGCAAAGGGTCCCACAGTTATGCCTCTCCACCCTGTAAAATTTCCGTTTTTTTCAATTCTCTCAGCCAGCCACTTGAGGTCAAGCAGCTCATTAAGAGCCAGAATTACACTGCACTCAGCACACTGCCTTGACAACAGTCCAGTCTTGGCTTCTTCATTCACTTCTAAGCTTGTACAGATGTTTACTGACCTCTTTAAGCTTTCCCCAAAGACTTTACCATTGCAATAAAATGCTTCATCAGATGAAACTCCCTTGTACTCAAGGATGCAGATTTCCTCCCAAGCTTGCCTTTTATATTTCTGGTTAATTCACCCCAATCAATTAAACTACGAGGGTGGGGAAGGCTCCCATTTTAAAATAAAAATACACAAATATGTCTCTGTATGTGCTTCTAGTAAATAAAATTTTATACAATAGAGATTTAAACCAATTATATTTGTAGGAAATAAATGATTGTCCCAAAGGTGCTTTTTCAAGAGGCAACTGGATTTTCTGGTTTTTCTTTGAAGACTTTTTACTTCTTATCCAAGAAGCTTCTTCAGCTCTGAAGAAAGAAAATATTCCTCTTCATTTGTAATAAAGCTGTTGCAAAAATCACTGGCCTGAGATTCAGTTGGCCCTCCAAAGGATTTTGAAGATAATCAGACATGTAAGATTTATGGGCTAACAAGGTTCAACAAGAACCCAATCTCAGGCCAGTGATTTTTGCAACACAAATCACATTAAAAATGAAGAAGAATCTTCTTCATTACAAATGAAGAAGAGTATTTTCTTTCTTCAGAACTGAAGAAGCTTCTTGGATGAGAAGTGAAATGTCTTCAAAGAAAAACCAGAAAGTCCAGTTGCCTCTTGAAAAAAGCACCTTTGGGACAACCATGACCTGGATGACTGAGAATCTCCATAGAAATATATGATTATTTTTATTCAACAGTGTGGGCAAATGAACAATAATTAAGAAGAGGACATGAGCCATTTGACCTATCTGGCAAGAAAGATCCATCTCACTTTTAAGTTTCAAAAGGGAATTAATTTAAAATTTGAGCATTTAAATTACTTTGAATTTCAAACCTCAAATGACCATAACCTGGGCTGACCAACTAAATGAAATAGTTTGAAAAAGGGAGCTGGGTAAACAGAACTTCAAAAATAGATCAAAAGGAGCCAATGCTAGGTTTGTTTTTGTTGTATCAAAAGCTTTATTCAATAACAGGAAACAATTATGCAAGTAAATTCTCATACTCTCTGCTCATGGGAACAGCAGAAAAGAGAGTCCAGGTGCGGCACACTTTGTAGGCTAAGTTGAATGTTGCTCAAAGGTTAGATACTGCTGGCAACTTTATAAGAAAAGGAAAATACTGTTGAAAATTAGTATCCTCAAATATTTAATTACCCTATGTACCAAGAAGACTAATATTCATAACACTTTCTACTTACATTCTTCTAGAAAAGCTAACTCGGTGAAAGTGCTTAGCAAGTAAATGCCACTTCTGGCTGGGTTTTCATAGGGAATGACTCTAAAGGTAATATTCTCATAAATGTAGGCAGCCACATTTGCTAAGTTTAGTTAATAATAAAATTTATATTTTGTTTTACTTTAAACTAGAACAATTTTTATTCTTTGCTCCTGGATTTTTTTAATAATGTACTAAATTGGAATGTGGACTGGATTTAAACTTTTTACACAGGCTGAATGTTTGAAAAAGAAAAATAGACTTCCTTCCTTTAGAGTCCTTTAATTCCTGGATATCCAGTCTAAGATTGAATAGTTGTAAATCACACCTCATTCCTATTTTGGTATGCAGAATACCTATTATAAAACAAAGCCGGTTCTATTATTTCTTATTTAAAACAAAACATTATCAATATTGCAAATAATGCTGACCTCAACCAAAGATACCTGATTTGCATTTACCGTACTTCTATATCCCAAAGATTAATGCATATGCTACCTTGAGTTATTTTTAAAAATCTAAAGATGGGATATAAATAAGCAATTAAGTAAGTAGCAGAAACAGTAAAATCTAGACACTGACTCTATGCAGCATAGACTATATGGCTTCTATTGCGAAAGATAGATAGATAGATAGATAGATAGATAGATAGATAGATAGATAGATAGACAGACAGACAGACAGACAGACAGACAGACAGACAGACAGACAGACAAATAGATAGAATTAAATAGAATTAAATATAAGATCAGGACTGTAATATAAGTTATAATTAAATAGAAAAAATGAGCAAGGTAAAACCAATTGAAGAAAATGGATCTTTTCTGATCAAGCAAGAATATTAAAAATAGTGTATAGTTTACTCAGTTTCTAGAAGCAAAATTTCTTTAACTGATCTAACTTATTCTTCATTTAGTAACATATTCTTATCATGACATGCAGTATATGCGTCTCCAAGAATTTAAAAATGCCAAAATTAATAATGGTCAAACTGGTTGTTTTGAATAACCATGTTTTAGCACAAAATAAGTTATTCTGAAATCAGAAAGGTGCACATTTCTTGGTTTCTACCAGCCTCCAAAATCCCTAACCACTTCTTTGTTGGTGTCAAGAAAACTAAGATCCATTTTCCTTTATTGTTTACCTTGATAAGAATTTACACACATACACACACACTTTTATTTTATTTTATGAATTGTACTTCATTTTCTTTCTGTTGATCTGTGTAGTTATCTAGAATTGAGATAGTTCAAATAGAGTTTTCACTTGAGTCTTACATTGTTACAAACTGAGAAAGAGTGTAAAGTGAGATCAATAGTGGAAATATATTATAGAAAAATGTTATTATTACTATTTAGAACACATGTAAGATTTTTAATTATTGTTTTTTGATTTATGATACTTCTTCTATTGGCACAAACTCTGAGCACTAGAGCAGAAATGAATAATTGTGCTAGTTAAGATTGAACAGCCAAATTTGTCCTGTTTTTATTGCAATGATGTCACAGCAGTTATTAAGAAAAAAATAAATCAACTCTTTTTGAATTAACAAGTACGTTAAGGACAGACAAATAATACAATTATTCAAATATTTCTCAGTGTACATAGCAATCCTTCAAAAATAAAACAGAAATAGTAATGCTTATAAATAATATTAAGGCTGGCATAAAGCACAACTGATTTAACTGCAAACTATGTTTAAACTTGTTGATCACTGCCAGGGTGGATAAAAATCAATGATTTTTTTTAAAAACTCAAAAAAATCAGATTTTTTTGATTTAAATCGGATTTTTTGATTTTTATCGAATTTATTTTAATAAAAAACTTTTGGGGTAAAAATCTATCGTAAGATAGTTTTCTATTTAAGATACATAAATAATTTAGTTTATTCAGCATGACATGGAGCTTAGTTATGTAGCATGAGGCTGTATATTCTGCAATACTGGGACTATCGGTGAGTCAACAATGGGTCAAAGGAGTAGCAGAGATGACAGTTTCTCTTTAAAAATTATGATTTAAATCGAGTTGATTTAAATCAAGCCTTTTTACTAGTGATTTAAATCATGATTTAAATTATGATTTAAATCAACTCGATTTAAATCAAATCCACCCTGATCACTGCTGACCATTTTATGCACATATTTTATATTGCATTCTGTCTTAATAAAGATCTCCAGTATCATAAAGCCAAATAAAAAATAATAGAATTAAATAATATAGCTAAAATCAAGATAATGTGACTAAAACTACAATCAGCATCAATCAGGAGAGGCAACAAACAAGAAAGGAAAGAGCTCAAATAAAAAGCTATTAAAAGTCAAGAGAAATGCAAACAATTTCTCTATCTACCGCAAAGTAATCATAAATACCAACTAGTTCAGTTATTAATTTTGAAAGGGGATACCAAAAGTGGGGAAAATAATTAAGCTTAAATCCTTCTCTTATGGAAAATCTCTATTTTTTCCACCTGTTCTTGATAAATTCTATAAAGTAAAGATAGAATGGGAAAGGATTATGGCAACTCCAAAGCCAATTTTCAAAATTGGTTGTGAGTTTCCAGATATCTTTCTTAGTGTGAAAACTCCTGACACCAATTTTACACCCAAGTACAATGCTAGAACAATTGTTTGTGCTATGTCTTTCTGATGGGACAGAAATAATGCTATTACTCACCATGATTTATCTTATAAACTACAGTGGCAGAAAAATGTAACAACAGAACAGAATCTGGTTGAATGTAACATAATGTACAAAGCATCTCACCTTACGAGGAGTTGGCCCATGATCATCTAAGTAAGTGGAATTTCCTAGAAACAAAGAAAAAAGAAACAGAGCATTAAATACCTTAATGTAAAAAAAAAACTGCAAATATTTATCTATTTATTTATATCTATCAAATTTCTATACCACCCATTACACTTGTGCTATATTAAATATAACTAATTACTTAATAAGGTTTTATATGAATACAATGTCTAATGTCTTTTTTTAAAGTATTCATTATGAAAGCATTAGAATGAAGTCTAACTCTCTTTCAAGAATTAAAGTAACCACGTCCTTTAGAAAGCAGCTATGTCTGTTTCAGAGGGGTATTTCATGGTTTTCTGTGCAGGCATGGACAATCGTCAAGATCATTCCTACAATAACTATTTGCACTGGGACCCCTGTACACACAAAAGTGAAGTCAGATGGGGAAAACCATTGTGACTTTAATACTTGAAGAGAGACTCTTTGCTCCACGCTAATGAAATACTCTTTTGAATTGTTTTCATGGGCCTAAGATTGGTAAATCGTAATCAAATCTTTAGTTTGCTTAGAAGTCAACTGGTGGTTTGAAAATGCTTTCTTCTTCATGCAAGTTCCTAGGAGAGAGCGGGTACATTTCAGCTTTAAAATGTTCTGAACTTGTGTCTTGTTTTGAGATCAGGATGGGCCATTCCAATTTCACCTGAAGCATCCTGACCTCCAGGAGTTTAGACCCAGTGGTGGGTTTCAAATTTTTTTACTACCAGTTCTGTGGGTGTGGTTTGGTGGGCATGGCATGGCTTGGTGGGCGTGGCAGGAGAAGGATACTGTAAAATGTCCATTCCCACCCCAATCCAGGGGAAGGTTACTGCAAAATCCCCATTTCCTCCCGATCAGCTGGGACTTGGGAGGCAGAGAATAGATGGGGGCGGGGCCAGTCAGAATTTTTACTACCGGTTCTCCAGAACTGGTCAGAACCTGCTGAAACCCACCTCTGTTCAGACCTCCACCAGAGAGATTCAAACATTGTTGGAAGATTTTTGGTGTTCTCGGTGTGGTCAGAATAGTCAATTTTGTGCTAAAGGAAAATTTGTCTAGGAAAAATTCAGAATAGCTGCCCTGCCTTCTACTTTGCTTTTACATAGTTCCAATGAATACTTTATTTCAAGCATTAGGGTAGAAAAGATTTTGATAGTTAAGATTGGGCTCTATACTGCAATGTCATTTTAAAAACTTTTCAATTGATTAAATCGTTGCTATTTAATTCATTCTACGTGGTTTTTACATTTCTAATTTTTCATAGACCATTACTTTTTTTAGAGTAATGGTTTGAAAGTAATAGCACTTTATTTTGTTCCATATTTTACAGTGAATTCTATTGTGACTAATATTTTTAGAATTTCAATTATTTAGGCAAGTGAGTAACTTTTCTCAGAGAGAGGAAAAATCCAAACCCTTGTATTGAACTTAAAGAGTTTGTTTAATGTGTATATAATACAAAGTTGTATATACATTAAGGTTTGTAAATAATAGAAACTGTTGTATAATTTAGATGCTGTTTATAATATAGTTGTTAAAGCTATTATATATACAAATATATAAATATATAAATCAAAGCAGGCTGGAATGATCACAATATTTTAAATAGGGTCATTCTTTATAATCATAACTCAACGTTCTCAATCACACACACAAACACACACATTCACTATCCACCACAACAGCCTTAGAAGGCAATCATAGTGGAATACATCACAATTAAGAAATAACGTGAAGTATTTTGAATATGTGAAAATTTGAAAATAAAGTGAGAAAGTCTTCCATGTATACCACTTGAGGTCTGAAAGAAAAAGTGATTATTAATGTGATTATAAATGAAATAATCTACTGCAATGAATGTATTCAAAATGCTTCTGGTGATAAGGGTTTCTTAATTGTGAAGTATTCCATTACTGATTGTTCATGCTATAATGAAATTGCAGAGTCCTTGGTAGAATAGAACATCTCTACAACAAATTCCAACAAAATGAATATCAATGCAACTTTATGAAAAGTACCTGGCCACTCAATTCACTATAGCACAAGCAATACGAGCTATGAAAATGACAACATTACTATACATCAAAACATACCCATGTACCCATTAAAATCTACAAAAACAAACAAACAAACAAACAAACAAACATACATACATACATACATACATACATATATATATTCTTACTTCTTCATAGGATTTATGTGTGTTTTTCCTCTAGCTAGTGGAGATATATATATATATATATATATATATATATATATATATATTCTTACTTCTTCGTAGGATTTATGTGTGTTTTTCCTCTAGCTAGTGGATGTGATTCCACTGAGCTAGGGCTGCAGAAAAACCTTGGTTACGTAGGAAAAACCTGGCTAGAGGAAAAACACACACACACACACGCACACATATATATATATATGTATGTCTTTGGTTATTCGGGTTTTCTCCCACGTAAAATTGGAAGTGTCTTGGCAACGTTTCGACGAAGTCTCATTCGTCATCTTTAGGCTGGTGTTTTCGGCTTCGTGCTTCTAGGAGCAATGTGTGATCGCAGCTGTTTCTTCCTTTTAACTGCCAGTGGGGGTGTGAACTGATTGGGTGGGAGCTTGGCTGTGTTCTGACTGGGTGGAGTGTGTTCTGATTGGTTGGGGGGATGGCTGTGCTCTGATTGGGGGATGGCTGTACTCTGAATCCATTCAACGGATTCCAAAGAAATAAGATTACCAACCTAATCCAAAAAGAAACCCCCACTAAAACCCAGGACAGAGAACCAAAACAGCAAAGCCCTCCTCCCATACATAAAAGGCACCACAGAATCAGCAAGATCCTCGACAAACACAACATCAAGACAGCATTCTGCACAAACCGAAAAATATCCACCATCCTAAGAAACCCCAAAGACAAAATTGAGTTAGAAAATCAAGGAGTATATGAAATCCCATGCACCGCCTGCCCCACCACATACATCGGACAAACCAACAGAAGAATAAGTGCACGCACTGAAGAACACAAGAACTCAGTCATAAAAGAGGAACCAACTTCTTCCCTGGTCTAACACCTTAAAGCCACAGCACATGATATTGACTTTAAAAAGACCAGAACCATCGCCAAAACTGAACACTTTAACAACAGAATAATCAGAGAAGCCATCGAGATAGAAAAACGCCCACACAGCATGAATAAACGAGATGATACCTCCTGCCTACCAGCCATTTGGAAACCCGCCCTCATTGACAAACAAGAATGACACCAGACCCACACTCACGAAAACCACACAGGATGTCACCATCACACATCCACGCAAAAAGCAAACCCACACCGATGAGGCACGACCATAAACCAGAAGCCAGACCGCAGCTGCATCATTAGCCACTTTAAACCCCTCCATTCCATACATGAAGCAAACTGACACCCACCATGAAGATGTGGCACGACCACGAACGTGAAGCCAAACAACAGCAACGCAGCTCACCAGCTCAAATCCCCCTGCAACTCAGACTAACCCGAGCACAACCAAGCCACCACCTAAACAGAACACCCCCACATCCAATCAGAGCACAGCCATCCCCCCATCTAATCAGAGCACAGCCAAACCCCCAACCAATCAGAACACAGCCAAGCTCCCACCCAATCAGTTCACACCCCCACTGGCAGTTAAAAGGAAGAAACAGCTGCGATCACACATTGCTCCTAGAAGCACGACGTCGAAAACTCCAGCCTGAAGATGACGAATGAGATTTCGTCGAAATGTTGCCAAGACACTTCCAATTTTACGCGGGAGGAAACCCGAATAACCAAAGACATAAAATACAAACACCCACGAAAACCTCAGAAAACACACACACACACACACACACACACATATATGTAGGTCTTTGGTTATTCGGGTTTTCTCCCGCGTAAAATTGGAAGTGTCTTGGCGACGTTTCGACGAAGTCTCATTCATCATCTTCAGGCTGGTGTTATATATATATATATATATATATATATATATACACACACACACACATATACATACATACACATACACATATATATACATACATACATATATATATGTTATATAATACTCTAAATACATTTTGAAAAGGAGTATAGTTTTTATTTATGGCTCTAAATGACCAGATTAATGAATAAAAGAACTTTTAATAGCCAAGCTAAATTTATGTTAATCAGTTCTCTTTCCATCACTAGCAAATGCTTAATTTACCCTAACATCCAGCTGTTAGTACACACCAGTTTTTCTTAACAATGAGAAGTCTGTCTGAAGAATCCTCTCTATAATTAAGACACTCAACAGAAAGCTATTGATTTAAAAAGAATGTTCTTAGCATTTTTTTATTTCATGACAAGTATTCTTTATTTCACGTTAAAATAAAAAAAATCTTTCTTCATCTTAAAGAAATACATTATGTAACTATCTATTACTATATTCAGACTTTAAAGTTAATATAAACTGGGTATACTTGGCTTTTTGAGCAGTGTTCTGTCAATTCAGATAAAGTCTGCAGAATAAATCCCTTGAATTAAAAAAATAATAGGGTGGAATACAGATTAGATGAATTAGATCTGAACTGTACTCAGCATACATCAACAATCAATAATCCAGAACTGAAATGTGCACGTTTTCATATATTTTATACACACAAAGGTGCCTCTTGTGAGATACAAATCACTTGATGGAAGCATCATATATGGTTTAATCTGTGTGTTATTATTTTTATATCCCAATAATAGAAACTTGTGATGTTTTTTAGCCACAGGTTCCAAGAACAAAGAGTCCCTAGTATCTCCTTCCAGAAAACAGGGAATAAGAGCTAATCAGTTCTTCTTTAGAAGAATAGGAGCTTACAGAGGATGTATTAATTCATGTTACATTAATATAGAGATAATATTGTTCACTTTTTTAAAAAAACTGGTCAGTTGTGAGTTTATTTTGTTTAAGTAAATGAAATAATACATTAATAAAGTAAGAGGGTACCCTACAAAGGGAAGAAGAGATGAATAGCAATACATTTCCAATTTCCTTTCTTGTTGAAATTAAGCTATATTTAGCACTTATATTAACATTTTGTATGGTATGCTATATAGTTGAGGAGCAAGCTGTGTGATATGCAATTCCAAAGTAAGAGTATAACAACACAGAGTTGAGATGTATGTCTGTCCAATGTTCAACTTTCCCTCCTGGTCTTGTCAGAACGAGTTAGCTGGGGAAGACGAGTATAGTTTAGCACACAGTAAGAAAGATGTTGGAGAAAACGAATAAATGTGCTGGCCTAAGTGAACTGCCAACCCACAGACCCACTTCCCATTAAAAAAAAAAATCTTAGTGAATTGTGTTTTACAATTTTAATTTCCTCTCTTTTATCTATTACTTGGTTCAGCTCCATATTTTCATATATTTTTACTCCTCGAGGAATGAGTAATGCTGAGTAATGCTCAATATCAGGGGTCCACAACCTCTGGCTGCAGACCGGTACCAGTCAGCAGACTGTTTGGGAACCGGGCCACACAAGCAGCGGGTGAGTGAGAGAAGCTTTATCTGTGCATGTGTGGTATCTAGGTTGCATGCGTGAAACCATCCCGATTCCCCACCCTGGTCTGTAGAAGATAATTTTCTTCTGAAACTGGTCCCCGGAGCCAGAAAGATTGGGACCACTGTTCAATGTTTCACTGGTGCTGAAAAAAGTGATGAACAACCAGTCCTCTCACTTATGACTGGTCCTCTCACCAGTGCTGAAAAAAGTGACTTACAACTGATCCTCTCATTTATGACTGTTGCAGCATCCTCATGGTCATGTGATACAATTTTGGATCCTTGGCAGGGGTGGGTTCTAAATTTTTTTACTACCGGTTCTGTGGGCATGGCTTATTTTGTAGGCATGGCTTGATGGGGGGGTAATGTGACCGGGTGGGCGTGGCCAACTTTTTTTTTTTTTTTTACTTTTAAAAGCATTTTTTCTGCAATCTTAAGAGGTTGCAGAAAAAAATGTTTTTAAAAGCTTCTGACAATCAGGCAACTCAGCTGGGATCGCCAGGGGCTTTTAAAGGCATTTTTTTTTCTACAACCTCTTCGGCCGAAAAAATGCTTTTAGAAGCCTCTGACGATCCCAGCTGAGTGGCGCGATCATCAGAGGCTTTTTTTTTACTTTTAAAAGCATTTATCGGCTGAAGAGGTTGTAGAAAAAATGCTTTTAAAAGTTAAAAAAAAAAGGCCTCTGATGAGGTGGGCGGGGTAAGTGAGCAGCGACCGGGCCAGGGACTGGTTCAGGGGCGTGGCCAGCCAATGTTATTACTGGTTTTCTGAACTACTACAAATTTTTAGTACCGATTCTTGCGAACCGGTGCGAACCAGGAGCAACCCACCACTGGTTCTTGGCAACCAGTATGTATTTACTGTAGTTGCAGCCTTCCCAGAGGGCTTCTGACATGCAGAGTCAATGGGGGAAGCCAGATTTGTTTAATAACCATGTGATACACTTAACGATCACCGTGGTTCACTTAACAAGCATGGCAAAAAAGGTTGTAAAAGCAGGCATGACTCACTTAACTACTGCTTCGCTTAGTGTCAGAACTTCCAGTCTCAATTGTGGTCATAAGTTGAGAAGTATCTGTATATTCAGTCTCATCTTGCCTCTATTTTGGTGACTGCTAACTACCTTCCGGGCACTTTTATTTTCTCTCACTGCATTTAAAGTGCATTCAGAAAGTATTTAGACCCCCTTTACTTTTGTTAATGTTGTTATACTGCAACCCGATTCTATAGTTGTTGAAATTCGTTTGTTTTTCTCATTAATCTATATTTAATACCCCATAAAGACAAAGTGAAAACAGAATTTTAGGAATGTCTGTAAATTCATTAAAAAGAAAAAACTGAAATATCACATCGGCATAAGTATTCAGACCTTTGCAACAACATGTGACATTTAGCTCTGGTGCCTTCCCATTTCTCTTGATCATTCCTGACATGTTTCCACATCTTGATTGGAGTCCACCTGTGATAAATTAAACTGATTGGATGTGATTTGGAAAGGAACACACCTCTCTATAGAAGGCCTCACAGCTGACAATGCATACTGTAGCAGAGCAAAAGTCATGAGGTCAAAGGAACTGCTTGAAGACCTCAGAGGCAGGTTTATTGCAAGGCACAGATCTGGAGAAGGCTACAATAAAATTCCTGCCGCACTGAAAGATCCTAAGAGCACAATGGCCTCCATAATTCTCAAATGGAAGAAGTTTGGCACAATCAAGACTCTTCCATGAGCTGGTCGCCCAGTCAAACTGAGCAATTGGGGGAGAAGGGCCTTAGTAAGAGAGGTGACCAAGAACCCAATGGTCACTCTGACTGAGCTCCAGAGATTCTCTGTGGAGATGGGACAGTGTTCCAGAAGGACAACTATCATTGCAGCCTTCCACAGAACTGGGCTTTATGGCATAGTGGCTAGACAGAAGCCTCTTCTCAGTGCAAAACACATGAAAGCCTGCTTGGAGTTTGCAAAAAAACAACAACGGTAGGAACAAGATTCTCTGGCCTGATGAAACAAGGTTGAACTGTTTGGCCTCATTCTAAACGTTATGTCTGGAGGAAACCAGGCACTGCTCATCACCTGCCCAATACCATCCCAACAATGAAAGCATCATGCTGTGGGAGTGTTTTGCAGCAGGAGGTACTGAGAGACTGGTCAGGGTTGAGGGAAGGCTGAATGGAGGAAAGTATAGGGCTGTGATGGCGAATCTGTGGCTCGCATGCCACAGGTGGTACGCAAAGCCATATCGGTGGGCACACAAGCTCAGCTCCGGCGCAGATGTACATGCCGGCCAGCTGATTTTTGTGTCTTATGGGCCCCCTGGAAGTTGACATACAGGCCGTTTCTGGCCTCCAGAGGGCCTCCAGGCAGGTGGGGAAGACTGTTTTCGCCCTCCCCAGGCTCCTAGAAAGGCTCTGGAGCCTGGAGAGGGCAAAAAATGGGCCTACTGGGCCCACCGTACCATCGCGTGCCAAAAGCGGGGAAACATGGGGGGGTTGTGCACACATGCGTGGGGCAGGCGCATAGAATTATGGGTGTGGGCATGCAAGTGCGCGACTCTCCCATGCTCCCCCCACTTTTGGCACATGATGGCAAAAAGGTTAGCCATCACTGGTATAGGGATATCCTAGATGAAAACCTGTTCTACAGTGCTCAGGATCTCAGACTGGTCCGAAGGTTCACTTCCCAACATGACAATGATCCTATGCATACAGCCAAGACAACACAGGAGTGGTTTAGGGACAAGTCTGTGAATGTCCTAGAGTGGCCCAGCCAGAGCCCTGACTTGAACTCTATTGAACATCTCTGGAGGGACCTGAAAATGGTTGTAAATCGACAGTCACCATCCAACCTGACTGAGCTTGCAAGGATTTGCAGAATGGTAGAAAATCCCCAATCCAGGTGTGCAAAGCTTGTTGTGTCATATCCAACTCGAGGCTATAATTGCTGCCAAAGAAGCTTCAACAAAGTATTGAGTGAAAAGTCTGAATGCTTTTGCCAATGTGATATTTCAGTTTTTTCTTTTTAAAAAAAATACAGACATTTCTAAAGTTCTGTTTTTACTTTGTCATTATGGGTTACTGAGTGTAGATTAATGATAAAAAAAAAAGAATTTTGACAACTGTAGAATCAGGCTGCAGCATAATAAAATTGACAAAAGTGAAGGGGGTCTGAATGTATTGTACATTATCCTCTATTTCATACTTCAGTATTGTTTTCTGCATGAAAAAAAGCAATACTTCTTGCTTTCTTTGAATTTCTCAAAATCTTCATTGCTAAGAAAGCAAAAAATAATTCCTTATACAGAAATGTTTTTATGCGCAAACTGCTGCTATATCAGGATTATACATCCAAATTCCAACCCAGTGAAATTTGTTTCTAAATTAGCAGTTGAATCAAAATATACAAAAAACCTATCCCCCATCTAGTTGGAGAAATGTTGTTCAGCTAAAAATATTATTTCAATTTAAAATGTGAGAAAATAGTTAAGTAGCAACAAAACTAAAATGTCATCAAATGTAACAATGCAACTAACTCTTGAAATGAGAAAAAGCATAAGTTGCAATAGACAACAACACAGTAATTTGCAGTAATCTGCACCTCTATAACTATCTGGTTTGGTTCTGCAACCTAACAAGACAGACTTCAGAAGATAATTAGAACTGCAGAAAAAACAATTACTACCAACCTGCCTTCCATTGAGGACCTGTATACTGCACGAGTCAAAAAGTGGGCTGTGAAAATATTTACAGACCTCTCACATCCTGGACATAAACTGTTTCAACTTCTACCCTCAAAATGATACTGTAGAGCACTGCACACCAGAACAACTAAACACAAGAACAGTTTTCTCCTGAACACCATCACTCTGCTAAACAAGTAATTTCCTCAACACTGTCAAACTATTTACTAAGTCTGCACTAATATTAACCTTGATATCGTTCCTATCACTCATCTTCTTCCACTTATGACTCTATGACTGTAACCTTGTTGCTGGTATCCTTATGAATTTATATTGACTATTTCCTAATATGATTTGATTGCTTTTTGTACCCTATGACTATCATTAAGTGTTGTACCTTATGATTCTTGATGAATGTATCTTTTCTTTTATGTACACTGAGAGCATATGCACCAAGACAAATTCCTTGGGTGTCCAATCACACTTGGCCAATAAAGTATTCTTCTCTACTCTACTCTACTCTACTCTACTCTACTCTACTCTACTCTACTCTACTCTACTCTACTCTACTCTACTCTACAATTCCTTGATTTCCTAGTTTACTTTCAGCCCTACATAGTTCTAAGCATATTTATGGAAATCCATAACTTACAATTTTCATTTTGATTTTATTTCAGATTCCTGATTTTGGCACCATAAATGTTAAAGAATGTATAAGTGGATTAAACAAGCTTCACGTCAAAGACATGTTTAAAATGCTTTTTTATACACTTTGTTTGCCAAATGTTTGTGATGCTGTTGAATTCAGTTCTAAATTTTCTGCAGCTCACAAGAAGAGAAGTGTTTAAAAATACAATTTTAAGTCTTACCAAACAGATGTCTACCTAACATCGATGTTCAGTTAATTAACAATATGATTGCTTAGTAACTTAAATAACCAGTGATGAGATTTTAGCAAATTAATAAACCAACATTTTACATAAGATTTAGGACCTTTCCTAAATAATATATAGTATAACATATTGTTTATGAGACATTGTTTATTTGGGATCTGCTCAAGAAATAATACTTTATTTGGGATAGTCCACATTTTCACCCAATAGTTAACTCACCCTGTACTGTTCATAAGATATTATCACTAGGAAACTATCCCACTTTGCCAACTAATATGACTAATAAAATTGGAGTACTTTGGAAACATATTTCAGACCATTTATTTACTTTATTATTAGGAAAAAAACTATTATTCAACATAAATTTGAAACAAAAGAATTAATCCTTAATCTCACTAAAGGGAAAGCTTCTCTTGCTCTAAATTGCAGCTGTATCTGATCTTCATTTCTTCATTTTTACTGCTTCATTTTCAATACTACTGAAATGATCCCTTTAATAATTTCTAAATACTGAAATAAATTTTAATTTCAATATATTTTGCTATAAAATCTCTCAATTCTATAATATATTTTAATGTGCTATTAAGCACCAAATGTTACTTCCATCCATTTGAAAACTATTGTTACAGATCTGATACCAAAAGTTCTATTTGCTTTTCTTTACATTGCCACTTGTCTACTTGATTTCAACAATATTATTAAATGAATTTCATTCAATGTAGAAGCACCATTTAAACGCTATGTGAGTTTGTTGGACGATTTATTGGGAAACAACAAAAAATGAAGAGTAAAATGGAGATATATTCATTTGGATTTCTCTTTAAAAGCACTGATTTATTCATTATGGGTGTGTCCTCCCATGAACTAATATAGTCTGATGAGAAGAGCAGGCATTCTGTTCAAGTACTTCAAATATAAAAATATTTTTCAGTTGGAGAAGCCAAATTTTAAAGTGGGTGTAGCAAGCTCTTTTTTCTTACTTGGTATGTAATCCAAAATATGCTCTCCCTTAGAAATGTATCCACAAAATTACAACTTTATGGCATTATCTTTTGTAAATGAAACAAATCTAAAATACAGATTTTGCTGCGACAACCCCTTCACCCCAGCTATACAGGAGTCAGTTCTGGAGGCATCAATGCTACCTTATGAAAAAATATTTGTGCAATGCCAAAAAGGAGAAGAGAGAAGAAAGGAGAGGAAGAAGTCTTGAAAAGTGATAGGAATAGTCATCTCTAGGAGGACGATTTCAGTTGTTTTTACATAGCTGTGAAAAGCATGGGATGTGCTCAGAATCACAAAGGAAATGGTTTGGTTCCAGTTCAATTCCAAGTATGTGATATGTGCTGCAAGCCAAAAAGAAATTAACCTGCTGACAAAGGGATCACAATACATGAAGGGTGCAGAGGCCACTGTGTTTTAGTCGATCCTTTCAAAACCTTGGCAGGCAACTAAATTAACACATACTGTACAATTCAGTTCACTTATTTGAGAGTTTCCAAATACTGAAGTCTTTTGCTACAGATTTTTAACTACATATCTATCTCCTATTCTTTTAAACATAATAAGTATACATCATTAGTTGCTGCCATGGGAAAGTTCTGCAGCTCCTTTCTTTATAAAACACCGCGTCTTAAAGACCAATAAAAGCATATTTTTTATACTACAGATACACCTTCAAGAGTGCAACAATAAGAGGATATCAATTGACACGTTTGTTCACTTTTCAGGAATTGCAACTTTACATTGTAATAAGCAGGTGTTGAATAATATATTATCTTACATAATTTACATGCTTAGTAACTAAATTTTTACATAATACATAATATTGTAAAAATAAACTTTACAAAATTGTGTTGTGTTCTCACATATTAACATCACACAGTTGAGCTCAGTCATGTGTTCTGCACTGAATCAAATTCAAAGACATGCAAAAATGCCTATAATACCTACTCTATATCTGAGTAGAGACAAAAATCCAGTCTGGATTCTGGCCTGAGAAAAGACTGGTGTATTTTAAAGAATGAATTTACTAAACCTGATTCCTGGAGAATTGCCATAAACTGAGTTTATATTAAATCTTAATATGAGGCATGATTTGTTTGCTTTTGGCTTAGTGCACCCAATCTGTACTCTCTCAAATATATGAACTTTTAACTCTCAGAAATATCCATGACAATTGTTGTAACTGTTATAATCAATTCTTTGTCTTTTAGGAACTAAATCTCCAATCATGGGAGACAAATTTATAAAGATAAAATGTTTCTAAACCCATATTTAGAAATATTTAAGCAACAACATCCTACTTTCATTTTTGTCTAGTTCAGGATGACATTCATACCTACTGTAAATATCCTATTTTCTCACAACAAGAACCCTCCGGGCTGAGAGAGTGAGTAGCTCAAAGTAATGCCTACTTTCATGCCTAAGAGAGGACTAGAACTCACAGACTCCCAGTTTCTAACTCGGCACTTTAACCACCACAAAAAATTGGCTTTCATGAAAGAACTAATCAAATACAATTCATTAGTATGTCTTTCTGCTAGGTTGAAAAAGTGCTAGTAATACAAAAACATGCTAACCATTTGTGCAGAAAACTACTGCAGTTCCTTGTTTCTTGCACATTTCTCCAAACAGTTCAAACTGCCGAATCTTGTTTAAGAAATTTGAAGTGTATTTGCTTAGAACTCTAGCATGTGACTGAATTTCTACAGAAAACACATGTTTCTGCAGAGAAACTAAATTGATTACTCATTAGCACTTACAATAACTCAGTCTCTAAAGACCCAAAAGATGTCTTGGCAGTGACTTCTGTACATGCCTGCACACAGGGCCGGATTTAGATTGAAAGAGGCCCTAGGCTATTCCACTTATGAGGCCCTTTCACCAGTGGTGGGATTCAATTTTTTAACAACAGGTTCTGTGGGCATGGCTTAGTTGGGGGTGTGGCTTGGCAATCATGTGACTGGGTGGGCGTGGCTAGCTGGTCACGTGACTGTGTAGGCGTGGGTAGCTCGTCATGTGACCGGGTGGGCGTGGCTATGTGCATAGACTTTTTTCAGAGGGCTGAAAAAAGTCATTTCTGAGTGGGCCTCGCACTTTTGACCGGTCCTCACACTTATGACCATCCTCACATTTATGCCCGTGCAGCTTTCTTAACAACCATGTCACTCATTTCACAACTGCTTTTCTTCACCATGGTGACAAGATAGGGCAAAAATGTAAAATGTGAGGACAGTTGTAAGTTCGAGGACTGGTCAAAAGTGCGAGGACCAGTCAAAAATAACTTTTTCAGCCCTCTGAGTAGTCCATATGCATAAAAGGATACAGCAATAGAGAGGGATGAAGGAAGGGAAGGGAAATTAGAGTAGGAGAGAGAGGGAGGAAGAGAGGAGGAGAAGGAGAAAGGAAGAGGAAGTAGGGAGGAGAAGAAGAGGGGGAGGAAGAGAAAGTAAGAAGGAAAGAAAAGAGAGGTGGTAGGTTTGAGGAGAAAGATTGCTGTACAATAAAAAAGATGAAAGGGAAGAAAGCCAACCCCAAACAAATATAAAGATATTAAGATAAAGAATGAATTGTTAAACTTTAAAGAATAAAAGAGAACAAATATGAATAAATAACAATAATTAGAAACACACATACAAACATACAATGTATTTTCTTTGAACAGAGTATTTGGCCGGTTCACAAATTTAAACAGTGTTTAGTCATTTCAATTAAATTTACAATTTCCATATTTCCTTTTTGCCATATTTATTCCTCATCTATTTTTTTAAAAAACCAATATTATCCTTCATCCTCATCTCTAATCTTAATCAAATTCAATTTTTCCCTTCTATTCTATATTATACCCCTTCCCATTGTCATCTATTTTTATATCCATCCTCACATTGGTTAATTATGTAATATTAGTTGTTTAATATAAATTCAACATTTTAATATAAATCAATTATATAACTACCTTTTTTGTATATTAATCAATATGAACATGAATATTCCAATTATTTCCATGCAATCCAATTTCTTACAAATCAATTAATTATATTTACCAATAATAATAAACCAAATAATTTCCCCCATATATTCCTCCAAACCACAACTTAACCATTTCTGCTTTCAACACAATATACAATTAATAGTATCTCAATTATTACAATTCCCTAGTTAAATAGAGCTTTTTTTCTTTTGTGTTTTAAAATCTCCTCTTTTTCCCTGAATTTCCTGTTGTTTGCACCTACCTTTTTTGGTGAGGAAAAAGAAATCTGCCTGCCTAATTTTCCAACGTGCAAAGCCAACAGCCTGCTTTACTTTCTCTTTCGTTTTTCAGTATAGCTAGGGGGGAAAAAATCAGCACTCTTTGCAAGCAAGGAGCAGATCGGTGAGCAAAACAGCTGAGAGCAAATCAGCTGGGGGTCGGGAGCCGATCTAAGCAAGGGCTAATTAGCCTATGCTGAAGCTCCGGGGGCCAATAAAATTACAAAAAAAACCACCGAACCCTTTGTTAAATTGCTGGCTCGCCCGCCCCTCGCCCACCACTATTTATTGGCAATAAATAGTGGTGCGGAGGGGCGGGGCAAGCCAGCAATTTAACAAAGGGTTCGGCTGCAGCACTGGCTCTAGGGTGGCCCTTTGAAGCCCCGCGGCAAGAATTTGAAGTTTTTTTTTCCTCTAGCCATCAGCTAGGACTCCGGAGGCAGCAATAGATGGGGAGTGGGCGGGGTAAGCGAACGGCCGACGATCCAACAGAGCAGAGAGTGAGGGTGAGTGAAGGCGTGGAAGCGGCTTTCTCCATCCTGCTCTCTTGCGTCCAGAGCCGGTGGGGAACCACATGGCAGCCCACGTGGATCCCAGGAGCGGAACTCAGGCTAGGGAAGGGGTGGGCAATTGTGGCTCTTTTACAACCTGTGGACTTCAACTTCCAGAATTCCTGAGACAGCTTGCTATGGTAGGCTGGCGCCGCGCGGGTGGGAGGCGAGGGGCGGGCGAGCCAGCAATTTAACAAAGGGCTCGGCCGATGACAGAGATGATTCGGATTATTACAGCGTATGGGACAAGTGGTACGGGTGGCTAGAGAAGAGGAAATTGAAATAAAAAGGGAAGAGACCAGAACAAGAAATAGTAAAACGGAATAATAAGAGAAGATGTAGAGAGGATGGTAGGAAAGATAAGATGGCAAGGAGAGGATACTCGGATAAGTAGGAGACAAAAATCTATGTATTCATTAATGTATAGTAGAAGATTATCATAGATATATATATATACGACCTAAATGATATGAGAACACAATTCTCCACTTTTTCTTTATTTATTGCTATGCACTACTATGTATCTGGTCTGAAAAAAATTACTCACTTATGCTTAATATGTAATTTGCATTTATTTCTTTTTCCATACTATGTAACCGGATGGAGAAAAAATTGTATTATTATAACTTCTTACAATAAAACACTTAAAAAAAAAAAAAAAAAAGGGCTCGGCCGAACCCCCTAGAACCCCCAGAATCCCACCACTGTGTAGGCCCCTCTTGATCTTGAGGCCCTAGGCTGAAGCCTAGTTAGCCTATAGGAAAATCCGGCCCTGCCTGCACAGCATAAAATAAATTGTTAGTTACAGTCTCGTGGACATCTGCAGGACCATGGAATGTTTTTCCTTGCTACATTTAGGATTCATCTGTAATGCAAAAGGAAGAACCAGCAAGGGTGGGGGGAATCAATCCTTACTATCAAGACATCAACTTCTGCAAAATGAACTTATTACACACATGGGAATTCTGAATATGCTATGCATGGACAGTTGCCTGTATAAGGAGTAGTAGTTCAGCACTAATAATCAGAAACTGCAGTGATTCTGATAAGCAAGACCTCTCCTTCCAAAATCCATTCTTGGGTTGAGGTAGCAAAATGTGTTGATTTCTGTCATGAAGGAAATGAGTCTTTGAAAATTTAGTTACACTCAGAGTCAACTGAATTGTCTGCATTTACACCATAAAACTGGGAAGCAGATAACACTTCAATTTATGCAAGATTTACCATTTCACAAATTTGCCAATTACAGTTGTTTGATAATATAAGTAAAAGGCAGTTACTTTTATTATGTTACTGTAAAATAACAGACATGTGCCTAAATTGAAGACAGTATGTACAATATATACATATTGATAAAAAATTAGTTACAACATGGTTTGTTTGTTTGTCTGTCTGTCTGTCTGTCTGTCTGTCTGTCTGTCTGTCTGTCTGTCTGTCTGTCTATCTATCTATCTATCTATCTCAAGGTCTCTTACTTGAAAACACAGAACAAAACCATTCACACCTGCTTTCTTTTATATTTTGGATAGAGATTTGGAGAACGAATTTTCACAAAGAGATTGAACAGGTCTAGTGACATTCAAATCCACTGAAATGTGGTTCCCAATGTTATTTTGGGAATTTGGAAATGCTCAGACCAGCCTGGACAGTTCAGAAGCAAACAATAATTACTTAGCAGGCAATTTCTTTCTGCTTTTCCTGTTTTTGTTTAGTTTGTCAAACCACAGAAGTATTCATTACTGCAGTCTACATCAGGAAACTTCTAGCACTGTTTCACTATATACATAAACTATGCACTGGCTGTCTTTTGAAGACAAACGATTTTCCAATATCCAAGAAAACTCTGTTTAGACCAGGTTTCTCCAAAGTGATGCATATCAACACCCCCAAAGATTAATGGGACTATTCATTATTGCTGATATTATATTATTCATAGTATTATTATCTTAGTAGTGTTTATTAAATTATTTTCATATAATAAAAAAGATGAAAAATAAAAGATGTCTCTTCCAAAGAATTACTGAGAAGGAAGAACTGGAGAAATGAAGGTGAATTTATCCTGAACAGTTTCCGAGTCCAGAAATACTAAACTTGCCCCAAAGTTCCAAAAGACTCATCTTAAACCACATAAAACTCTACAAACCCATGTTATAGACAACTTAAATCAGGAATCAATTTTATGAAACGACTTCCAGAATCCTATTACACAAGTATCTAGAACACTCAAGTAATAAAAACTGCTCCCTTTATTTTATTTATTTATTTATTTTTTGTTGCAAGCAAAGAGATGTGAAGCCAACACAGGAGACACGACTGTCCAAGTCGACCGAGTCGATAAACTGGAGAGCAGGAGGAAAGGGCGGGACTTAGTTTCATTGCAGACCCGGTCCTGATTGGTCTATTGATGGAGTCTACCCAGCGCTGCCTGCCATTCCCAACCAGGGAGGAGAATTAAATGGAGGAAACCAGCTGTAATTTACTAATTAATGGCACATTGCAAAATATTCAGTATAGAAAGAGCAGAAATAAATTTAGCATCTAAAATCTGTATAAGATCCAAAATCTCCTCTTTTCTTAATGCCATTATGTTTTATTCACATAAAAATACTCCAAGCAATTAAAAACAAACGAAAAGATGTTTCCTGCTCATACTACTCCTAAGATCATATCCATCTTTTTGACTTTGTTCCCAACTTCTGCTTGCTGAGTAATTTTTTTCATGCTACCTTCAAGTTATAGGTGAAGGAGGTTCTTAAGATATTTCATGGACAGCAAGGCAATTTTTATTTAAAATTTTGCATGCTGTTTGAAAAGTAATCAAAACATGCCACATTCTCTCCCAAGGGCTGGAAGATGGCCATATTAATTTACTTTCAGTGACCATCCTTCAAGATTTGCACCAATTTCTAATAGCAAAAAAATCCAATATCCATAGCAGTCTGATACAAAAGAAATACAGAAGATATCTGATGAAATGATGCTGTAGTACTTGTAGCTTTGCAGTTAAAAGAAACAAATTGAAAATCCATGAAAGTGCCAGAAGGATGAAAAACAAAACTTTAAAAATTATTCTACATCACAATAATATATTTCTTGCTAAAGACAGGATTGTTTAACACACACATACTTCATTTTTCTGACAACTGGGATGTCTAAATGAAACAGTAGAGACAGAGAGGGGAAAGAAGGAAGGAAGGAAGGAAGGAAGGAAGGAAGGAAGGAAGGAAGGAAGGAAGGAAGGAAGGAAGGAAGGAAGGAAAGTCTGCCTTTCCCTTAATTTTTTTTGAGTATTACTGAAAGTATCCAATGTCCTAACCTACAATGAAGCTTTTCTGAATTTATTTGAAATTATAGAAGAAAATTTCTGTAATGCTTCTCTACATTCCATGAGTCAAATACAGAGATGCTAACTTATTTTTAAGATGGCACCAAGGTTCTCTACATCCAACAGCCCAACTGACATCAATTACTGTGTTTCCCTGAAAATAAGACCCTGTCTTATATTTCTGTGAACCCCGAAATAAGTGCTTGGCCTTATTTTCGGGGAGGTCTTATTATTTTGGGGCATCTGGAGCAAGATGGGGCTCCTCTTGCCATCTTACCTGATTTCCAGCTCTGCGTTTAAATATTTTTGGGGAGGGCTTATTTTCAGGGAGGCTTATTTTAGCGCATGCGCTCAAAAGCCCAATTGGGCTTATTATCAGGGGATGTCTTATTTTCAGAGAAATAGGGTATTAGTTTTTGAGATAAATGAAGGTCAGTTCAGGGCTATTACCTGCAGCAGAATATTTATTTATTGATTGATTGATTGATTGATTGATTGGTTCAATTTATATGCCGCCCTTTTCCGGAGACTCAGGGCAGCTTACAATGCGTTAAGCAATAGCCTTCATACTTTTGTATATTTATACAAAGTCAGCTTATTGCCCCCAAAATGGGTCATCATTTTACCTACCTTTGAAAGGATGGAAGGCTGAGTCAACCTTGAGCCTGGTGTGATTTGAACTTGCAGTAATTGCAGGCAGCTGGTGTTACTTAACAGTGCTTTAGTCTGCTGCGCCACCAAGGCTCTTTGAAGGAAAGTTAATGCTCAGGAAGTCAGAAGGCATCTTATACCTACTGCAGCATCTGATGGTTCTATAAAAACAGATAGCTGCTAAATTTGCTGTTAAAAGGAAAATAGCTAAGGCTTGTCTCCAAGTTCTCAAAGTATTTTCTCTTTTTTGAGTGCCCAAATATGTTATTATTATTAAAACATATGGGCTTTTACTTTATAATTATAATTTAGAGTACAAAATAAATATAACCAACTCTAAATTTTTACTTTTTGAAGCATTATGAAGTTTTTACTTTTAGGAAAATTTAAGAACGCTTTGGGTCCTTAAATATGAAAATACAAAAGCTTATGTACTGTCATAGAAGTCAATTTCAAAGTCATTAGATGGAATCACATTTTGCTAGTTTTAATCAATGTAAGAAAAAAATAGAAAATCAAAGTAAAATCTTTTTTTAAAAAATTTGGGCAGATACATAAATACACATATGGGCACAATTTGTTTCCAGACATATTCCAGTGCATGTTATTCTTGAATTATGATCATAACTGAGATCAGAATTTTGAATTTCGATTACTAAGGGTTCTTAAGCGAGTCATAACGTAATTGAACCTAATTTTTGACCATTTTTAGCATGGTTACTATGTGAATCACCACGATTAAGTGAGTCAAGCAGTCCTTAAATGAATCAAGTGGTTGTTAAGCAACTCCAGCTTCCCTAATTGATTTTGTTTGCTGGAAGGTGATTCTGAAAGTTGCAAATTGCAACCTTGTGACCGCAAACACTGCAACCGGTGTAAATATAAGCTAGTTGCCAAGTGATCAAATTGCACAATGGTCATAACTTTGAGGATAGGGCATAAGTCATTTTTTCTGAGGCCTTCATAACTTCGAACTATCATTATACAAATGGTTGTGAGTTCAGAACTATCAGTAAGACATTTTGTTTTTTGCTTCATTGTAGTATCAACAAATAAGACTTATGTGTGTACACAAACTGTCATCTAAAATGTTAACAGCGCTGTAGTTTTGTCTATCATAAAATATGCAGATGTGACGTTTTCAAAAATACACACATAAGTTTACAAATGTACACAGAAATTATCTGTCATCTAGACAAAATCCTATAAAATAAAAATTAAATAAAACTATTCACTAAAAACATTACATATGCTTACAAAATAATACTTTGCTAAAAAAAAATAGTATATTCCACATTTATAGAACTACTGCTCAGACATATGCAATTGTAACAAATTCTACTTAAAATCTGACACATGTCCAAAATACAGTTTTTGCCCCCACAAGCTACATGCTTAAAATCCTACTTCCCCTTAACCACCCACTGTTGATATCTATGCTGGACAACCACATTTCCTTGCCACCCACAGCTGTGTTTTTTTTATGAGTTATGCAAAATATTTCTTGGTCATTTAATTAATCAAGACAGAATTATCTCTTTGCCAAAAACTAAAGTAGCAACACGCCATCAAAAGAAACTGAAAGTCTTCTTTAATCGGTATGTTTATAAAGGAAGTGCAATCCTCAGATAAATCAACATTAAAGAAGTTTTCATGGATACACAAAGAAACTTCCTGCTAGCTTCTCCATTGACTTTCTATGTAGGAATCTGGCAGCAAGTGCTAGAAATGAAATCACATGTAGGTGCAGTAGCGTGGCAGCATGAAATAGCCAGAACTTAATTTAAATCCCATGGGAGTCATGGGTTCCAGATTTTGGACACATTCTGTAAATCAGTCCATTTGAGGTATGCTGATTCAGCAATTGTTGCCCTGTGGTGCACCGTTTCGCCCAATTGAAGGTTACAATCAAACAGATACATGAGTTTTAATAGCATATAGATTAAAATTTGCATGCTTCTTCAAAGGAAAGATTTTGGGAAGTTCATAGTTACATTAATATTGTATTTCGGTAAATGTAAGAAAATAATGTAAAAAAATAAAAATAAAAAACACCTCAGACTTTTTATTTATATATAACCTTATATATTTTGCACTGAACTCATTGTTAGCCATTGTAAGCGTGCTAAACTGAATTGGAGATTATCTCCCTAATCCATTTTTTAAATTAATCGCAAATGTTTAATTAGAGTCTAAAAAGAAAATGAGAATGGAACCAGCCTTGTCAAGTTTTTTCAGAGCTTTTTTCCCAAATAGGTCTCCGTAAGCCAACATTGTTAAGAAATGCAGTGAGGTTTTTTTCTACCCAATAAATGTATAGCCAATTCAATAAAAGAATGAAAAAAAACATATAACTGCAAGAAAGAAGTAAGACCAGAATTACTGAGAGCCACCCATGCCCTCAGAATGAACCACATACTTGACTAGAACAAATGACCACACAAACATCAGAAGAGCCAGATAATTCCTGGAAACACGGCACTCAAAGAAAGAAGCCATCAACACATCAGTGGAACTAAATACAGTCTGCCACCCAGGCCAACACCTGATTCCAGCCATATACAACAGGCTGACAAGGCAAATCAATCAAAATAGAATGGGTACCATTCCCAAACACTAATCACTGATATTTTCCAGGTAGCCTTCAATAACACACAATTCTAATTCCACATAGATATTGCAAAGTGATCTCTATTTCTCTATCTCTGCACCTAGAAATGCACGGTGAAATATCTTGAAAAGAAACACAATCTCTGCTTTGGTAGAGTAAGCCCAGTGAATCCCAATTATAGGTATTTGTCGACCATTCCTTTAATAACCATGAAAAGGAACAAGTGTTTTGAAAAAAGTGCCTTTTGACTGATCCTTGCACTTTTGATCATCACAGAATTTCCATAGTCATGTGATCAAAATTTGTGACCTTCCCAGAGTCAATGGAGAAAGCTAGATTCATTTAACAACCCTGTGATTCAACTGCAGTGATTCTCTTAAAAACCATGGCAAAAAGGTCATAAAATTGGGTGTTACTCAATTAACAACTGCCTTGTTTAGCAACAAAAATTTTAGTGCCAATTGATGTAAATCAAGGACTACTTGATGAGCCGAGGTGGCGCAGTGCTTAGAGTGCAGTACTGCAGATACTTCAGCTGACTACTAGTTCAGCAGATCAGCGGATCAAATCTCACCGGCTCAAGGTTGACTCAGCCTTCCATCCTTCCGAGGTGGGTAAAATGAGGACCCAGATTGTTGGGGGCAATATGCTATTTAGTATACTGTTTTTGGTGTAAGCCGCCCAGAGTCCTCGGAGAGTAGGCGGCATAGAAATATGACTAATGAAAAAATAAAATACTTGTAAAAAAAGGTAGTGCTACAATTTTTGAAGATGTTTCTTAATGCAGATTTCTAAATGCTAACATATATTTAGAATTATATATATATTTAGAATTTTTTAAAAAATACTTAGAATTCTGTTTTCTCTGTAACATTTTACGTTTAAAAGTATTTTTCAACTTCTACTTTATTGACATTCAGCAAAATCTACTAGTCTGTCACCATTGAAAAGTTTTCGTTCTTCCTGTTCTAACATATGCCGGTGAAACATTGACACTAACTTCACCATCGATATAAAAACTAGGAATGGCGCAAAGAGCCATGGAAAGATACATTCTTGGTATTATAAGGCAAGACAGAAAGACCTGCACATGGATTAGAAAACAAATGAAAGTATACAATATCATCAAGACAGTAAAAGAATTGAAATGGAAATGGGTTGGTAACATAGCAAGAACTGATGGCAGGTGAACTAAGGCAGTCATAGAATGGAGCCCACTTGATAAAAAGCATCCATGAAAGGGACTTAAACAAGATGGATTGACGACATCAGCAAGTATTGAGGGCCCGGCAAAGGAAAACTCAGGACTGTATTGATTGGAAACATGTGGAAGAGGCCTTCATCCTGCAGTGGATAGACAATGGCTAAGATGATGATGATGATAGGTGGCTTTATTGACATTACATTTATTTCTTTGGTATACTGAATTGTGTGATGGTAAATGAATGCAACTGGAATTTAGAAAAACACTACAAAGTTCAAGTGAGTTTTCTCATGTGGGAAGTCAGCCAAAGCAGAAGTAACAGTTCAAATGATCTTTTTGTTTCTTCTATTCTATTAGTTTAAAGGGTCAAGGAAGAATGAAATTGCTTTTCAGCAATCAGGGTTACTAAAGGGCAAAAAAAAAAGAGGAAAGCACGCTATTGTATGTTAAAAATGAACACAGAAAGTAAATTGGTAAATGCAGAAGTTTACTATAAAACCATTTATATTTTGCATTTATATAGCTCTTCTCCATTGTTGGGAACAATGTTTTCTCAACTACTGCATTAAAATATCTACCAGATAATATCCAGCTTTCTGGTTAGCCAACCTTTCTGAACATTTTTCACTACCTTCAAGGCTGTGTGGATAAGAATGTGTTGCCAGTCATTCATTTTTATAATCCTCTGAAACTCTTCATATAGTAATCTCTTTTATAAATGAGAGAGACTGATCCTTAAATAAGGAAAACATTATCCTAGTGGACACATATGACATAGCACAGGAAGAGCTAAAAGGAACTTAATACATTATATTTTTTTGTGCTTGCATGCATATATATAATCACAGATGTGCAAGTATATAGCTTTAAAGAAATGGGATATTTTTTTTTTACTATCATTTTCTCTCCTCACCCCACTCCCAAATCTGTAATGGTGTGTGGGAATGACATTGGGAGGCAGAACAAAAAAAGGCAGCAGTCTTTGGGCAAAAGCCTCAGAAGAGACCCTCCCTAGTTTATTAGCCTGTAAAGGGGAGGGGGAGATATATATTTCTGGGAGATATATTTTGTTACTGTAATCTTACAATGAAATAGATTTAGCTCATTTGGCTATGTCTGGTCTACCTCAGAAGGCTGACAAAATCTTACATCTGAATCATTCAATGAAAAACAATTTGCTTTCCAAGTACTACACAGATAAAATAGCCATCAACCCAATGGTACTGCTACTCAACTAAATAAATGCTTTCTCTTCCAATTACCATAAAGCGAACTTTCCTTTTTGTTAGTATGAAAATCTACTGCAATTTGCCAGTATAAGTCTTTAGAAAGAAGCAGTCCAGAGTTTTCCTTCATAAACGTTATATATGTGTACATCAGCATCACAAAGAAATTTTGCAAAAAAGAACTAACCATCAGTAAGTTTTCATCAAATAATTCATAATTTTTTTCTTGCAGATAAACATTTTAAATATATTTGATAATTAGCTTTCTGTAGCTGGAAAAAAGCAACAATCTAGGCATATATTGTATAATGGGTTGCATCAAAATTGCATAAACAAGCAATAGTCAACTAGTAGTAATAGATGACCAGAAAAAAACAACACTGAATATTGAAAAATAACACTGTAATATATATCTAAACAACCAAGTACATTAAAACATTGAAAAAAGTTATATCACAAATCATCTTTGTGGCATTAATTCATAAAAAAACTCAATAGTTTCATAAAACTGCAGCTGTTGAAACAACTACCAACTTCAATGGAGT
This sequence comes from Pantherophis guttatus, assembly GCF_059756535.1. Classification (NCBI taxonomy): domain Eukaryota; kingdom Metazoa; phylum Chordata; class Lepidosauria; order Squamata; family Colubridae; genus Pantherophis; species Pantherophis guttatus. The sequence continues at coordinate 264,268,273 of NC_142063.1, read as the reverse complement.
CTTTTAAATATATTTTACCACAGAATCTTTCAATCCCTATCTCTGAAACATTACTACTGTCTATTAAGAATGTATCATGAAATAAGAAGGAAACCACACATACCAAGTCTAGGAACTGACATTTAAATACTGTTTAAAAGATGGTTTACCATGAATAGAAAGTTATGTTTTCTTTACAAGCAGCTTGTCAAATCGACAGAAAACTTTCCATTCAATCTGCATTAAGGTGATAATTATGAGACACTTCACATTTTACTGTATATAGCTTAAGTGAATATCAATAGCACTTAGACATATATATCGCTTTATAGCCCTCTCTAAGTGGTTTACAGACCCCAACAATCTGGGTCCTAGAAGAATGTATCTGCTATTAGTACTGAAGTGAATTCCCTCACTTTAAACACTCAGTGGAAACATACATGGCAGGTCTTATATTAAGCTTATAGTAACCCATGACTAAGTATTGTATCTTATGATTCTTGATGAATGTATTTTATTTTGCTTTAAGTACACTGAGAGCATATGCACCAAAGACAAATTCCTTGTGTGTCCAATCACACTTGGCTAATAAAAAATTATATTCTATTCTATCCTATTATGGTATTCCACTAAACATTTCCATGGCGTGCATCAGTGGTGGGATTCAATTTTTTTTACTACCGGTTCTGTGGGCGTGACTTGGTGGGTGTGACATGTCTTAGTGGGCGTGGCTTGGTGGGCATGGCAGGGGAAAGATACTGTAAAATCTCTATTCTCTCCCCACTGCAAGGGAAATGCAAAATCTCCATTTCCTCCTGATCAGCTGGGACTCGGGAAAGAGAATAGATGGGGGCGGGGCCAGTCAGAGGTGGTATTTACCGGAACTACTCAAAATTTCCGCTACCGGTTCTCCAGAACTGGTCAGAACCTGCTGAATACCACCTCTGGCATGCATTAATATGTCAGTCTGCATTCAAGCTTAATCCATAGAGTAGTCACTGAATATTTTTATATCCGAAGCAAGTCTAAACCTAGTTAATGAAGACAGCTCAATAATGTTGCCTAAAAAGAATGAAAATACCCAATAGCTTCATTTGTGTTAGACAAAAATGTTTTATTGGATGGAGGCTATATTCTGAAACATGTATGAAAAAGAGGAAAAGCCACAATATGAAAGCATGTTGACTCAGTATCCTATTTTCCCCCTTTAAATAACTGTACAGGACAAGTTATGGCTCAGTATTTTTGTTTTTTTGTTTTTTTACCAACCTCTACAATATAACTGCTTTATGATCATGCACATAATTACCATAAAGGCCAAAATAACCAAAGTATACTTTTCTGGTAGGGTATGAATCAACCCTGTGCACAATATTTAGAGAACACAGAACCACTAAAAAAACCTCAACACCCTCCAGCATCAAAGATGCATAAATTAAAAGGGAGTGAAGAACTTATTTTTTTAAAAGAGAAAGAGAAATTCATGCAAATGAAACTGTATTTTTCAGGCTAGTTACCACTTTGGTTAACATCATTTTGATTTGGTGACACCTTAATTTTTAGATACAGGTTCCAATTTAAAAGAATCTGAATTTATGATCAGTTTTGCAAGTGCTGAAAAAGACTGCAGCCAAATATTATTTAAGTATTAAATGAATGAAGCCAACACAGCAGATAGTAGAAACTTTCAGAATACCAGAAGATGTATTTTACTAACTACATAATAAATAAACTAACATCAGTCAATAAACTAGACAATGCATAGAAGGAAGAAAATACAACGAAGTGACTGTGTTAGGACTGTTTGTTAAAACAAACAAAATACAATCAAAGCGTGCATTTGTGAAACCTGTCCCTTAAAAAGAACCTCATAACCAAAGTTAAATTATCAAAAAACAAAACAAAACAAAAATACACAACAATATATGAACAAATAATAGAAATAAAAAAGTGAACCGCTCCAAACTCGATTGCAGAAAATATGACTTCAGCAACAGAGTGGTCAATGCCTGGAATGCATAACCTGACTCTGGTTTCTTCCGCACCCCCAAAACTTTAACTTCAGACTGTCTACTGTTGACCTCATCCCATTCCTAAGAGGTCTTTAAGGGGCATGCATAAGCACACTGGCGTGCCTACCGTCCCTGTCCTAATTATTTATATCCATCTCATGTTTTCATAATTATGTCTATACATATATGTTATCTAATACATGCTTCACGGAATAGATAGATAGATAGATAGATAGATAGATAGATAGATAGATAGACAGACAGACAGACAGACAGATAGATAGAGCATTGGTCTTACCTGACACACGTCCTGGCCTTAGCACTGGGAGGGGAGCCAGATGTTCATGGCCTTCTAAAAGACCAAAAGGATTAGGCCCTCCAAGCCTTAACCCAAGTATTGCAACAGACAATGAAGTCTTGCAAGGTAACATTGTTTAACAGGGGGGACTTGAAACAAATCTACTCTGCTGTATCTGGTACAAAGTATGGGCAGAAACCTTCAGACACAGGTAGTCCAAGTAATCATCTATCCCTGTGCCACATAAGCCTTCGAAAGAGAAAAGCAGCTCTTTCCTATTGGCTGTTGACATGTCATCCTAGGTAATAAATGTGATTTGCACTATTACCATTTAGGTTTTACCATATAATATCAAATTTAGTTGCAGACTTGCTATTTCAAAGGGAATGCCAATCAATGCAACTTTCTAAATATGTAGAACAGATGGTTTCCTAACATTCCAAATATAGATGAAGAAGTAGAAGAAATTGAGGGCAGAATCAAAAAAAGTGATTAGACTAGAATCCCTATGTAGTCACAAGTGGACTAACTCCAACCTCTACTGAATTCCATGGATTCTTATCTAAACTCCAAGCAGATACTAACCTCCTGTGCACATGGTTTTTAACATTAAATCAGTTTAATTGGACCTTCACATACGTTTCCTAGCTTTCATATCATGTCTTTGGTATCAGAAAATCAGTCTACAAAAAAGAAAGTAACTTAGTTCAACTTTTTATAATGTAATAACCCACAAGGCTCCTTTATAATGCTTTGGTTTGTAGCTATAATAAACACACAGCTGATATATTTACTAAAAGATAAAACCTGATTGCAACCCAAAATAAACTTCATGAACAAAGTTTAAGTGTAATTTTAAAAAAAGTTTTACATGACATGTAAAAGGAAAACGTTTTTCTTTCATCTCCCCAGCTATACAAGTTATAAGTACTCTATAGTTTACTCTGTCTAGGATTTAGGAAAAATCTAAATGAAACATCCATAATTATCTTGGCCATTTTATTATCCTGTCTCACTAAATCAGTATTTAATGTTGATTGCTGAAGCTAATTAATTCTTTCACAGAGATTTTTCAGAATGTTTCAAGCGAGAAATGAATCCCAAGGCAAACAAAAGTGACAAATAGTAGTAGTTCTAAATGGCCAGCAATTAATGATTAATTAGGTAGAATTGGAAAAAAACAAATAACTACTCCGAGTTTCTTCTCTACTGCTTAAAAATAAATAACAGTTCATTTCCAGGGCTATTCTAAAATCATTACATGCAAGTATAGGCTGTTGACCCCTGCAAAATAGAAAACAGAAATATGACTTTTTTAAAATATTAAAATACGTATCTCTTTTCCTATATTGTAACAAAATCTAGTATGGACATTTGACTTTCCATTCAGTTGAAGGAACAGCTGTATTCTCATGCCCACAATTGATTTCTATTTCATCTCTTTCTCTTTGCTACAACAACGCTAAACAAGAAGTCTCTCCTAAAGGCTCGGGAATTGATCTGAACTAGTTGAAGGTGTTTGTAATTTACATTTCCTCGTTTCCCTTTTTTTAAAATCAAAGTCTCTCCCCAGTCACTGAAGGGAAACAGAAAAACCCAACCAACTGTCCAACTTTCCAATATTTTGCCTCTATTGAATCTAGGTTAATCTGGTTAATAGTAGGTCAACCCTCCCCTCCCCAGTAGAAGCCATAAAGAAATATCATATGTAGCTTTTGGAACAGAGGTGATATTCAGCAGGTTCTGACCAGTTTTGGAGAACCAGTAGTGGAAATTTTGAGTAGTTCAGAGAACCGGTAAATACCACCCCTGACTGGCCCCACCCCCATCTATTCTCTGCCTCCCGAGTCCCAGCTGATTGGGCGGAAATGGGGTTTTTGCAGTAACCTTCCCCTGGAGTGGGGAAGGAATGGGGATTTTACAGTATCCTTCCCCTGCCATGCCCAAGCCATGCCCACCAAGCCATGCCATGTCCACCAAACCACACCCACAGAACTGGTAGCAAAAAAATTTGAATCCCACCACTGTGTTGGAAGAATAAAGTGAAGAAAATTGCTTTTAATATTTACTGGAAACAAATCCTATAATAAATATATCCAGTTACTAATACTGTCATTCAGCAATACAGCCTGTTTCTAATAATTGAAGATGTTATCAATAAATGTAGGAACTTGATAGGAGATACTCTAAAAGCCAGCAAATAAAATTAGTAATATCAGATTGTATTTTCAAGCACTTTTGAAAAGTGCTTACGTTTGTTCAGTTGAAAATCATTTAATATGCACAAACATCTCAAAACAAACACTTAAGTTTTGTCTGTATAGACAATGCCTTCAATTACCTGATGAAACAGTAAAATCATCATAAATGTTTTCCATTCTTTTTTTGGTCAACGTAAAATATCATAATGAAAGGTACACTTTGGTTTTCTGTCAATATATATCCATATTAAAGGAAAAACCAGAAAGGCAGAAACCAATTAAAGCTTTTGGAATTTTACAATCAAGACTTTCTTGGGGTGGGGGGGGTTGAAAAAAAAGCATTCTATATATGCATTTATATAAATCATGTAAATTTAAATTTATTTATAGAAGAGGCGATAGACATCACGATCTCCGGAACGTTTAAAAGTTTAAAATTTTAAACTTTTAAACGTTCCGGAGATCATGATGTCTATCGCCTCTTCTATAACTATACCTGGAACTCGCATTTTTAGGACAATTCTTAAATTTATTTATATAATTCATGCAACTTTTATGTAATATTTCCAAAGAATTAGAAATGTTTTTGTAAGGACCTTCACTGTACATGGCATTAAGCAAGTAGGCAAAATAATTTCAGACAGGGAGAAAAGTTGTGGAAAGAAAAACTGATACCATCATCCCCAATCCTATTTTAATCATGAAATGCCTTGGTGCTGTCTTATACTTAACTATTTGTGTAACTGAACCACAACTGTCAACACTGATTACCATCTTAAGGTAGGAATCCTTCCTATTAACTTACTCTTTCCATGGTTAATGCCAGTGATTAAACCTGGTAAATATGTGGTCTGCCAGTTAAATACAGCCCTCCATTGTTTCAAGGATAAAAAATAAAATATACTGTAGATCCTAATCCCACGCATGTGCAAACGGAGCTTCATGAGTTTGCCCTCTGCTTGTGCGGCCTGATTCCCAATGGGCTGCGGACCAGTATTGGTCTACAGACCAGGATTTGGGGACACCTGCATTAGAAAATATTTTCTATTTACACGAATTTCTAGATCAGAGGTGTCAAACTCAAGGCCCGGGGGCCGGATCCGGTTTCTGGGGTGCTTAGATCTGGCCCATGGGGCCGTCCTGAAAACAGTGAAGGACCAGCACCCACTGCCTCTGTCAGCAAAAATGGAGCTTGGGAGGACTGCATACGGCCCTCCTGAGTTCCGTTTTTGCTGGCAGAAGGTTGCAGGAGGCCGTCACAGCTGAAAACGGAGCTTGCAAGGGCCATGGGTGGCATTCTGTTTTCACTGGCAGAGGGATGCAGGAGTCTGTCGCAGCCGAAACGGAGCTTGGGAGCCCATTTTTGCTGGCAGAGCACTCAGGCTATCATAGGCGTCCCTGACATGAGTGACATCAAGCTGGCCAGGCCCACCTCAGCCCCCAAGATCAAACACAACCTTGATGCAGCCCTCAATTAAATTTAGTTTGACATCCCTGCTCTAGATGAAGTTATAGCAGCACTCCAGTCATTACCAAACTGATGAATATATTCCTATTCAGAAATATTCCTATGTCAGAAATGTTGGGAGTCTACAAAAAGTGAAGTTCCCTTATATTAGTTTTAAACCATACACAAAGTAGTAATTTGGAACCTAAACTGCTTCTCTTCTTGTGTAGGAGATGGGATTTTTTTTTTACTAACTGCTATTCTTCTGTAGTACACTCATAATTTCTATATGACCCCCAAATACTAGAAGAGGTTGTAAAGAACTGAAAAAAACCCTTGAAAACACACAAACCGTTGCCCATTAGTGGAAGAAAAATACTCCAATGTTCATATTTTTATGATGCAATCTACTAGGTCACAATCTAATCATACACATTTGCATTGCTTCTGAACTTCTGTTGCCAATATGTAGCTAATTCCTACAGAATATGTAGAAAAAATTACTCACAGGCAGTACAAGTATGTTTCCTCATGCTAATATCTGTGCGCAGGCTGCAATGAGGGAATGAAGTTAACATAAATAAATACTTTGTAAAGTGTAAGCCTGCAAACAGATTATATTTCAAATTATTTTTATGTCCAGTATTAATAGCTTCAGGTAATTTCATAAAAATAAAAAATAAAAAAACACTAAATAGAAAATAAATCAACCTTAACAGAGAAGTACCTTGACATAGCAAACTAAACAAGCACTGTTAAAATAATCAGGATGAGCAGATAGCATTAATATTCCTTGGAATTTCTGCTGTATTTCTCATTTTGGTTATACCTGGTAACATCCATAAATAACACACAGGACTGAAGAAATACTATTCTCATCTGAGTGAATGATAACAGAAGCTGATATAGAGTGCAGTTTGTCACACATGTTGACTTCATATTATGACAAATTCCACGCTTGAGTCTACAACAGGCAAATGTAATCTTGCTGCTCCCATCCTGTTGTTTTGATGCATTTTGTTGCTTTTTCATACAAGACTGTTCTGTTACTCCATTGCATATGTTCATCAGAGACATTAATTCTGCTCCTAATCTTTTTCTACCAACTGCACAAGACATTTGGATGGATGTTATAAAAGCATTCTAAACACTGTTAGGAAGCTGGAAAAAAGAAGAGGAATATAATTTCTGCTTTTTCCCAATTTCATGCATATTCACTTTTCTTAGTATACACCAGGGGTCACCAATCTTTCGGACCTCAGGGACCACTAAATTCATAATTTAAAATCCCACGGACCACTAATATGATCGCATAATGACTGGCTGGGTGGGCATGGCTAGGTGGTCATGTGACTGGGTGGGCGTGGCCAGTCACCATGGCTGGGAGGGGAGTGGCCTCCCCTCCCAGACACTCCTCGCCTGTCTGTTGGCCTCCTTAGGGCCCCAACAGGAAGCAGTTGTTGGAGCTAAGCAACCTCCATGAAAAAGAGTTGGCAAAACTGCTCAGTTCAAATTGGATCTGACCAAGAAAGAGGCTCAGCAGAAGCACCTCACTGAGGATTATGAGCATAGGCTTTCCAAGCAGAGGGAAGACCTGCGAGAGTGCAAGGCCAGGTACGGGCACTTGGAGGCTCAGCAGGCTGAGATGGTCAGCCAGTTCCAAATCATGATGCACTCCCACTGGAACAAGGCCTTCCGGCTCTTTGCCACCAGCGGTGCTTCCCTTCAGCCTTCGTCCAAAGCCCCACACCAGGAGGCTGAAACAGACCCCGTGTCAGAATTTCTGCCCCCTTCCGACCCACACAAAAAGACCCCAAAGGGGGAGACTCTCTGCAGCAACACAAACATTCATTGCACATATCTGGCCCAGCAGCTGTAGTTTGAGGACCCCCGATTTAGTGCAATATAAAAAATGCAAATGATTTTTCTGCAGACCACTAAAATTTTCTCGCGGACCACCAGTGGTCCATGGACCACCAGTTGATGATTGCTGGTATACACTATTCCTCCTAGCCTTCTGGGCAGAAAGACAGAAAAGACGATTAATAGCCACTACTATTGTACATCATTTATTTCTCAACAACTCCTTGACAAGAAACACTAACTGCAATATGATTACACTTCACAAAGGCTGAATTATCACAACTCCAATAATCTAATTTTTGACCTTTTTGTACATTTCAAAACCCTTCCCTAACAAATTCTATACAAAGATAACAAAAAAAGCCTCTAGAAAAACCTTGAACATTCAGAATCAATAAAATTAGTAAGCAAAACTTAGAACCTTATAGTCAAAGAATATGAAAGTCTCATATGGCTTTAGGAAAAACATATATACAAACACACTGTTTATAGTGGGGGGGGGGAGAAATCCTCACATTTAAGGTTTGATTCTTTTTCTGCCAAAGATATCACACAATTATTAAAGGCAGAGCCTACATATTTTGATGTAGCTTTCTAATTCACAGAGGTAATGTGTATGTTTCCTACCAATCACTCAGCAAAACTTTCTGAATGGGAAGTGCAAAAGTGTATGCATAGTAGTCCCTTTCTTCCACCGATGCTTGCATCCTAGGACTAGATGTAGCTTTTTACATTTTATTAAAATAGGCACTCTTTGTGGGATGGTTGGCTTATAAGCATTTGTTACTTCTGTGGCAGTTTATTGAAAGCTTTCCATATTGGCCACCAGAATCAACTTTCTAGAGGTTCCTGGTATTGGTGGATCACAGATTCAAACTAATTCAAGTAAAAGTTATTAAATACTATCATTTGTATTCCAAAATTTCAACTATATTCTAACAACTTGAACCATTCTACCAATTGTATTGATAATTCTACCAATAAAGTAGTCAAAATTTGACAACCATCGCAGAAACTATTTTTGCATTCAACAGACCATAAATTGTAGCATAGGGAAAGATAAAACAGCCTCTTTTTCGCCCTTTTCCCACCATTTGCTTGTATCGTAACTCAAAGATGACATTTGAGACATAGGGAATGACCAAGTGTTGTACACAATAGAGATACTACCTTGCCATACCAGCAAAATGATAGATACATTCATCATTGATTGTTACAGCCTACATCCCTGAAATATAGGAGAATTCAACTACATCTGTTCCCTAACAGAATAGTATCTGAAGGGTCCTTTCTGTTCTCTGAGCTTGCTTGTTTCTTATAGACGTTTCATTACCCAAACTAGGTAACCTCATCAGTGCTAGTGTGTACTGATATTACCTAATTTGGGAGACTGTAGGTAGTACTGATGAAGTTACCTAGTTTGGATAATGAAACTTCTGCAAGAAAGCAACCAAGCTGAGATCACCAATGACTTCTCATTTCAACTCAAAGCTACAAATATTATTTTTATTGGTAGAATGGTACCTGCCAGAGAGGGACTTTTTGGAGTAGATATGGAAGTGATACAGGTGGAAGTAAATAAGGAGAAGCTTCACCATACAAGAATATGTCTCTTATGTAATGGTGAATATAACTGTAGAGTATCAAATACCATATCAATTTTTATGACTATTAGTACTTATGTTTAGCTTCTGAAATAACTGTATTCCAGATATGTATAAGAGAATAAGCATATATGTATTTTTATCAAGATCATTGATACTATCAAGATATTTTTTCTTACTACAAATTAACAAAGTATAACTGCCTTTCTCCTTCACAAACCTGAGAGTGATTCACATTCCTCCAAAGCAATTTTCAGTATTAAATACATTTAGTAGGTAAAGGGAACAGAGAAATACCAAAACTCACAATACAATATAATACATCAAGTAACCTTTGGTGTACAGAAAAGCAGCTTCAAAAGAAGCTTTTATTCCCTTTTGTTCAGTGATGGTGGAATTTTCTTGAAAAATACTATTACAGTTCTTGTCTCTCTTACAAAAGAAAAAAAAATGACCCAGATGTGGAAACTTCATTACTGAATTCCAAAAGGAACATTCACAATCAATCAATTTGGGAATTGGTGATGTTAGAAGAAGGAAATATATAAACATAATAATCTTTGAAATAAGCTCATGCATTCAATAATAAATGTGCTTTACAATAAAGAAACACATATATACATGGTATATACAGAAATGTCAGAAAATGGACTTACAACTATTATACAGCCTCCAATGTCATTTGAAAGTAGTAGAGACTAAATCAGATGGACTGCATGTAAAATACATGTGAATCTATTAGGATATTAAAAGTTAGCAGTGAAATCTATATTAACAGCAGAAGTATTATAAGGAAATGGCACCAATGGACATTATCTCTAAAGGTCATTTCATGTATTACAATGACTTGAAATAAGGTAATTTTAGGAAGGCAGCATTAAATAATAATAACAAAAAGAGAGGCTTCATTAACATATATAGTTCTCCAAAGACAACAGATACAATGGATGTCACCCACTCTGGAAAAATATCTGCCAGCTGCCAGTTACAGCACTGCTGTGATCAGTGGATGATTTTGACACGTTTAGACCCAAGGCTCTTATTATAACTATTTTAGGTTTATGGTTAACATAGGGTGTCATTACTTTCCACTGTTATTTTGTAAGTCTCCTATATTAAAATTCATTATAGTCTAGTTATATCCAACACTTTCTTGAAAGACCAGCAACAGTCTGCTGCTGTATGTTGAACAATATTTTATCCTTGGGAGGCTAGGATCAGGTGTGAACCTCAATGATTTATCTAATAAAGTCAGAAATGATGTAGCACTTTTTTTTGTCACCCTCTAGTTCCCCTACTATTCCATAACAAAGGCCCTTCATGGAGTAACAAGAGCACAAGGGATGTTATTTGTTCTTGCTATAGAACAGCTTTATAATGAAGGACATGACAGTTACCAAGCATTCCAAGGATTATGAAGTGAAGGGAGGAAAAGAAAGTAACATTAATTGCAGTAGCTAAAATCCCAACCTTTGAAACATAAAGCTATGGGTTTTATGTTTACATGATGGCAAGTGCATATTGAGGACCCTATTAAAGCAATCTGTCCAAAAAATATGGCTAAGGATTCATAAAAGCCACTGTTATAAGTACTTCTTATTTCTTATTTGTGCCTTAAAGCTTTATTTCTTCTTTAGGGCCACTTAGATGCAGATTAAAGTATCCTTTAATTCACTTAATAAGTTTCATCCTGTCAGCAGTGGTTATAATAAATAGGATTTCCCCCTCCCTCCCCTCCACAGTATCCTTATGTAATATAATGAAGACAAAAGTTTGGTTGCTGGTTGGGTATTAATTAATAAAGCATACAGTACAGGGAAATTATCCTAATTAGGTAGCAAAGACAACTCCCCTCCCAATTCCAAACGTTTAATTCAGCATTTTCACAGAGGCTACTACTTCTATTCACCAATTTACTGTTGCAAGCACACCTTATTTGGAAAGCCAAAAAAAAAAAAAAACCTATCCTCTAACCAAACCACTCTCAGTGTAATCTTACTCTCCCTTTCTGCTCCTTTCAAAAAGAAGGATGTTAAATTTCACCGGTCCACTTAGGAACTGATGGCTGGTAGAGAGCTGGGAAAAGACGCCCCTGACAACAAGTGGGACCCAGATTAAACTTCGGAGACACCCCCCCCCGCCCACTTCCTAGAGTACGTAAAGGAGCCCGGGAAGTCTTTCCTTCTCTCTCCCCCCAAAAAACGGCTCTCGCTTCGGGGGGGGGGAAAAAGCTCCCTCCAGCCACCCACACTCGAGGGGTCCCTGGCCTGGCTCCTCCCGCCCCTTCCCGCGGCTAGAGCATCCCTGCTCGCTTTCCCCCTCCGTGGCCTTACCCAAATAGTGTCTCAGGTCCAGCAGAAAGTGAGGAGGGCCCCCGTTGAGCTGGTAGAAGAGGGAGCCTAGGCAGAAGAGCAGCAGGGCGGCCATGCAGAAGCCGTAGTCGCGGAGGGAAAGGAAAGGCAGCAGCGAGAAGGGCCTCCTCCTCCTCCTCCAGCCCATGCCGTGAGCGGGACCCCCCGAGGAAGCCGGGGCCACATGAGGCCGGGGCTCCGGACAACCCGCCCCGTAGTGTTTCAGAGGCGGCGAGGCCGGCAGCTGCTGCTGCTGCTGCTTCATCGTCGTCGTCCCCGGCGCTTCCCTCGCCGCCGCCGCCGCCGCCTTCTTAGACAGCTCGCCGGGCAGAGCGCATCCTCCATCCGCCTGCCCCGCTCCGCCTGCCCTGCACGATGGAGGGGGAAAAGTTCGCCGGAGGTTCACGCGGTTTCTCTCCTACCCATTGCCGGGCTTCCCCAGCGTCGGGGCGAGCCTAGGACCCGGGGAAAAGAAAGCACCCAGCCACCCACCGCCGTTGTTGCCCCCTAAGCAGGCTTAGTTCGGTCTCTCCTCCGCGGCGGCTTTCGGAGCTCCCTCTCGCCTTGCAGCGCCGCACTCCAGCCAGTTGCAGGCTCAGGTTACAAGTCCGGCGGACGGCGGGCCAGTGGCTGCAACTCACTGGAAGCAAAAAAAAAGAAGTTGTTTGCGTCTCTCTCTCTCTCTCTCTTTCTCCCGCCGCCACCTTCCTCTCTCTCTCTCTCTCTCTCTCTCTCTGCCCAACTCTCTCCAGCTCCCCGGGGGCCGCCTTTTGCTCGCTACACCACCGCCCCCTGGAGGACGGCCGAGACGGATCGGGCGAGGCGTTGGGATTCGTTCGAGGCTTCTCCGAAGTCGGCTCCAGTCCTTCCCTAGCGGCGGAAGACGTCACCGACCTCCTTTCCCATTGAGAAAAGGGCGGGGGAAGGGGCGAGGGAGGGTCCCCGTTTCCCCCAGACCGCCTTGTTCTGGCCGAGAAAGGCGGATGGGCTTCGGGATGATATTAGCGCCCGCAAGCGCTAAAAAAAAGGCTTTAGGCGGTCGCAATGATAAATGATTAGATTTTTTTTTTAATGGTTAAGAGAGCAAACTAGGGTTTCCTTATCCTCAGGGCTGTTTGGGAAGATAGCAATAGCACTTAGACTTGTATAAAGCTCCGTAGTGCTTTACAGCCCCTCTCTAAGCGGTTTACAAAGTCAGCATATTACGCCCAACAATTTGGGTCCTCATTTTACTCACCTCGGAAGGGGGGAAGGCTGAGTCAACCTTGAGCCTGGTGAGACTCGAACTGCTGGCAGTCGGCAATACAGTATTTTTATTCATAACGAAAAGGAACCTCTCTTAACTTCATTCCGCTTGGATTAAGTCTAAAAGAATACAGTAAAGCGGGGAAAATACTACGGCCAGCCAAATGCTATTTCTCTCTTTTTTTTAAAGATGTGACTTTTTCATATACAGGGCAGTGGTAAAATCCAATTTTTTTTACTACCGGTTCTGTGGGCGTGGCTTGGTGGGCGTGGCAGGGGAAAGATACTGCAAAATTTTCATTCCCACCCCACTCCAGGGGAAGGATACTGCAAAATCCCCATTCCCTCCCCACTCCTGGGGGAAGGACATAGCAAAATCTCCATTCTCACCCCACTCTGGGATCAGCCAGAGGCGGTATTTGCCGGATCTCCAAACTCAAAATTTCCCCTACTGGTTTTCCAGAATCTGTCAGAACCTGCTGGATTTCACCCCGATACAAATGATACAAAATGCAAATGAAGCATTTTCATATTTATTATGTTAAAGACTACTAATTTAAATATGGAGGTGCTATTGTCCATAGAGAGAAACAATTGTCTAACTAAGGTTCAGCAAACCTCTCAAACTCGAGAATGTTTGCTTCTATGTGCAGGAGTTACTGGGACATGCTCAGATTTTGTTTCTTAACTACCACTTTAAAGTAATGCTCCCTTTTCCAATTCCCCTATAACCTGGATTCAGAAAAATAGAGCTGTATACAAGCATTTCTATCTCTCGGGGAGCTATAATGGTATGTAGAAATGACCTTGGAAGATAAAGAGGGAAAGCAGCTAATCAGGGTCTGATAAAACTTGAGTGGGAAAGAGGAGTGATGAGGAAAGCATATCAGAAGGGACTTCCCCTAGTTTTGTGAAGAATAAAAGTGAAGAATAGTAGGAGGACTTTCAGATTTGCAAGATTCTATTAATGCAACCTTGCAATAAATGTAGAACTAGTACTCCTGTGTGCTTCTTGTTTGGAACTAATAGACTAACTAGCTGCTGTTAATGTAATCTTGTAATAAAGATAGAACTTTTACTCTTGCATGCTTCTTGTCTGGAACTAATAGTTAAGACTAATTAGTTGCTATTAATGGAACCTTGTAATAAAGTTAGATCTAGTACTCCTGCATGCTATTCTTCTGTTAGCCTTTTGTCTTGATGAATTGATTTCCTTTGTGTGTGTTTGCTGTTTTTTATGTACCTGTATGAAAAGTTGCAAAAAGTGGCTCAGTGGCTAAGATGCTGAGCTTGTCAATCAGAAGGTGAGTGAGCTCCTGTTACTTGTCCCAGCTTCTGCCAACCTAGCAGTTCGAAAGCATGTTAAAAATACAAATAGAAAAATAGGGATCACTTTGGTGGGAAGGTAACAGCGCTCCATATGCCTTCGGCGTTTAGTCATGCTGGCCACATGACCACGGAGACGTCTTTAGACAGTGCTGGCTCTTCGGCTTTGAAACAGAGATGAGCACTGCCCCCTAGAGAGTTGGGAACAACTAGCATATATGTGCGAGGGGAACCTTTACCTTTACTATATAAAAATACTGTGGAATAATGATTGTATATCCAATGCCTAGAGGAGGCCAACAAACAAAGGCAGCGATGGCTAACCTTTTTGCAGTTGCGTGCCAAAAGTGGGAGGACCACTTAGGTAAAAAACGTAGAGGTTAAGGTACTGTTCTAGAAACTGGGAGACTGTGAGTTCTAGTCCTGCCTTAGGCATGAAAGCCTTTGGGCAACTTACTCTCATTCAGTCCAGCCAGTGGTGGATTGCTCCCGGTTCTGTCTGGTTCTTTAGAACCGGTAGTAAAAATGGCTGGAGGCTCCGCCCACCCACCCAGATGTCATAATTGATTATCTGCACATGCACAGAACCATGCGAGCAAGCGTGCATGCTTCTGTTGCGAACCGGTAGTAAAGGTAAGTAGAACCCACCCCTGAGTCCAGCCCACCTCAGAAGATTGTTGTGGGGAAAATAAGAGAAGGAATGAGTATTAAATATGTTCACTGCCTTGAATTACATATTTATAAAGTAATAAAGGCAGGATAAAAATATAATAAATAAATAAAAATAAATTCCAGCTCTTTGGCTGCAACAAGATACAATCCATAAATATTTTCAATATCTGTATACTACTAAAGCTTTCATTGTGTTTATCAGTTTATACCCTCAGGTTAGTCCAAATGGCACCTTATACCATAACTTTGGAATCAAGAGACCTAAAATCTACTAACTTAAAGAGTGCATAAAAAACCCGGGACTCATTACCCCTGTGGAATTGAAATTTTTATGAAGGTCATATCAGTTTAGTTTGCAAATTTGTAGCCATTGCAGCATCCCTGCAAAGCATCCATTGCAGCAGTTGCATGATCATTATTTCTAACATTCCCTACCTACTTCCAGAAGCAAAGTCAATGGGGAAGCCAGTCTGCTCCCATGCCTTTTTTGCTCACCCATGGTCATTCTGTTTATTCAGCAAAAACTCAATATTTGCCACTATAATTATTTTTCTATTGATCATATACAGTCATACCTCAGCAGTTGACAGCTTCAAAACTTGTTGAATTTGGTATTTGATGCACAAGGAAGAACTTGCTGACGTCGGCTGCCTCATGACTTGATATTTCTTCTGACCGAAATAGCGGGTCACATGTAAGTCACATGAGTTTCTCAGTACTCGTCAGTTTTAGTATTTGTCACTTCTTCTTTAACAAATGGGCAAAAGGGCCTTCTCTGTGGGGGCACCTACCCTCTGGAATCAGTTGCCCCCAGAGATAAGGAGAATCCAAGACCTTAGTGCCTTCCGCCGTGCCCTTAAAACCCACTTTTTCCAGCAAGCCGGGCTGGCTTAAGAAGAAATTTTAAATGTTTTAATTGGTTTGTATTTTTAATTTTGGGCCAAATTTATATATATTTTAATTGTTTTTTAATATTTGTATTTTATGTTTTTTAATTCTGGCTGTACACCGCCCTGAGTCCTCAGGGAGAAGGGCGGTATATAAATTTAAAATAAAATTTTTAAAAAATAAAATAAATAAAACAAATTACTGACAAATACTGAGGTACCACTGTTCTCTTGTTAGATCGTCATGGGACCATTTAGCATTAGGGTAAAAAAATCTGGTCAGCTAAAATTCAATGTTCATTCTGGCCACAACAGATTAGTTACCTGTCTCTCAAAGAATGAGCCACAGAATTGTCTAGTATAAATGCATTCTTGTGAACAGCTTAGATCCCAAATATGACTTTTTGACCCTCAATATTTCTTTCATTTGCCATTTTTAACCCCATTTCAAATTCATGTCCTGCTGTACTTGGAATTTCAATTTTCTTTTCATCCTTGTAAAGATAAAAACACGAATAGTTAGACAATCAAATACAAATTCTTTTGTGATGATGAATTCATTTTGGATTATACATCTATATCACATGAGCATTGTTTTCTTATGAATTTTGTAAATTGCTCAATGGGTTTAAATGGACTCCAGAAAACATTGATGTATTCAAGCTGACTGAAATCATTGGACTTCAATGCATCATTAAGCAGTTAAGTACTTCAGAATCCAATATTTTCTAATTTAATTTCTTCTACCCACATATATGTTTTAGGCTGCACTTGATTTTCAGCAATATATTGATACTAGAATATAAATTAATTATAACCAGACTAATGATATTTATAGGTTTTGGGGGGGAAGTTATAAAAAACTGGCCTAAATTTTTAAAGAATTAACTCATGAGCAATACTAAGTAAATGTTATCATCAGCTGTTTTTCTTGGGATATGTCCCAAGATATTTGGACAATAGCTCAGAAGTTAAATTAAATAAGAATATGTTTTGTATATTTGTCTTTATTGGCTGCTTAGAAAAAAAAAGTATGTTTGTTTGAACAAAAAAATTCAGAACAGAATTCACAACATAAATTACACATAGGAACAGAATGAAAAGATTCAGAAATCCAGATAGTGCCTTTGAAACACCAGAATTCCAGTTAGAAACTGGATCTTTATCATGTGACTGATTACCTCCACTCCTTCCCTGTGTCCACATAAACAGACAATAGAAAGCATTAGAGATAATCCAAATCAAAGGCCCAAATCACTTTATACAGTTCTTGTTGAACATTGCAATAACCAAATGTCTCATTTATTCACAGAAATAATGAGTAAGGTTTTGCAAAATTACCGATAAATCTTACGAATCACATGCTTTAATTCCACCAAAGCAGTTATTAAAAAAAGAATCTGCCAACCGGCAACATACAATTTCCCGAGAAAATTCGTAAGTTTTGAATGAGTCAAAATTAATAGAACAAGCACAGCTGAAACATTAACCATGGGCAATTCTTACCTTATTAAAAAACCTTGTTCTGGGACCCAAATTAATAGTGATATTAGCATGTGTTTCTTTTACTTTTCTTTTCTTTTATTAGATTTGTATACCGCCCTACTCCCAAAGGACTCAGGGCAGTGAACAGGCACAAAATAAAATACATAGATACAAAAGTTAAAAGTTATAATTAAAACCAGGTTAAATAATTTAGCCCGAGACAATTAAAAAATCCCAATAATTTAAAACAAATTAAAATTTTGATTTAAAAGAATTTTAAAACAGGGGAGAAAATTAGGCCAGGCCTAATTTTTGATGCACATAATTTGTTTAAATTTGTCTGTATCATAATCACATACTATCAAATCTCTATGATTTCCAACAAGAGCTCTCTTAGAGCGCTGAAGTCAGTCCTCTATGCCTGTTGCTTACTCCTGAAATAATTTTTTCCTTCCAAAGCACTTTTCTCTTAATCAGCTGAGAAAACAAAGTTGATAAAAGCAGAAATGTAATTGCAAGTTGAAGACTCCACACTTACAAAACCCACATGCTCTAAAAATTGCGTCCTAGTAGACCTAATTTAAATAAGTAAATCTACTATCTACTACCACGATTCATAGTTCTGGCCTTTAATCTTGATACTAAATATACGTTTTTTGTTTCCCCTATTTTTCCTTCTCATTTTAATTACATTTCTGCTCCTCTCAAAATATCCTTCCTAATCAAGACTAGCAGCCAGTTGCATAAAATGACTCAGTTGGCATCTTTCCAACATTCAGGCCAGTTAATCTAAGTCAGCAGGAAGACAATTTACTTTCAATATAAAGGGCATTTTGCTTGGGAATAGGGAAGCTGACAACTAAGCTCTGCATCCCCATCCACCTCTCTCAGTAATTAAGCCTATCTCACCTATCATCCCTCTAGCTCACCTCATCCCTCTAGCTCAAATTCCTGATGTGACTTATTTAGCAGTTTAGGCATGTAGAAGGCAACCCCTTAAAGTTGCAATGGAGTCCAAGCCAATCTGCAATCAAAGCCTAAGTTTATTGGGAAAAATATTAAAAAGTACCATTAAGAATGTAGCAAGGGGTTAATTATCAAAAATAAATCAAAATTTATACCAGAAGGCCTATCTATCTAGATTGATATATATTGGTAAATATATGGTAGCTGAGCAGATTTATTAAATATCTCTGTTTTAGCATTGATTTTTCAGAGTCAAATAAATCAGCCAGTAAGAACAGATACTATTAAGGAATGACAAGGTAGAACAAGGAAGATGACTAAAGGTCAGTTTCCCGTGTTTTATCCTGTTCATTGGGGATGTCTTTGATTGGCAGCTTTTCTTCCTCTATTCAAGGAGCAATTGTCAGAATTTATTTGCATAGATGAGAAATTTCAAGGAATTCAGTCTTGCATATCAGAAAGAAGATGCTAGTAGAATATAATTAGATGTGGGCATTGGGGAATTTTTCCCAGCCATTACGAACTGTTGAAAAGTTTGAGCATGGCCAAAAGGCAGAGGGTATAATTTAAAATGTGACTGCCAAATCTCTTCTTCCCAAGGGTCCCATCTTAAGACTGGATATTCGATAAAGTGCTATTAATAAGGGCCGAATCTTCAATTATCCTGGTCTGGTTAGCTAAGAAGTTTATATTCTTCTGTCTATAATATTGTCTCCTTTCAGTCCAGTCCTAGTAGAAATAGAAAGGAGACTACCTAGAACAATTTCAGTTCAAGCGATATATAATATAGGAATATACCATAGTATAAATATATAATATAGCAAATGTTGTACCTATCCTGAAATGTAAGGGGTGCTGTATAACTGCAATCCTGCACAGAAAGAGTTTAATGAGGAATTCCCTTATTAGACAAAAAATAAAGCAATTTTCAAGATACAAAAAATATATTAGGAAAAGAGAAATAGGAGAAATAAGGGACTGCAACTATGACATACAGAAATTTAAATAAAATCAATATTGTTAGCTTAGCTGTAGTAAACTTATTAGGAATATTGTAGACTTTGGGATTAGTGAGAGTTTTTAGAAACAGCATCTGAGTTTGCTGCTTCGATGTTATTAAATGTACCCCCCTCACCCACACAGAGACAGCTTTTCTTATTTATTTATGTTTTTTATGATTTGTACTTATTAATGTATTAACATGTTTAATAATTGGTTTTATAAGATGTGAACATAACTGAAAGCCAGGCTCTTTGGACAGATTGCCTATTGCTTGGTCGAATCAAAGCATCCTAGCTGCTGTTACAAGACTATTACACAAGTCCAGGAAAAGGGTTGACTGCTTTATGGAGCTGTTCACAGGTACAATAATTGTGCTCACCCAAGATTTAAAGTATACTAATTTCTAATGAATAACAGGAAAATGAATGTCCAAAGAAAAAACAATGCATACAATCCAAACTAATCTGTACAATTCATCTTTAGAGAATTAGCATTAAACAAATTAAGTGACCAAGTTCTTCCAGAAAAATCTATGCTGCCTTGAGAAATATAATGTTAAAATTGTTATTAGCTTTACATCTACAAAAACCTAAGTTGGGTACATGAGTTCCATTTAAAAAAAAAATATCTCAAATTGTAATCATGTTAGTGCACTAGACAGGGGATCTTGGTAAAATGAAAACATTTCTTTTGGGAGAATGCCAAAGAATGCCATTCCCTTGCAAGCCAAAGGATTTCTTTTATAAAACACTTCCATTTATATTCACCTAGTCCTTTAGACTAGGAGAGTATAAATAGGAAAATGCAAGCAATACTGAGTGTGCTGAACTATGCAGACAGTGGCCAGCCCCAAATAAGAACTTTAAAATATACAGTTTAGTATGATTTATTTAACTGCATTAGAATAGCTAATGGTTATACTATTCTATACATATACTATTATAATGTATAGAACAAACAAATAATATGGATATATACATATATTTAAAAAGGTATCCCAAGATCTTTTCTCGCTTATAGCCCTGTATCTTTAGAGAAGATACAAATAATATTAAAAAGAACCTTATGATTCTTGATGAACGTATCTTTTCTTTCTTTTTTTTTATTTAAAAAGTTTTTTTTATTTTATAAACAAACAAACAAGCAATACATAATAATCAGTGTATCATCTGAGTACATCTTTTATGTCTTGTTCTTACTCCTCCAATATTTGTCATATCTTGATATTATCATTTCATTTATTATGACATTTCCCCCACATTTCTTACTTCTCTATTAATACATTTATCTATCTTTTTATTTTATTAATAATTTTTCGACAATTTTATCCCCACACAACCTTCAACCCCCCCTCCCCGCATCTCCCCGACTTCCCAGAGCAAAAACAGGGTATAACATTTAACAAACATAAGCTAAAATATGCTAACTTACTACAAGATTCAAAACTCCCTCACGCTCTTTAACTCCCCTTTTAAACATTATTCATCAACCTTCCTTTTATAAATTCTCTTATCACATTTCACATTTGTTACTAAAATCCTTTCCATACCTTCTTTTTCAGCATTACTCCCTAATAAAATTCTAAATTAAACATTTATCCTCTTTGATCATACATAGACCACTTGCCAATTTCTGATTGTTCAACTTTACTCCCTTGTAAAATTCTAAGTTAAACATTTTAAAACTTTCTTTAAAGCATATCTTTTTTTAAAAATTTTTTTAATCCATTGAGTTAAGTTATGTCTAACTTAAACATTTTGTCACATATACCTTTTGAAAATACTATAATCTTAGGTTAAACATTTTAAAATCTCTTAATACATCAATAAAACATTCTTCAAAATATAAGTTTCAAAACTTTTAAAAAGCTACCCATTAAATTTTAAGTTAACCATTTTAAAAAACAATCCAATTTTAATTAAGCCTTTTTACTTCAATAAAACATTCTTCAGAATATAACCTTAAAAATACTGTTAATCCATTGGTTTAAGTTATTTCTAAATCTTGAGCTCATTCTTCAAAACATAAGTTTCAGAACTTTCAGGAAGCTATCCACTAAATTTTAAATTAACCATTTTAATACCTCAATAACTTTTAAAATTTATCCATTTTTAGTTAAACATTTTTACTTCAATAAAACATTCTTCAAAATATAACCCTCAAAAGGCTATCCCTTAAATTATATCCAAAACTAAATATAATAAAACACTTCCTTTATATCATTGTTTTAAAATAAACTTAAAAAATACTAATTTCAGTAAACTTTTCAGATTTATTACTAAAATCTTCGCCAAAAGGAATTAATCTTCCATTCTTCCTTTCTTTCTATATTTTTTCCAGTCCTCCTTCTTCAATAATACTTTCTTCTTCAGCATTGCTCCTCCCCCTGCTTTTATTTTCGAGAATTTTTGAATTTGGATTTGAGGTTGATGTATCTTTGGAATTCGTTCTCTTCTTAGAATTATTTTCTTTAATTTGGAACCCCCATTTCGACTCTTCCTGCTTATATAATCAGTCACTTCATTCCTTAAATATTGATTCTTTCTGTAAAGCCAAGAATTGTCACGGTAAAATTTATCAGTCTGCAGTAAAGAGTCTACTTGCTGCTTTTCAATTGATTGCATGGAAGCCTCTACCAAAACCTCTGTTTGCACTGTGCTAACCTCCATCTTAATCCTGACAGCCTCTTTTTTATCCTCCAAAGTCACATTAGCCTATTGATTTCTTCCTCTTTTCCACCCAGCAAATCATTGTTATTCTCCAATTTTGATTTTGAACAGTCCTTTTAATTGATTCTAATATAACAGAAGTATAAAAATTTTAAAGTTCTTGTAAGACCTTTACAATCACAACTTGTGAGTTTGCTGACTCATATAATAATGATCCTCCATCCTTGATGTCAGCCATATTTCAATTTTCACTTTGTATTTATTCAGCTATCAGGTCAATAAGTCCAATTATTTTCCACACAATTTAAAAGTGTAAATTAGTTGAGGTCAATACCATAGTCTTTTCCATTCCACTTCCACTTTAAATCTTTTTCTTGATGTGTAATCCAGTAGCTTTAACAATGTTGCAAGCGTTAACAAGCACTTTCACATAAGTTTTGTTTTCATGCCCTTAGGCGCCATTTTTCCCCTTTTAAACGGAGTTAAAGTTCAGTACTTGCATTTTTTGTTCTCCTGGTTTTGCTCTGCCAGCATCCAAGGTCGAAGTTTCTTATAATCCTTAAAATTGCATTGCTGGTGTGGTTGCAATGCCTCGTTCTGCATAAAGCAGACTCGTCCCGGATCCGGAGCACTGAAGGGCTTTCAGGGAGCTCTCACCTTGCAAACCCCAGGCTTAAAAAAAAACCTGGGGGTCTAGGGGAGCTCTACCCAGACCCTTCTGCTCTTCTCTCCCCCTTTTTCCCTGGGGGAGAGTTTCGAGCCGCTAGACAGCTGATTTTCGCTGTTCTAGCGGCTAACGGAATCATGGGGCTGGCGCTCCTAAAGGAGCGTCCATCGGCGTTTGCGGGGCCATCGGAAGTCCCCAACGTATCTTTTCTTTTATGTACACTGAGAGCATATGCACCAAGACAAATTCCTTGTGTGTCCAATCACACTTGGCCAATAAAAAATTCTTCTCCTATTCTATTCTATTCTATTCTATTCTATTCTATTCTATTCTATTCTATTCTATTCTATTCTATTCTATTCTATTTATTCTATTCTATTCTATTCTATTCTATTCATAATAATAATAATAATAATAATAATAATAATAATAATAATAATAATAGCTTTCCCCTAACAATTGGAGAAACACAGCAGAGTATCAATTAATATGTACTTAAATGACAAAGACTCCTATGCATTCAAGTTCCTTCCATAATCTTGGATTGTAATTTAATTCTCAAGAATCTATAAAAGAGATCTAGCTTTCTCAATAATCCTATAAATAGGAAACATATAATAATCAGGGCATTGTTCTATTCTTTCCAAAAGTTATTTAGTTTTTTAACAGCAAAATTGTATGCATTTCCAATTAGAAATAAATCATGTCCAGCATCTGAAGAATGAAAATAAATATATGAGTAGGCATGCCTAAAATTGTTTTGTGATAATTTCCTTCTCTTAAATTGGTTTAAGAAAGTTAGTAGCATATTTCACAACCACTTTGGCAGAAATCTATCCTAAGGCATTTTAATTTGGGAAAAAATAATATGGAACATTTTGTTTACAATTTTGTGGGGTTTCCCCCAGCCACTTAATTAAGACATTTCACCATTGTAGAAGCTGCTTTTAGCATGAGAAATAAAATGAGAAGCTGTGTTTTTTGCTGATGTTTTAATCAGCAGAATGTACCAGTACTACTCTGTAGAAAATAACTGATTGATTAAAAACCAGGATTATGTCGTTTGAAGAGGCTGACGTATGATGATAATTAGATAATTTATTTTACATTTCATGTCATTTCTGTGGAAAGAAGTGATTTGAAAGAAATTGGCATCTATTACTTTTCAGACCAATCATATTGGTTGTTATTCAAGAAGCTTATAATATTCATATTCTGCTTCATATTTTTTTTATTCAGCTGATAAAAACTTTATGTATACCATAGTTAAAACAGATAAAATGTTTCACTGCAGAGAATTTGGGCTGATTTTTATTTTTCATCTAAAATGTTCTGTAAGAAAATTTGCAGGCATACTTATAGCTGAAGAAAAATGATTGACAAATTATATATAATTGTTTTCTTTTTCCTCTCAAGCTCTGTGTTACATAGCATTTAACTATTTGTTTTGTATATAAATTGTTCCAAG